>NC_141693.1:1415727173-1416167173 GCF_964263255.1 Lissotriton vulgaris
TGCACCAAATGCAGATGTTTGCATACAAACTGATAGACCCAGGTTTCTGTCCTAATATTATAGCTCATAGGGTAAATGCAATTTGAAATTTTAGCAGACAAGAACAAACCCAACCCCCTTCCTCCAAAGCCTTGTCACCACTTCATTCTCAGTCAACAGTTGAGGACATCAGTTGATCTGCCAAGGGTGTTATTTACCATAAATAGCTAATGGTGGTATAAATAATGCAGTGATTCGATTTGAAGCAAAACAGGCCATGCCATCTTGCATCTGGAGACACTTACTTTCTGCAAAAGGAGCTGAAAATGTGCCCTGTTGCAGTGCTTCTTCTTTCTAAGTCCAGCCACCGTCAGGCATTGATATTTCCACTGTAATATCCCAAATTGGGGAAGCCAACATTCGTCAATACTGATTAGCATTCAGATTTTGGTCTTTGTTTTACTAGCTGTAATACAATATATCATCTTTGTGAGATGATATGTTGGGTTACAGACATTGTGATGAGAGCTTGTTGCGAGTATCAATTCAGAACGGAATTCATCTAAATATACACCTTGTAATGATGTGGGCAAACTAGTAAAACTGAGAGAAAATCTGATACTGTTTCTTTTGGTATATACAGTTGGTAGGATTTAAGACATAGCAAGGCCACAGGTGTATATATATTGTATGCCCAGGAGTTTCGTCAACAATTCCTTAACAGCAATTAAACCTGACTCTTTCCATTGCCCCCTTCTGCCCCCCACTGTGCAGCCGATTGTTTCTCAGTCAGTGAAGCTTAGCTCCTCAGATGGACAACTGTCCAATATTTATAAATGGTGCCATTGGGTGTCCCATTCAACCTTGTGATTGCTCATCCTGTGAGCATGGGAATCTGAAGATGCAACCACCACTAGGTCCTAACATGCATCTGGTACCCCAGGTGGTTATGTGGTGCTATCAGGAAAAATGGTTGGCAGAGGATAACTGCTCCCAACCAGAGTCAGTGCCATGTGCCAGTGCATGCAGTAGACAAGACAAAATAGTTTCTCACCATCACGCACTGTCAATCTAATGAAAAACATCGACTCAGTTGTGAAGGGTTGCTGGATACATGGTTGAGTAAATTCCAAGAGGCAGCTTCTGTACATGTGCTGTTATATTTTGGGGTGTGGAGTGTCTAATCAATAGGCTATGTGTCAGGGCAAGCTGTGTGACAGGTGATGTAGTACCACAGGTTTATTAACACTGTAGGAGATATTCTGTGCTGAAGATCCACTGTTTGGTCAACAAGATTATATGGCTGTGGAAATTGTGGTTCGTTGCATGAACAGAGGCAGCCTCATACCCCTGCCTTTTGACTGGAGGAATGCCTGTTGTCACTTGTTTGCTTCACTCTTAGTCTTTTCCGGCTTTGTGCCTCCTTCCCTCACTTTGCAACGTTGCCATTCTACTGTCACCTTTAGCCTCCCTATGTTACCCCTGTTTGTCCCCTTGTCATGGACACATAGTGTTCCATTTGCGTATCTTTCTTGCATGTTCCACCATATCATAGACCTGCCTGTCCTTGGAATCAGGGCTTCCGGGCCATTTCCATATTGACCAATTGTCCAGTGACATCTGTGCCTCTCTCTCTTCCTCCCACCCATTCGAATCCTGCACCTCCCTACGTTTCTATTCCTTCCCTTCTCATTTGAAACTCTCTTATGTATTCCAGTTTGCTGTCTGTCAGAACTCCTTTCAGAGAGCCATGGGGCATGCTGGGGTACTGGGCCCAACTGTGGGGGTTGAGGTCTTTTACTCCTGATGTCTTGGGTCCTGACCTACTGTGGATCCTGAGCAACTGGGCCAAATATACCTTCTGCACTTGATTCTCAGTGGTAGCTCTGGTTGAGCAGTCCAAATCTCCCTCGGGGAGGAAGTGTGAATACAGGTTAGTGATCACAACTCATAACTCAAAGAGTACACAGCAACGTCACTAAATCAATGTCTAGTCAAATACTTATTTTTATAGTAAAAATAATTATTTTATTTCAAACTCTACGAATTCAAAGCAATACTACAACATACATAAACAATAAGACATTTCCCGTTGAGATCAGGCTCCAGTTTTTTGCTAGCAAATCCCTCTCCCACTCATTCTTTTTAATGTGGTGGGGATATTCCCCCTTCACTGGTGGCTGCATCCACGGAATGCTTACTAGTAGGCCTTAACTCAAGATTCTAATCCGACTCTTCGTGAGATGGTCTAAAGTATCTTGGTGCCGCAGCACCCTTAGCAGAGAGTTCCCCTGGACCCGAAAGGCACACAGCCAGTCATACCTACTCCATAAGCGGATAGGCTCCTAATGTTCCTGCAAGTGCCCCGACCTCGGGCACTCACACTGTTACGGTTCTGTGCAGCGAGTTGGCTGCACACGGTTCTCTCCTGATCGTACTCAAGCGACTCCAGCAGGGATCAGAGGTGCTCTGGTGCTTGTCCTGCATGGTAAGTTTTGCGCTCCATACACTGGGGGGAATCCTGTGCTCCTGTCTAGGATCCCGGTGATGCAATGATGCGCATGGCATCTTCCTTAGTTTCATGGGGGCAGCTCTGGCTCAATCCTCATTGATTGGTGACTCATGGGTCACAGCTCAGATTTTTCGGACGATGGCCCGATTATTGCAACTACTTTGGAATCTGCAGCCTCTCCTAGCATATGGGGTTGCTGTAACTCCACCTGCCAAGGCGCCGGCACTCACCAGACAGTAGTCCATACCACAGTGGCCCCTCCTGGCAGATGGGGTCACTGCTAGGCACCGCGCAGGTGTCAGTAATTCTGATCCTGCAATCACTTTTACGGTGGCCCGTCCTGGCATACGGGGTCACCGACTCAGGTGCCACATGGCTTTAGTTGTTCCGCACGGCCCTTCGCTCATTAGCTATCTTCATGGCGGCCCCTTCCTGACTAACCTGAATCTGCACACGACAAGACCTGATCAGTGCAGCAGCCTTCTCCTCACACCTCACACTAGGAATCCGGCTGGGCTCCCTACTGGACCTTGCTGGCTTCAACGGTCTCCCCCGCCTCAAAGGCACACTGATCTTAGCAAGCAGGCAGACTCTGGTGCTCCATGGTTTGAGCCGATGGTCTTAGTTTTCCTTTTTGAAGTCAGCTCACCCACCAGGGAGACTAGAAGGCATTGGCCTCCAATCCTGGTTACAGGCAGAAATCTTGCAGAGCTCTCTCTCCTCATACAGCCCATCTGGCTACTTGGCGAATGACACATTTTGGGGTCTCAATCTCCCCTTTCTATTGTCCATTTTCAGACTCAAAATGTGATTAAGGGTCTGGGTCTTTGACGTTTTATGTTGGAGTTATGCTTCTTTTGAAGTGTACACTTTTTCCTCTCTTCGTCCTCTTTAAAGGCTGCCTGTCACAGCAGGAGAGACTCAAAAGCTGATAGTCCGACAACACAGTCCAAGGGAGTGACTAGAGTTCACACCTCGATGTCAGACACAGTGATATGTGATTAAAGAGGTTAATCCCAGGCTCCCAGCCCTACTCCTTATGATTTTGTTATCAGCCCCATCTCATTCCTGACATGGGTCCAGACCCTTTCTTTATGTATTTATTTATTTATTTTCCACATTTGTTAAGCGCACTGTTACTGAAACGGTGTCCTGGCGCTGAAAGACCACTAGAGTGCATGCCGGATGGGATTAGTGTGTGAATAGCCAAGTTTTCAGGGCCCTTCTAAAGGGCAGCAGGTCAGAAGTCTGCCTTATGGCCAGAGGCAGAGCATTCCAAGCCCTAGCCGCTCCTAGGAAGAAACTCCTTCCCCCCCAGCAGGCCCTCCTGACTTTAGGGACTATGATCAGTCCTTGGTCAGAAGACCTATGCGACCTAGTCGGTATGTACCACTGAAAGAGCGAGGTCATGCAGTGGGGGCCCAAACCATTCAGTGCTTTAAAAACTACACAAAGAGTCTTAAATGCTATTCTTTTCCGCACTGGCAATCAGTGTAGCTTTACCAGATCTTGTGCTATCGAAGAGAATTTGGAAGTGCCCGTAATAAGGCGGGCAGCCGCATTCTGTAGGATTTGGAGTTTGTTTAACAGCCCCTGTTGGGCATTTAGAAGCAGGCTGTTACAATAGTCTAAGCGGGATATTGCCAATCCCGTTACTACGGTCTTTCTATATTCGTCAGGGATAAAAGGGAGCACTTTTCGTATAGTTTTCAGGACATAGTGGATGGATGAAGACAGGGCGTTGACTTGAGTCCAGAAGGAGAGAGTGTCGTCCATCAGTACCCCCAGGTTTTTGACCTTAGTAACTGGAGAGAGGGGCGTCCCCATTTCCTCGGGCCACCATCTTGGGGACCAGAAGTTATCTTTGGCTCCGAATAGCAGGACTTCAGTCTTAGCTGAATTCAATTTAAGACAGTTTTCTGCCATCCAGTTACAGACCTCACGCATACAGTCCCTGAACCTGTCGGCTGTGTCATCCACTCCACCCGGTAGCAGCGACACTACAATCTGTGTGTTGTCTGCATATGATGTTATGTTAAAGCCAAAGGATCTTATAACTGGCGCCAGGGTGGAGACGTACACATTGAAAAGGGTCGGGCTCAAGGACAAGCCTTGAGGGACTCCACAAGGGAGTACAAAAGGGGCCGATTCATAGTCTCCCAGAGCCACCACCTGAGTGCTGCTGGAAAGGAAGGCCTGCAAGATCTTAAGGGCCTTTCCCTGAATTCCGCAGGCCCCCAACCGGTCCACCAGCAGCCTGTGGTGGACCGCGTTGAAGGCTGCGGACAGATCCAACATGATCAGGGCGGCTCTGCCTTCTGCATCCATCACTTGTCTTATATCTTCGGCAGATTTTATCAGAGCTGATTCTGTACTATGCCCTTGCCGGAATCCGTGCTGAGATGGATCCAGACATCGTACTTTCCCTAGAAATGCGCTCAGCTGAGTGTTTATTAAACCCTCTATAATTTTAGCAGGTAAATGTAACCTGGCGATGGGCCGATAGTTATTCAAATCGACCACATCTATGTTCGATTTTTTAAGAAGGGGTAAGATCGATGCTTGTTTCCAGTGTGTGGGAAACTCACCACTTTCCAGCATGTTATTGAAAAGTGGGGTGAGTCTCGCTGCTATGATGGATGGGACTGTTTTTAAGATAGTGGCTGGGCAGGGATCACCAGGGGAGCCTGATTTAATTCTCTGTATCCAAGTCCTAACCTCCTCCTCGGTGATATGGGAGAAGTTAAGTAATTTTTCTATATGGCTGTCAGTCTCTGAACTATCTAGGTTAGTCGGTGGAGGATTGACCTTAACTATGTGATCAAGAGAGTAAAAGATCTTCTCGACCTTGCCCTGGAAAAATTTGGCAAGGTCTTCACATAGTTCCCGAATCGGGGGAATTTCCACTGCTTTGTGAGCTGCCAGAGATGACACTGTGCGGAATAGTTCTTTAGAGGAATTACTCGCATTCTGAATGCGAGTGGTAAAAAAGGCCTTTTTGGCTGATCAAATCATCTCTTTGTAGACTCCCAACTCTGCATTCAGTAACTTTTTGTCCTCTTCCTTGTAGTGTTTCCGCCAATTTCTTTCCAGTTTTTTACATTTCACCTTATGGTCCCTGATTTGTTCCGAAAACCATGGAGCTGATGGGCTTGAGCGTGTGGAATGGTTATCACTTATTCAAAAAGCATCCTATGAAGTGCGCATGGGGAGTCTCTCCATCCTTTTTCCAGTCTGTACCACACAGCTCACTGGAATGCAGTAATACACAAATCTGTTTTGGGGGGGTGGTATTCCTCTACTCCTGATGTATTCACTATGCACGCCAGGACTTCGCAAAATGGAATCCATGGTCCTCCGTGCAATATACCAGTACAGGAATACTGGCACTCAGTGTAATCGCCATAGCACAGAAACGTATTTAGTACTGTTACCTGCATACATTGTACCCTCATAGAAACACATACATTTAGCACACGCATTAGCTCTGCACATTGTTCGGTACTGAAGCATTTCTGTATTATGCCATGGTGTGCTACTTGCAAACACAGACACTACCAGCACACAGATTCACCATGCGCGTGCTGCACAGCAATTCACCCATAATATATAGTACTTCTTGTAGCACACATACACCCAGTACATGCACTCACCATGCATGTACTGCACAGCTCTGCTCTATCCCTATACTGTACTCTTCCAAAGAAACACATACATCTAGCGCAGAGTCACCACTCCTGCGCTGCTCAGCACTCTACATCTGAATGATTGTCACGGGGGACTTACCCAGGATCAAGTTGATGATGTCTCCACTGATTTGTTGCCTCCTTATGTCTCCCTTATCCTTTGCTTGCAGTCGCCGTCGGAATTCGCTGGACAGGACTATTACGTCCCCTTTAACTACGAGAAGCTCCAGGAAACTTCGACTCAGCTGACTCCGTCACACGCTCCTATCGGAGCTTACTATTCTGGGGAAGCGGCCCCTTTAAGAGACGCACAGGAAGAAGGGCTTGTCGTCATCCCGGATTGTGGAAGTGTCGAGACAGAGGGAGACCTGAAAGAAGCCTGGAGAACAAGCCGAAAAAGAGAAGAGGTGTCCATCGAGCCAGTGAACGCAGAAGAAGCAAAGACCCTGGGAACAGAGCATAGGACTGCCGAAGTACCTACAAGGGAGCCGGACTCCTTCCGGTACCACGGAGAGACCAGTCACACTCCGGGAGGAGTGTGGCTCACTGGGGTACGTGTCCACATACGTGGGTGTTTTTTGAAGGGAACACGGAGAATAGCAAACCGCTTTGTAAATGTAAATGTACAGGAATTTATATAGCGCAAATCACCAACCGGTTTCTAAGCGCTTGCTTAGGGAACCCGTCCTTGTATTCCCCTGTGAGATAACCCTGGCAAGGTATCCGCAAGGTGAAAGCCAGGCATCCCGCTGCGAGGGGCCGTTGTGGAGATTAAGCAAGCTATTGCCCAGAGTCGCAGAGTGTGAACCCGTGAATCGAGTAGGCACCGGAGCGAGAATTGTCTAGTCCATGGACATTTTAGGACGCAAGACCCCGCTGAGCCGGGAATTGAACCCTGGTCCCGGCCTGACCTCTGCTTCCTGGTCTGCCTCCTCTAACCAGTGAGCCACACTTCTCCACACTTTGTACACGCAGGGAGGAGGGAGGATCGTAGGGGATAACTGATGCGTTCCAAAGCTCTCGAGTGGGGCTAAACTTACATGGTGACAGTCGAGGTGTTTTCCCCACACTCCTTTCCCTAATCATTGTTGGTAGAACCAGAGTGTGTGATAACACTCATTTTTTCTTTTTTTTTTATTATTCACTTTACTGGCCACGGACAGCCCTCCACTGAATGGACCTCAAAACTGAAGACATAAAGAAACAGGAGGAAGAAAAGGAGGACCTCCAGTTTGGACATTTCCTATCTCTGACGC
The DNA here is from genome assembly GCF_964263255.1 of Lissotriton vulgaris. Classification (NCBI taxonomy): domain Eukaryota; kingdom Metazoa; phylum Chordata; class Amphibia; order Caudata; family Salamandridae; genus Lissotriton; species Lissotriton vulgaris. Next base: position 1,415,734,607 of record NC_141693.1, read on the forward strand.
ACATTAGAGTGGAGGAGACTATCATCTTTATTGAAACTTTGTCAAGTCACAGAGCAAGTATAAATAAAAGCCTTTATTCCACTATTCTAGTGTATGGAGCCCTTTCTAAACATCTACAATGATGTAGGCCAAAGGTGAGCTAAGCACTAGCACTGGAACTTTAGAAAGGCGAGTGAACCTGTAAGCCTCACTCCAGTGACACAGGTTAAAAAGGACCTTTTCACTCCTACTGATCACTATATGGTATGCTGCCACCACCACACATGTGCTGCTTAACTCCTGGTGAACTTAACAAAACCAAAGGGGATGATGGACGGAGTGTTGAACATATCAAGCACTCACCCCCAGTCAACTGATCTGGGTTTTATCCATCATCATTCTTTAGCTCACTCCGCCACCCCAGTTCAGACATGGCCATATGAAAATCAGTCTGACCCTGTGCCTCATGGGAACAGTTCAGCCTGAACTGCCAAGCCATGTCTTCCCTGGACCGGAGACAAGCATCCTGGGACCAGTTTCTAGCTAATCAGCCAGGTTAGCTTGAATACAGTGGCAAAGTGAGCAAGGGACCCACGTCTGAGCATACCCTGCCAACTTAGGGTGAACTTAACAAAACCAAAGGGGATGATGGAAGGAGTGTTGAACATTCCAAGTACTCACCGGAGTCAACTGATCTGGGTTTAATCCATCATCATTCTTTAGCTCACTACGCCACCCCGATTCAGACATGGCCAAATGCAAATCAGTCTGACCCTGTGCCTCATGGAAACAGTCCAGCCCGAACTGCCAAGCCATGTCTTCCCTAGACCATAAACAAGCATCCTGGGCCGGTTTCTGGCTAATCAGTCGTCATCAGCCAGGCTAGCTTGAATCCAGTGGCAAAGTGAGCAAGAGACCCACGTCTGGGCATACTCTGCCAACTTAGGGTGAACTTAGCAAAACCAAAGGGGATGATGGACGGAGTGTTGAACATTGCAAGCACTCACCCCAGTCAACTGATCTGTGTGTAATCCATCATCATTCTTTAACTTACTCCGCCACCCCAGTTCAGACATGGCCATATGCAAATCAGTCTGACCCTGTGCCTCATGGGAACAGTCCCGCCCGAACTGCCAAGCCATGTCTTTCCTGGACCAGAAACAAGCTTCCTGGACCGGTTTCTAGCTAATCAGTCGTCATCAGCCAGGCTAACTTGAATCCAGTGGCAAAGTGAGCAAGGGACCCACATCTGGGCATACTCTGCCAACTTAGGGTGAACTTATCAAAACCAAAGGAGATGATGGACGGAGTGTTGAACATTGCAAGCACTCACCCCCAGTCAACTGATCTGGGTTTAATCCATCATCAGTCTTTAGCTCACTGCGCCACCCCAGTTCAGACATGGCCATATGCAAGTCAGTCTGACCGAGTGCCTCATGGGAACAGTCCAGCCCGAACTGCCAAGCCATGTCTTCCCTGGACCCGAAACCAGCATCCTGGGGCCGATTTCTGGCTAATCAACCGTCATCATCCAGGCTATCTTGAATCCAGTGGCAAAGTGAGCAAGAGACCCACGTCTGGGCATACCCTGCCAATTTAGGGTGAATTTAGCAAAACCAAAGGGGATGATGGAAGGAGTGTTGACCATTGCAAGCACTCCCCCCCTCCCCCCGGTGAAGGCAGTACCCTTCCACCACTATGAGGGTAGCGATTTGGGCACCCCTCCTGGTCCAACACGATGGCAATCCATGAGACAGGCCTATGTCAATGTGCACATGTATAATCTGTGTTTGCCTATGACAGCAAAAATCAGCACTAGAGATCCAGACAACAGTACAATTGGGCACTCAGGGCAGATGCTCACGTCCCTAACCAATGCAGAGAACTTTTCCGTCCCAACAATACCCTTTGCTTCCCCTCCTCAGTTTCCCATTAGTATACCCTGTGTGCCCCATGGGTTGTGTCCATCTCCCCTTGTACCCCATGCCTCCCTGCCCATGCCTCCTGTGCCGCTGTGTCCGTGCTCGGTACCTCTCTGTCTGTGCTTGTTTTATCCAATTGCCTTATTCAAAATAACTCCCATGCCACCATCACACCTACCTCACTGAATCCCTGAACCTCCCTACCATCCTATCATCTTGTACTTCTTGGACATCCTCACTCCCTGGGTCTTCCACCCACCCAAACATCCAAGCCCGGCACATCCATTCCCCTTTATCTCTGCCCTAACACATCCAGTGGTCCTGCCATCTTCCCTCTGCCTCATCACTTGATATGCCTCCCTGCCCATGCCCCCATCTGTTGCTTCCATATGTACATCTGCGCTCTTGTGTCTCACTTAGTGAGGGGCTGTCATATGTGTGTATGCTCTGTGTCTGTGTGTGATAGAGACAGAGATGAAGAGAAACAGAAAGCAAGTGAGAGAAAACAGAAAGAGTGTAATACTGTGAGTCGTGCCTTGCAGGGTCCATGGAACATCTCTTTGGTGTTCTGTGGAATGTTGTATGACTGTGGAGAATGTTGGTGTGAACAGGTGACAGTTGGATCCCAATAGTTATTATGTGAGGCTGGTCTGTGTCGCAGCTCTGCTGTAATCCATAAACTTCACGTTTGGGAGAATCCTACCGCATTTGGTGTCATTTATGAAGACAGCTGCTACATTGATTTTGGCGAAGACCAGAGCGGAGCTGTGAAAGAACCCAGGACAGACGCTACATCAAGCCATGGAAGAAAAACCGATAAGGACTTACCTTATAATTGTAGCGTAATGCAAGAAGGCATTTATAAGCATAGGCTGAGTGAAGGATACTCTATTTCAACTGCGAGCGTAGTGTCAGGCCATGTGTTTCAGGGACAGTCGTCCGATGCCCCTTTTAGGCCTTTGCGTTCCACACAGGCACACAGCCGATGTTTTCCTTTATGCGTTCCAAAGTGATTATGCACCGATGGTCAGCGTGTGCTTCAAAGGAGGCATGTTGGAAGTCTACTATTAATCAACGCAGCAATAGCAGTTAACGAGGCATGACAAACGACGTTCACCCTCCAGTTGTTTTTAAACTTTATAACAGTGGGAAACACACAGGTGATTTTCAACGTCAATAGTTCAGTTCAATACATTCTTTATTGGTGAAAATGCTCCCATTCAAGACGTCGAATACTTCTTAAAATATTTCTGCAATATTGTCAGCTCTGATCTTTTAACTTCCACAGGGCAGTGTTTATTTGGAAAGTGTGTTACTTCCATTGAACTCACACTGTATTGAACTACACGCTTTGCCATTCTTGAACAGTGACACACAGACTGGCCAAGCGTGTTCCTGCATTACATTTTTCGGTCGAGTTTACTCGGACCTATTACTGTCAATCCAAAAAATTCCTAACAGGCGGATTTCAAACAGTTCATGAGAAAAGAATCACGTGACAAGCTCCTCATGCACAAGCTTGCCCGAGCCTTCCCCCTGCCAGCAGCATTTCTCCTGCACTCGGCCCACCCCCCTCCCTCTCCATATGGTGCGCTCTGCCTCAGGCTAGCATCTCTCCTCCCATAATTATTCACTCTCGCCACCCTTCCTCCCAGTCCCCACAAGCAGGCAGCAGCTTCAAAGGGATCTGCTTCCCCGCCCACTGCTTCACACTTCACGCATTTCTCCTTCCCCCTCCCCACAGCAATGCCAAGAGCTTGTCGCTTGATAATTCCTCATTCTACCCATGCGCACAGTGTGATCGGCGACCCTTCCGGCAAGCATTTATAATAACATCCAATTTTCTGCACAGTTTCAGAGCTGCGTGCAAGTAATGCCTACTGTTGCTATGTCCGCAGTGGCAGATTACATTCAATTTTATAGGAGCCATCATCACACAATTACGTTTACACCGCTCAAAATCACCTATGCGGTAGTGACGGAGACTTTGTATTTACACATTGAGGGACGAGGCTCGAAAGTCTCCCAAAAGGAATTCCGCTACATTCAGATGATTAAATAAGTTTTGTTGAAATGCAGTAAATACGTTTTTAAAATTGTAGCGTCCTTACCAGTACTGGTCCCTCTTCAATGACTACGTCACGCACGGAGAGTTATTCACGTCTTTATTCTTAAGTGTGTAAAGCAAGACCCCAACGTGCTAAACCTGCATTCACCTTATTACCTAACAGCACTTACATCACAGGTCTACTAGCATTCTTCGTAACCTATGGTTCCCTCCCCACAGCAATGCCAATAGCTTGTTTGACTCGTGCCCCACATCTGTGCCTCTTTTCTTCCGGTTCTTTTTATTTTTTTTAGAAGAAGCTCCCTGCATTTTATCCCTCTATTCACCGTCCTCTTTCACCCCCTTGCCTCGTTTTCTATTAACCGACAAAATACGCTGTTCCCCTGCCGATATTGTTTCACTTTCCCGAATGTCCCCAGAACAGTGTTAACCCTGCATAGCATAGTAATTGCCTGTCCCGAAAGGCACATGTTCGTGTTGCTTTCGCAGGCATTTCCCTTGAGGTTTGAGTGAGAGTTTTCGGTATCGGCCACCCCAACCCCCACGTGGTTTTTTTTTGTTTTGTTTTTTGCATTTGTCTCAAGTGCTTGTCACTTGATAATTGCTCATTCTACCCATGCGCACAGTGTGATCAGCGGCCCTTCCGACAAGCATTTATAATACCATCCAATTTTCTGTACTGTTTCAGAGCTGCGTGCAAGTAATGCCTACTGTTGCTATGTCCGCAGTGGCAGATTACATTAAATTTTATAGGAGCCATCATCACACAATCCACGCCAAGTTTCAAGTTGTGACGGTTACTTTACGTTTAAACCGCTCAAAATCACCTATGTGGTAGTGACGGAGACTTTGTATTTACACATTGAGGGACGAGGCTCGAAAGTATCCCAAAAGGAATTCCGCTACATTCAGACGATTAAATAAGTTTTGAACAGCGACGGCTCGTGGAGGGAGTTACGGTGGGGCAGGAGGGCGGGGAGGGGGAGGGGCAGGGCGGAGGTTGCTAAAAACCGGCATATGGATAATTGCAGGTAAGTAAACAATTTAATTAATAAAACGAATTTCGTAGCTCGCACTGCATTGCATTTTGCGATGCAAGGCGCACTACGAAATTCGCCTTCCCCTCCCCACCCTCCTGCCCCACCGTAACTCCCTCCACGAGCCGTCGCTGGTTTTGAATACGTTTTAAAATTGTAGCGGCCTCACCAGTACTGGGCCCTCTTCAATGACTACGCCACACATGGAGAGTTATTCACGTCTTTGTTCTTAAGCGTGTAAAGCAAGACCCCAATGTGCTAAACCTGCATTCACCTTATTACCTAACAGCGCTTACATCACAGGTCTACTAGCATTCTTCGTATCCTATGGTTACGTTTTACGCACATGTTGACAGGTCATGGAAAAGACTAGCAGCAGACACTTATCAGAAAATGATCACAGCATTCCTTACATTTCCTTCTGTGGCGCCTCTTTGTTGCAAGCCCCAGACTCGCCCACCCCCTCTCCCCTGGAATGATGGTTAACAAGCATTTGCAATGAAATAGGTCACACATTTACGAGAGTTTAAGCTACTGGCATTGTAAATAACAACGCGTTTTATTTATGTTTCAAAAACTAAAACATAAAAAAAGGCATTGTCATTTACAATGCCAATAGCTCAAACTCGTTTCAGCATGGCGCCCTATTTCGTATACATATCTAATGCTAGGCAGCAGGGGCTCTCCGCGGCGCACAAGAGAAAGGGATAATGCTTTAGCTGCATTTGATTTAATTTAAAGTTGCAGGGCACGGCTCGCCCACCTCCAAATTTTTATCAAATAACTTTAAACAAATGCAGTGCTTCCTGCTTCAAAGCTCCATCTCCCCGGGTGCTCTCCCTCCCACCACCACAAACAGGCTGCCTGTTCAATTCTCCGCCCACCCCAGCTGCCTGTAAAGCCTAGGGTTCATCATTGGTGTCTGACGTCATGTCTCCCTACACACTCCGTGTCCCCACCCCCGTCATGTCTCCCTATTTGCTTGTTGTGGATTATCATTACAGCCCCTTCCCCCCCCCCCCCCCCGCAAAGAAGTTGTCAGTTGCTTGTAAACTGATTAAAGATAAAGTAAAGTTGACACGTTCCGCTTACCTAATCAGCATGGATTTCGCCGAGTCTGTATCCCTCCTGTCTCAGTCTCGAGCGTCCTCCTCCTTTCGACCAGACGTGCTGTGGTTTCCATTAAAATGCTTGTAACTGACTAGCATTTATATACCGCACTGCCAATTAATGGCCTCTTAATATAAATGTGTTTTACTGGTCTGAACACCAGTACCTTCTAAATTATTCCAGTAACAGCTCATCAGTTTAACAGTTAAATATTCCACCTGGCTTCGGTCATGTCAGCCAGGAGCTCTTTTGGAACACTAGTGGCAAGGATGAGAAGTCAGCAAGAACATACTTGCCAGTAGTTGAGTTGCTTCCTAAACCCGACCTAGAAGCCCCATGTATGCACCTCTTATTCTGGTAGAAATGTCACACACCCACATTTTTTCTAAGTCCAGTATCATCATTGTTAGATCTTATTTAAATATGCTTGGGAAAGCCACCACCAGTCGATGCTTACATATTCTAAGAAGTGTGCAAGAAAAAGACTTCATTGTGAACATATGCTACCTAACCTAAGGGTTTTTGTCACTGACACACAAGACTCTGGTTTATTTAGCATCTTCTTGTGAGATTTTTCATGCAGTGCAGGAAATGTTGTCGCCACCACAACATCACTCCGCTCCATCACAGCATCAATCTGTGCAACCATTCAACAACAACTGGTTCAAATATGTTCTCTCAATGTTTCAAGCTTTATTCCAAATGTCACAAAAAGATGTTAATATTTCGCTTCTGTTCTTGGATTTTCGTCACAATAAAATACACTGAACATAATCTTTACAAAAGTTATTTACAAAAGTTTAAGCTATTGCCATTATAAATTACAATCACTTTTATTTAAGTATTAATTATTTAAAAAAATTAAAAGCCTTTGTTATTTGTGATATCAATACATCTAAGTCACGTAAATACAAAACATGTTGCATTACAAAAGCTATAGGTGTCACATTTGTGAAAGTTATAACTATTGGCAGTGTAAATGACAAAGCTATTAATTTAGCTATTTTTTTTATTCAGTTTGTGATTGTGTTGTCCATTGGTGAGCGTGTTTACTTTCAGTGACCCGCACACTCTGTTTACACCTACTTGTGGTGCCATTCTGCAACAGTGACATGCACATTCTGGCTACGCGTGTTTCTGTACAGAGTTGTGCAACTGGGGTGAGCGGCGCAAATTATTGGTCTGTGGAGATAACAGCAGTTACATGCACACTTTTCATGCCACGTTTGTGTGTCACCATTAAGAAATGTCCTGCATATATTATTAGGACAGAATATTTTAACCTCTCATTGTAGTTCGTTTGGTACACCGTACATAATCAACAGTGATACACTAGGTATTGAATTTCACTTGGTGCGTCTTAATATCCTGTGATACGCACACTTATTTAAGTTAGAGTACCTTGACACTAGTCTTGCTTTCTCCTGGATTGAGTAAAACATGCAGTAAGTAACTCCTCTGCTGCCATTTCTGGAAGCTCCGGTGAACCACCTGTTATCTGGAGGTATTGGTACATCAAGATTTAGGGTAGAATGTAAGAAATTCCTTTTGTTGCATTCTATTGGTTTTGAGAGTCGTTCTGTTTTTAAACACTTACCTGAAATGGCATGAACAGAATGTGAAGTAGTGGATAAATATTTGGATGCCATAAAGAAAGTGGAGGCAGGATTTGATGTACAACCAACTATAGTCATGTTGTGCAATAAATGTTTTATGAGGAAGCAACTTACAGGCGAGAACATGGATACGAATGTGTCTACTCTAAGAAGGCTAATTGCAGATTGGAACTTTGGAAACTTCACACATCAGTTGATTTGTGTCCAGTTCATTAGTCATGGCACAAATAAAACTATCCAGCAAAAGTTATTGTCAGTAGGAGATTCTACATTGGAAGAGACATTACGCATTGCAACAAGTATTGAGATGTCTCAGATATCAGTAAAAGAATTGGAAGATAAGAGTAAAAAATGTCGATGTAGTAAAGGTTAGAGGCAGCAATGATATGAGAGTAATTAGAACCAAAGATCATAGAGGGATGGAAACATTGTCTAAAAGTACATTTTTTAGTCCAACATATTTTTGCTTCTGAAGTGGCAATTCTGCTCATTCTAAAGTAGGAATAGGTTGTCCGGCTGAGTTTGTCACATGTAAAATTTGCAGTAAGGACGGTCACTTTATCAAGGTGTGTCAGGGTACAAAAAAGAACTCTGGAAAAGGTGTGAATGTGGTCATGGATGGTTCCTGGCATGAGTCCAACGCTTGCCTTGCCACGTACAGATGGAGTTAAAAGACATGGTTTTAGTTGTTGGAGAGGAAGAAGTCTTGACATACGATCCATCAGAGTGTGTGGATCCTCACATTGAAAAGCCAGGATCACTATGATGTCTGAAGATCTCTTCAAGGAAAATGGTCCGATAAAGCCCTGGAACCTCCAGACCGTGTGCCCATTTCACATAAGGGTACGAGAATTGAGTTAGCAGGGTTTTTCGAAGAAAGTATGGTTTTTAGGGGAAGAACCATTTTTGGGAAACTATGTGGCAATCACAGGTTAGTCAATACTTGGTTGGTATCATCAAGGACTTTTTTTCAAAATGGTTTTGAGACCTGATACTAAAGATCAGGTTTTGGTTATTTGTGAATGTTAGAACTGGCTATTTCTGGTAGGCTAAGGCTGACGCCAAAGCCAGGCAGAAACCACCATTCTAGTCAGGGCAAGGGAGCCACACGCCAAGATAACCCCTGCTCACCCCCTGGTAGCTTGGCACGAGCAGTAAGGCTCAACTCAGAGGCAATGTGTAAAGCATTTGCGCCAGCACACAACAGCAACAACATCCTAGGCACACCACAAAAGGAACTCCACACAAGGTTATTTATAAAATAACTTTTGTATTGTAAAAACACATCAGATAGTATCACACAAGGTACATGGTGCCAACTCGCACGGCAATATTCACAAGGGATTATTTACAAGACAGGGCCACATAGGCCACTGTCATAATCAGCACTTAGTAGAAATAGAAATACTGTCAGAAATTAGAATAAGTATAGCACAAAATAACAGTCATAAATCACATCCAGTAACTACTGGGAACAGGTGAGTACCACCTACGCAACCCTAAACATCTTAGGAGAATGTCACGCAGGGAACCAGAACCTCACTAGGACCACCTGTACTAGAAAGAAAACCACCTAAGTATCACACAGCATTTAGGGGTGTAAGCACAACACATTACACATGATGCATGAAAACACATTCAGCGGTGTAGTAAAGGGAAACACATGATGCCTAAAAACATTCAGAGGTGTAAGACAAGGGAAACACATGATGCATAAACCTACACATTCAGCGGTGTTAAGAACAGAGCACATGATGCAATAAAATACATTCAGAGATGCAGCGCAAGAATGCCTAAAACATTCAGAGGTGCAGGAATAACACATGATGCAATCAAACACATTCAGAGGTGCAATAACAATTCAATTGCGCAAAACTTACATAAGCCACCACCTGTGGCAGTCCCTAGGCCAACTGGCCTTGTTGGGGCTAAGACGCCCTGTGTCTCAATGTCAGGGTGCGCTGCCATGCAGCGCCAGTCCAAGCACAAGCCTAAATGTAGCAGGTGCCCACTACTTGCTGGGCACCTGGGAACATCCCCAGACCTAAACGGTGCAGCTGCCCACTAATTGCTGGGCAGCTGGGAGTCCAAACTGCGACGGGGTCCTCACTGACCCATAGGCGCAAACTGCGCCCACTGCTGGAGCCACACAGGCTCTGGGCATATCACATGCCCCAAACGTGGGAGCCTAGACAGGCTCTAAAGAAGCATGTCCCATTGAGCCCTCGAGGCTCTGATCAACAAAAGAACTGACCCTCGAACCTCTCAGGGCTCGTAAATACAAAAATGGCACCCTGGGCCTCTCGGGGCTCTAAAGAAATATGCGCCGTCGTTGGAGCCTCTCAGGGCTCGAAGTCACCCAACTCCGTTGGAGTCCCACTCGGGGGACTCAAAATTGTAAAATGCCCCCTGAGAGCCTCTCCGGGCTCTCCCTCGCGTTGTGGCGACCCACTGTCAACCGGGGCCGCCCTTGAAGCCCTCATGGCTTCACACTGACATAAGCGCGAGCTTGTGCTACCGGGGAGGGGGGCGGACACTGACAATGTGTCCCGGCGCCCCTCCCTGCTCTTCTGTCCCACTCACCGGGTCAGTGCGCCGGTCTTCTCTCTCTCCCTGGGGCTCCCTCAGCACACGGGAGCCCCAGCAGCAGGCCACGCTTCCTCCTCTCTTCCCAGGGCTCCCTCCAGATCACGGGGGGCCCGGGCGGCCATCACCACTCTCCGCCTCTTCTCGAGCAGGTCACGAGCGATGGGCCAATCCCAGCGCGGCCCTTGCGGCGAGCCCCCAGTGACGTCAGAACCTCTGCGGGCACCTCGACCAACCAAAGCACGACTCTCCGGGGCAGGCCCACAGCAGCGGCCAATCAGAGCGCGACTCTTACCGGCAAACCCTCTGTGGCAGCCAATCAATGCGCGGCCCCTCCGGTGCTTTCTCCGCGGCTCTTGGGATGCGCTCTGGGTCAATTTCAGGCCCCCGGGCCGGGGCGGTGAGATGCGGTCAGATGATTAAATCGCGCCCAGGGCTAACAGGCCGATCTCGAAGCAGCAAATCCTTGCAGAGGATTATGTGGCTCTGGGGGCGCCCACGATCTCGCGGCCACCACCACACACGTGCCGATGAGCACGTCGATCCCCCAACACGGCAGCCGGTACCAGCGCGGCGCTCTCACTCGGGTCAGAGAGCATCCAGCGCGCTACACGGGGCAAATAAAGCGCTCCAAAGCGCTAGCGGCAAACAAAGTGCTTCCAGGCGCTTTTAGGCTATCATAAGCCCAGGCAAAAGCAAGAAAACGTTCTCTGAAGGGAAATGCAGCTTCTCCATGCTGCCAAAGGTCCCAGAGATTCCCAGGGGCAAAGCCAAGTCCCCCCAATCAGCCCAGGCAAGGCAGAGGGGTCCCGCAGAAGTCCTCCTGGCATCCAGGAAAGTCCATCAGAGGTCATGGGGCTGGGCAGGGCCCAGGGATTCCCCTGAGCCCAAGCAGCAGCACGCTCTTGGTAGGATTTAAGACAGAAAACAAGAACATTTTTGAAGGGGACACAGCCCCCTCTTATACAGAGAAAAGTCTTTTAAGTCTTTGTGCAGGCAGTGTGATAACCAGTTAGGACTAGTTATAGGGAAGTCCCTTCAGTATCAGGGACAGGGGTGACAGTCGCCCAGCGGAGGGGTGGAGCCAGCATTGTGGTCAGGCAGGCACAGCCCTTCACTATCAGGTGCTATCTCCTCCCACTTCCCTGGCAGCAGATGCTGCCATTCATCCACGGGCTGACTGACAGAACCTCCTGGGGCTCCCCAGCCCTGTCACCCTCAAACCAGACAGTCAATCCACAGCAGGTCCAGGCACTCTGGGCCAGGCTCACCAGCCAATCACACGCCAGACACAAATTACACAAATATGCCAACTTCTAAAAGTGGCACTTCTAGACTAGCCACACTCATGCCGCATATACCATTACGCAGCATTCAATCTCACGAGTTCGCACATATCAAACTCGCCCCTGCAATCCCCATACATCAGGAACTACCATGGGCATACATATTCCCCATTCATTCCTATGGGAGGGCAGGTCACTCACCACCCATACACAGAGAGCTCAAGCACTTTACACTGTACCACAGTGAAAAAGTGCGCAGAGGTATAAAATCACCAACACCAGGTCACAGAAACAGGCTAGGAAAAAGCAAAAAGTCTCGGGGTGAACCTGCCAAAAGGGCCGGGTCCAACAGTGAAGATCAGATTGAAGGGTCAAAATTGAAATATCCATTGGTATTCTCGGAGGACATATGTACTATTAAAGGGTTTTGCTAAAAGATCAAGGTCAAGGCGGCGTCCATTCCTGTTAAGCAAAGCTACGTAGTGTCCTGTTCTCCAGCAGAGGGGATCTAGAGAAGGAGTTGAGAGGGTGATGTGATAAAGGTATCATAGAGCCTATTGAGTTACCACTTTGGTTGTCCCCTTTGGTGGTTGCACACAAAGGTAATGGGGACTTGAGGGTCTGTGTAGATTTGCATAGCCGAAACAAAACTTTTTGGCTGGACTCTCATCCTTTTCCGAAGATATCAGATTTGCTTGCACTCATTACTGGGGCAAAGTTGTTCCTACAAGTTATACTTTTCCTCAGTATACCATCAGGTGGTCTTGGAGTCTAGTTAATTTTACTGCTTTTATTTCACCAGTGGGGACATTCCAGTATTGCAGGATGCCTTTTGCTTTAGTCTCAGCAGTCGCTGCTTTTCAGAGGGTGATGTATCAACTCTTGAAAGGGGTCAAAGGTGTAGCGGCATTTCAGGATGTCGTTCTGATTTTTGCATCAAACATTATTGAGCATAAGAAAATTCTTGACCAAGTTATTGCTATTTTTCAGGAAAATGTGGTGGTTCTCAAAATAGGGAAGTGTGAATTCCTCAAAGGAAAAATTGAGTACTTGGGCCATCGGGTATCAAAGAATGGTATTAAACCACTACCACTACCACTACCACTCGCATACTGAAGGTAAAACCTTCTCGAACTGTTCGCGCTGCAATCCGACCCCCCTGAACTCTACTAAACCCGCATTGAAGATGGGACTTCTTAACTGCCGCTCCCTCCCTAAACATGCGATCGAAATAAATCTACTAATTCAAGATCAGGATCTCGATCTACTGTTTTTAACGGAAACATGGCTATCAGATAGCACCGATTCGGACATCGTCACGGCCCTCCCCACAGGGTATCTCTGTCAAGCTTTACACAGACCCAAGGGGAGAGGAGGGGGTGTAGCTATAATTTTCAGGGAACAATTCACTTGTAGAACCTCCAACGCCTATATTGAGGATTGCGAGAGCTGTCAATTCTCCATCCAAACCTCCCCAGCTCACTCCCTGGCAGGGCTATTGATCTACCGCCCCCCAGGTGCTCCTGGGAATTTTATCAATGCCGTCATCGAATCAGTGTCACAACTAGCTTCGTCCACCTCCAACTTCCTTATGCTAGGTGACATAAACTTCCACTTCATGGACCCCACGGATCGGTTAGCCTTTGACCTTCGGCAAGATCTAACATCACTAAACATCCGTCTGGTGAACAACGAGCCCACCCATGAGAAGGGACACCTATTGGACCCCATCCTCACCAATATAGCAACCATCACCACCAAATCACCCGTGACCCTCCCATGGACAGACCACTTTCTGGTCCCTATTTCCTGGGAAATTCCCATTTCGAACCCCCTAACCTCTAAAATCCAGGTAACTGACCGACGATGGCGCAAACTGTCACCTGAGGAATGGGCCGCCGCCCTTACGGACTCCATCCCTGAGCTCTCCTCTGACCCTACCATGGCCGACAAACAGTTTAGTGAGTGGATCACCTCATCCCTAGATACTCTGCTCCCAAAAACTGCCACCCTCAAACATCCTAAAAGATTAGTTCCGGCTTTATGGTACACCCCAGAGCTCAAAGCTCTGCGCCAGGAGTGTAAGAGAACGGAACGCTCCTGGAGAAGAGACAAATCGGAAAGTAGCAAAAACATCTACTCTACTTCTCTTCTATTATACAAAACCGCTATTCGGAAAACCAAAAGCGTGTTTTTCCAGGAGAGAATAGAGAAAGCGGGATGCTCCAGCAAGGAATCATATGTCATCCTTAAAGAGCTTTTAAAAACCCCAGAACAGGGACCGGGGTACCCCTCCGACCCTAAAGCCGATCAGGAGAAATGCCAACAACTGGCTAATTTCTTCCATGACAAAATCCGAACAATTCTGGATTCAATTCCCCCCTCGAGTCCGTGGGAAGAAACCGTTCTCCCATGCCCGACACCTCCTACTTGTCTCTCCTCATGGGGCCAAGTCACAACAGAGGAAGTAGGAAACACGCTTAATTCCATGAAGAGCGGATCCCCTAGGGACCCCGCTCCACTCCGGATCCTTAAGGAGGTAGCCCCCACAATCATCCCCCCCCCTCACTCATCTGATCAACGCCTCACTCCAACAAGGAGTTGTTCCTCCGAGTTGGAAGACGGCCGTCGTAAAAGCCCTATTGAAGAAACCATCCCTCGACCCTGAAAATCTGGCTAATTACAGGCCCATTTCTCTACTCCCAGGAGTCAGCAAAATCGCTGAAAAATTGGTCAATAGGAAACTCTCGCAGTTTCTGGAGGTCAACAATAAGCTAAAAAGTTCCCAGACGGGCTTCCGACCAGGGCAGGGCACTGACATCGCCCTCCTGGCAGCGGTGGAGGAGGCCAGAGCGCTATTGGATGGGGGAGGATCAGTGGCAGTGATCCTCCTCGACCTAAGCGCGGCGTTCGATACCGTTAATCACCAACTCCTCATCAAAAGACTCAAAAGAGTTGGTGTGGAAGGCACAGCCCTGTCCTGGCTTTCATCCTTTTTAGCCCAACGGACCTACCAGATCTGGGAGAAGAACGCCCGCTCCTCCGAAATGCCCCTCCAATGTGGTGTACCTCAGGGCTCCTCCCTGAGCCCTACATTATTTATTATCTATATGTCCACATTGGAGGAGGTTATCAACCCATTCGGAGTGAGCGTCGTCAGCTACGCTGACGACACGCAACTAGTGGTGTCTTTGTCCCACCCCAGACAACATACAGCTGACCTATATAACTGCCTCACGCAGGTCTACCGTTGGATGAATAGTTCAGCCCTAAAGCTAAATGGGACGAAAACCGAGGTCCTTCTGCTTGGCCCGAAAGGAATCTCACTCTCCCCGAACATCTGGCCAGCCTGTCTGGGTCCTCCCCCTGATCCAAAAACAGAGGTAAAAAGTCTGGGTGTGTGGATCGACACTGATCTCTCATTCACTATACAGGCAAAGAAGGTAGCCGGGACCTGCTTTGGCCTCCTTAAATCTCTGAGGAAAGTCCTGCCCCTCCTACCCTTCAACTCCCAAAAATTGCTAATCCAAGGCCTAATAATATCGAGGCTGGATTACAGCAATGTGATCTATCTGGGCGCTCCTGAAGCGACCTTCAACAAGCTTCAGAGAATCCAGAACACCGCTGCCCGGATGATCACAAATACCCCTGCCAGAACCTCTGCTAAACCTGCTCTCAAACTCCTCCATTGGCTCCCTATAAGGGAGCGAGTCAAATTCAAGGCCTTATGCCTAGTCCACAAATCTCTGCAAAATCAAGGCCCCCCAGTCCTTAGCAAATTCATCACCCCCTATAAAACTACAAGATCCCTCCGTTCAGACACAGAAATCTTCATCAACACTCCCAGATTCAAGAAAGCCCGATCAGGAGGAAGACGTTTCTCGGTCCAAGCTACACGCCTCTGGAACTCGCTCCCCCGGGACCTGCGACTTGAATCACAATACCTGCGCTTCAGGAAGCAGCTAAAGACTCATCTCTTTCCCTAATGTTTTTATGCCCTTCCCTTACTCTGAGTCTTTATCCCCCCACCCCCCCCCCCCCTCCTTTTTCTCTCTGCCCCTGGCCCGCTGAACTGTAGAATTAGGGTTCCCTAGCGCTGGGATACCTCTGGGTGACTATGCGCTCTACAAAAATAAATAATAATAATAATAATAATAATAATAATAAACCAAGACCAGGTTTGGTGAATGCCATCATCAAAACAGGAGCACCAGTAGACAAAATAACTCTAAAGTCTTTTATGGGCTTGAATGAGTTCTTTTCCAGGTTAATTGCTGATTATGTCACTCACATCAAAGTTTTGACAGGTCTCCTAAGAAAACATGTTTTGTTCTTTGGGATAGCAAGTGTCTAGAGGCATTTGACTGGATTAAGTGCCAGTTAGCGAGTTTAAACGTACTAAAACCTTTCAATCCTAAACTGATTTGCTGTATAACAGTTGATGCAAGTAATCATGGTTTGGCGGCAGTACTCACTCAGAATGAGGCGGGAGTGGAACACACCACTGGATATGCTTCCTGAACGCTCAGGGAGCCAGAAATACATTACTTCACCATCGAGAACGAATTGTTCACATGTTGGTGGGCTATTAAAACCTTCAAGCCTTATGTGTGGGGAACCAGGTTCATTGTTAAAACTGATCATAAACCATTGGTTACCATTGTAAGGGAAGATAAGGTGAAAGATCAAACCCCTCGCATAGCTAGGTTGTCTACCAAGCTATTGCAATTTCACTATGACATCTTACACATTTAGGGAGTGAAAAATTCAAGGGCTGATTTTTTGTCTAGATGTTCGTCATTTGATAAAGATGATGTGGAGGATAAAGGGGGTGAAGATAGTTGCCTGATTGCAGCTATTGACTTGGAAAAAAGAGTGCCATTCCTGAGGCAGAATGGAGGATGGAAGTTGGGACTGATGAGGTCATGAAGGAAACAATCAAGTTTTTTTTTTTTTGTAAGACCTTTATTCGTAACAAATAAAAAGTATACACAGCCGGGAGCCTACAACCCTGAGGCCGGCTGCGTTATTGTGAATGTGCGTTTCAACGTGGATAGTACACAGCCATATAGCCGACAACATCTGTCCGGCGGCGTAAAGCACATAAATTAGGCCTTGTTTTTTACAAATTTTGTTGGTGTATTAGAACATACACAGAAAAAAAAACCATTAACCCCAACAACGAGACCTTCACCTTCAGCTGTACGCATCAATAAGTACAATTGCAAATACATCATGTCATCTTTCCTGAACACCTCGCCACCCACCCCCCACCGCTACTACTACACTCGGCTCATATCACCGGTAACTTCTACCGTCACTCCGTGTCACTGTCCACAGTGGCCAAATATTCAGTGAGATACAGCCAAAAGTCTTTCGGCCTGGATCGCAGTGGTAGGCTCTCTTCGTAAGTCAGTAGTTTGTCCCTACAGCTGGACATATCTTGTAGCCATTTTAGTGTGGAGGGTACCTGAGTAGTGTGCCAACACTGTGAGACCTGTCGCTTGGCCAATAACAAGGCGATCGCGCAGAACTTACGCTTAGATGACTTGAGTTGCGGTACTATGCCCAACAAGCAGCAACGGATTGTACAGTCCACCTCGACCCCCACCATTGTGGCCAGTTTAGTGAGTACCTCTTCCCAGTATTTCTGAATTTTGGGGCAATACCAGGCTAAATGGACAAAATCAGCATCCTCTGCACCGCACCTCTTGCATCTGTTGTCATCCTGCATTCCGTATCTACACATTCGCGCAGGGGTGTAGTATGCCTGGTGTAGATATTTGAAATGTATGGTTTTGAGATTCCCGTTAGGGGTCAGAATCTGTGTTAGTGCGCATGTCTGTTCCCATTCTTTCTCTGTCAATGGGCTGTCCAATACCAAGTCCCATCTAGCCTTTGTCCTATCCGTAGATTGTGGGATTTCAGCTTGTGCAGAGGAGTATAATCGCGATGTGAGGTGCGATAGGTCCTGTGTTGTAATGATGAGTTGTAAGGTATCCAGGGTGGTCGGCTCTTCGGGAAAAGTAGGGTATAGTTCCAGCATGGCTCTTTCCAGTCTATAATGTGTGAAGTAGAACATCTGTGATTTGTTGTGTATGTACTGGAGTTCCGCAATGTCTACAAATCTGCCCTCGTTAAATAAGTCTCCCATCTGCGTAATGCCCACCTGTTGTAATAGCGACATCCCCACCCTCTTGCGCGTGACAGACAGCGCTGAGTGATCGTGCAGTGGCATGTTTCGTGCATAAAGCGGGGTTTTGTGCACCATTCTTCCAATTTCGTGCCACGCCTTGATGGTTGTGTCAACTGTATTTATGTCACGAGCGTGTAATGGCGGGCGTTTATGCGAGAGGATGGCGGTAAGAGGGACCGGATGTGCATCGCCTTCTTCGATCGCTGTGTGTGTTAGATACGGCACCTTGTGAAACCAGTAGGCCACATACTGTGCCTGCGCGCATAAATAGTACAGTTTAAAATCTGGCCCTCCAAATCCTCCTTTAGCATAGGGGAGCGTCAATGTCTGGAGATCGATCCGCGCCTGTTTACCTCCCCAAATGAGCTGTAATACTAGGGACTTGATGCGACGGAATACCTCTCCCGGCGGAGCAATAGGGATGTTAGTGAATAAATACAGCAGTCTGGGTAATATATTCATTTTAACTATTGCAATACGGTCTGCCAGAGACAGCGGTAGCTGTATCCAGCGCTTCACTTTATCTTCCAGCTTGGCTATTGTTACGCCATAGTTTGCGCGGAGTACTATGTCAGGATCTCTATGGAATAGCACTCCCAAATAGCGCACCGGGTCGGTCTGCCACTCTAGGGGGTATTCAATATCAAAGGGAGTCATAGTGTCTGTGAGGGGAATAATGGAGGGCTTTGACCAGTTGATAGTTAGTCCCGAGTGCCCGCCGAATTTGATGTACTCCCGCAGCAGCTGGTTTAGGTGTTCACTTGGATCGCGAACATAGAGCACCATATCGTCTGCGTACAATGATATGTGGAGCGGTCTAGCGGGAAAATGCAGGGCAGATGATTTATAGTTCTGTCGGATAATGCAGGCCAGTGGTTCTAATGCCAGAGCGAATATCAGGGGGGAGAGTGGGCAGCCCTGTCTGGTACCGCGTTCTACAGTAAAGCTGTCGGATAAGTACCGGTTAATACGGACCTTGGCTCGTGGGTTAGTGTAAAGTAGGGTCACCCACTGGACAAATCTTTTAGGGAAGCCCATGCGGTGCAGCACCGCAATTAAATACCGCCATTCGATGGAATCGAACGCCTTTGCAGGGTCCAGCAGCACCGCCACCGCCTTCGTCTCCGGCTGGAGATAATGGGCCATGGCAAACATTGTCTGGGTATTATGGGACGTGGACCTTGTCGGGACAAAGCCTGCCTGATCTGGTAACACCAAGTTGGTCATTAGCGGTGTTAACCTCATAGCCATGATCTTCGTTAGGATTTTGGAATAAACATTTATCAGTGACAGCGGCCTGTAGGAATCACATTGGGTCGGATCCTTGGACAGTTTCAGGAGAGCTATGATAACCGCTTCTCGGAGCGTTGGGGGAAGTTCACCCTGATCGAACGTGGCCCCGTACATCTCCATCAACCGGGGAGCCAGAATATCCACGTAATGTTTATAAAATTCGTTCGTGTACCCATCCGGGCCCGGCGCTTTACAATTCGGCAGTGTTTTTATCACCTCTGTGACTTCCTCAACTGTGATGGGTGCCTCTAGGTATTCCCGCTGGTGGTCAGACAGTCATGCTATGGCCAAGTCCCTAAAGTACTTGTTGATAGCATCTGTGGAGGCTATTGGCTGTGATGTGTATAGTGTACTATAGGAAGCTACGAAGCTTTGCAGTATATCCGCCGTTTGTGTCAGTATAACCTCGTTTTCAGTTTTAATGCCAAGTACCTCCGTGTGTTTCCTGCCCTCACAAATTTTTGCCGCTAATAGCCCACCCGGCCTGCCTCCCTCACCAAAAGCTCTAGCAGTGTGTTTTTTATCCATATACTTTATCACGTCGTCTACTAGATTCTGATGTTCCGTGTGTAATGTGTGTAATTTTCCTAGAATCGCAACATCCTGGGTAGTTTCATACACCCTTTCCAACTCCCTCATTTGCGTGTCGCATCTCTTAATCTGTAGTCGTATGTCGCGAAGTATGCCTATAGTTGTGCTCATACAAACCCCACGAACCGTCGCCTTAAAGGCTTCCCACAGTAGGCATGGGTCATCGACCGCCGGTTCGTTCAGCAGGAAATAGTCTTTGATTGCTGTGTGATAGTGTCCGCGTACAGTATGTCTGTTAGTGCACGTGAGTTAAACCTCCATTGATAGGGAGGTGGGGCGTGATCTGGAATGGAGAGTGTCAATAAAACCGGATTGTGATCCGATAGCGTCCTTGGAAGGACGTCAATGTCACTAGTCCAATGTATAATGTCAGTAGTACCCAGCCAATAGTCCAATCTGGACCAGCTGCCATGGCATGCAGAAATGTGCGTGGCACCCGGTTCCGTGTGAAACTTGTGTCTCCATATGTCTGTTAGTTTCACGTCCGCCAGTATATGTTGTAGTTTGGCTCTAGCATTTTTATGTGGTTCTGTGGACTGTGCGGAGCGGTCTACACCATCAATAAGGGTCACATTCCAGTCACCCCCACAGATTATCCTAGTGTGCGTGAATTGTTGCAGGTGTCCCCACAAGTTCTGAAAGAAGTCGGGAGAATCTACATTAGGGCCATAGACATTAAGCAAAGTCATTTTCTTACCCCGTAGCGTCCCTGACACAATAACATACCTGCCCTCTGGATCCTGTATCAACCTCAGCACCGTGAAATTTAGCCCTTTCCGCAACAGCAACATCACCCCTCTAGAGTAGGAGGAGTACGTTGCGACATGTACAGTATCGGCCCATTTTAGGCCTATAGATTGATGCGTGTTTGGAGCAATGTGCGTCTCTTGTAAAAACGCAATATCTATGTAATGTCTATTCAGGTATGCAAACACTTGTCTAATTTTCTTGGGTTGTGTTAAGCCTCGTACATTCCATGTTAGTAGCTTTATGTGTGCATTAGTGGCTTGAGTCGACCTCTGAGTCATCGGTAAGGTGGTGGTGTCTGTATCTGTTGCGCATAGCAATAGTGCCAGGGCTCTGTCGAGATGCGACCAAGTGCAAACATGTACATATAAATGTTCTCTTTTTCTACAAAATATAAGCGACAGACAAAATCTGATTGTTCAGGTCTCACAGTATCAACAGTTACCTCTTCCGGCCCTCCCCCTCCCACTCCAGCAACCCAAACATGCCGAAGCCAGTCTCCCCCCCCCCAATTACCCTCGACAACAGTTCGGGGCTAAACATCAAACCCATTCCTATTGAACCTGTGTGGGGAACTCCCTTGTGGAGGTCCGCTGGAGACGCAACTCTTCTTCCAACTAAATGGAGAAATATACTCGTTGTGTCTCAACACCCTCGGCCGCCCCCGGCCCTTCGTCTGAGTACATTTTAGTTGGCCCTCATATGAGAACACGCTCTGCGCTGCTCCACTCCCACCCGAGCCCAGCGGGGAACTTGCAATATATAACAGCCCAGAAAGTCTTAATAATGTGAGGATCCCAAAGTGACCCTCCATGTACCGACCATCGTGTTGTTCCATACAGCACATCTATCAAAGTGTCCAGTGCCGACAACGAAATAGTCATAATCATAAACAAAACAACTAAACATAGGAACAGGTAGGCCAGACGGGAAGCATTGTTCATCTATGGGTGTTTCCGAACCAGTTTATGCAAAGATACAGCTTATCACACCCATGAGAGTATTCCTTAAGTATTGCTACTGCTCCACCGTGTAATCCCCCATCAGTTCTGGCCACGGGAGGGAGCCAGCATATTTGCCGTGGCCACTCACAATCCTGGCGCCATTTGGCCCGACAAACAGTTATTATCAGGGATCCCAGTTTACCATGTCTATTGTGGGCCAGCAGAGTCACTCTGTGTAAATTTCACCAACATCTGTAAAGTGAAGTACCTGTGGAGCAATAGAAATTAACATACTCACAGACAGTCTCGGTCAAACGTAGACCCAATGCGTTCAATCCGTGTCCACCTGAAGTTCCTCTCGTGCACCAGATTTATTTTGTGTAATTATTTTCTTCACAAATTCCTGCGCAGCTTTCGGAGTCGCCAATATTACAGGCTTGCCCTCCCATAGTACCCGCAACCTGGCCGGGTATAGCATGGAGTAATTGACTTGTAGTTCCCTGAGTTTGGATTTCACCGCTGTGTATTCCCTGCGTGCTTGCTGTACGGCCACAGTGTGATCCGGATAGAATTCAAGTTTATTGCCCTGGTGGGTAATGGGACCCTTCTCTTGTGCCAGTCTCAAGATGGTGTCCCTGTCTCGATAATTCAGGACCCTTGCGACGATCGGACGTGGTGATGCTCCTGGAGGTGGACGTGGCGCAAGGGACCTGTGCGCTCTCTCTATGACAAAAATTTGAGACAGTGAGTCATCTCCAAATATGTCCTTGCAGAATTTCTCGACATACTGCTCCATGCGTCCGGTGTTGGTCGACTCTGGTAATCCCGTGATACGTACATTGGTGCGTCTAGAGCGCGATTCCAATTCCTCCTCCTTCGCTTTAATCACCTCCAGAACCCGCTCCATGGATGTGCACTTGGCAGTGGTGGCATGTGATTCGTCATCTATCGCCGAAATTCGCGTTTCCGCCGTCTCCAGCCTCTCCCCATGCTTTTCCAACTTGGCAGCCATGCCATCTATCCTGCACGTTAGATTGTCCAATTTACCATTGATATCTTGCTTAGATTTACCTCCATATATCTGTCTCCCAAGATGTCAATTGATTTTCTCATCATCAAATATATATAAACATATTTCATAAATATAATCCAATATCTCCGTTATCTTCCTTCCATTGGTTAATTCGCTTTTTGATTGAATGTGATAATCTGTTGATACACCAGAGTTTGTTACATACGTACGACTCACAACTATGATTTAATGTGTCTATAAATGAATCCCTTGTAGCACACTGTGTTTTCAAACACTTACCGCCCAAGCCTACAAGGGTCTATTGGGTTTCCCCTGCCTCAAATAATCTCCACAACGGCCCCTCGCGGCGGGATGCCTGGCTTTCACCTTGCGGATACCCTGCCGGGGTTATCTCACAGGGGAATACCAGGATGGGTTCCCTAAGCAAGCGCTTAGAAGCCAGTGGTGATTTGCGCTATATAAATTCATGTACATTTACATTTTACATCCCTGTATTATCCCCAGAGCAATAGTCAAGTGGAAAGCATGAGTCGGTGGTGGTGCAGTGTGTTCAGTGGGCGCTTGCGAACAATTGTGCAGTGGTGAATGCGGTAAGTTCTATGGTTTGGTTTTATCACACCAGCCCACAAAGTTCCACATTGGCATCTACTTTTGAGTAATTGAGGGGAAGGAAACCCTTCACAAAGATGTGCCCGAATTGGATGGGCAAATGGGTAAAATTGTGTGTGTCTTTGGAGTGCCGTGATGTGATGGTTAAAAGTAACACAGTTGGAGCAAAATCTAAGCAAAAAGAGAACAATGATGCTAGGTCAAAGGTGAGGAAGATTGATTTGAAGGAAGGTGATGTTATTTGCATCAGGAAATGAATTAACATAAAGAAAGGAGGAGAAAGGTTCAGTGGGCTCATGGTGGTTAAGAAGGTTGCGATAATGCAGTAAGAGTTACTGGAAGCAGCTGGTGGAATGTTGGGAGAGTGGTGAAGTGTGGTGGTGACCAGATTGTGTGGGGGCCCCAAAGAGAGCTAGTGTTGGAACGAAAGGAGAGGGATAGTCCCGGCCATTCTATTTCACAGGGAGATAATGATGAGATCCCTTGCGCTACTGCACAGTGTGTTGATGAAGGTGATCACAGGAGTGTACGTGTAAAGTTACCTAGCATATTTAGATGAGTCAGATTTATTTATCTGCGTATTTAGATGGGTAGGATTTTTTCTCAGATGTTTTTGTTTATTCTGTTCATTCTTTTGTTTTATTCTTTTTCTGTTTTGTCAGCCATGGTATTGTTGCTAATTAGTCTTGTACTGGTATGGGTTAGAGGGGTTTGTAGATTTTGTACTAGGATTACATTCTTATATGTATAAATATATATATATATATGCTCACTTTTACAGAACATGTTCTTTTTGTAATTTGTTTAGCGATTCTTTAAGGGGAGAAGTAATGTTGTACTGTGAGTCGTGCCATGCAGGGTCCATGGAACATCTCATCTGTATTCCATGGAATGTTGTATGACTCTGAGGGGAATGTTGGTGTGAACGGATGCCACTTGGAGCCCAATAGTTATTATTTGAGGGTGTGCTGTCGCAGCTCCACTATAACACGTTTGGAAGAATCCTGCTTCATCTGGTGTCATTTATGAAGACGGCTACTACACAGAGCAAGACGATTATTGAGGGAGGCAGAGTGAGCAAGAGAGAGCAGTGGTTGGTATGAGTGGTAAGCTTCTCAGTGAAATTAAGGAAATTCCCTATTTAGATAGCAAAAGATAGCCATGATGGCCCCTTGCATCCTTTGGCTTTGGTGCCAACTGGCTGCACTAATGATAACATGACTCCTTATAGTGATTGCAGAGAGAACAGGAGATAGGCTTGAAATGCTGGCTTTTGTGTCAGGGAATCAGCTGTTGCTCGTGTCATACATTGTCTGTGTATGTGACTCCAGCTTGAAAAAGCTGTTTCACTGCGCAAAAACCAACATATTTGTCTTTGCCAATACTTGTTTATACTGCCATAGCTCTTTATACCAAATGAAAGGAATACACTGTGGTGGTTAAGATGTTGATTGTGGCATCAGTAGGCCTTTGTTCTGACCCCCACTTCTCCAACTCGGCTACAACTGAGAGATAATGAGTAAAGCCCTCCAAACCTGTTTGCTTCCTTCCCTTAAAAGATCAAAAAAAGAGCATTAATACCGACTTTATTTTTAAAAAAAACGCTAGACTAGTTAATACAGTCTTCGTTATAGCTGTTTGGGAACGGATACTGCTGCCTTGCCTGGATTACAATCCTGTGATCGTGTCCTTGCACGGAGTCCGGCGGCTCAGGTAGATCTGAGAGCTATCGATCTACTTTGTTTCAACAACCCACAGCATGCCCCGTGATAGGCGGACTGATAACTCGAGAGATTCAGAGGCATTAGTTTTAATGTGAGGATTTATGAACCCCCTCCTGCTTCACCGAGTATCTCCAGGGTTCATTACCAGCAGCTGTAGTTGTCGGCGTGTCTTAGTGGAATCTCTATCTCTCCTTGGAATAACATTTCTTTATGGCTCCCAGGCTTGTTGCCGGTTGTTAGTATCTCGTTTAATGTGAAGGGGCGGAGGGAGAGTGACTGCAGAAACCGGTTTCTCTTTTATCTTCTGTTTACCACCTACCTGGCACCTGTGAGTCAGGCAGTAATGAGACTCGGAGCTGCATTATTCATAGGCAGATACTCGAATAAAGAAGTAGCAACATTACATGTGCCACTCATGCATTGTTGGACTTTTGATCTAAACCCGCTTTTGAGACTGATTCGTATTAAATTGTTTAAAATATACTTTGCCGTTAATTACAAGCTGCATATTTGTGGGATTATTTCCACATTATATTTCATCCATGTATCTGTAACAAGAGACTCTCTCCCGTGGGAATGAGCAAGAAACAGAAGATTAGAAAGATGGCCTTGAACGACCCTGAGTTAAAAGGACTGCCCTTCCCCTGCCATGCACGTGCACCCAGGAGCTGCAGCTCTACATGGAGCTCCGTGGAGGGTCTCATTAATATACGGTATCAGAACTCCTCCATCAGTGCAGCTTAATAAACGGGGGTGGAGGGAGTATGTTGTAAAAAGAAGACGAGTCTGCACATCAATGTCGCGTTGGTTAGGTAGTTTATTTAAGAAGGAGCCGCGTAGAAAACCCAACAGGACAGGGAGAATATAACAGAGTACCTGTCCTTAACCTATATATCGTTTTTTTCACAGTGGAAAACGCCAGAGCCGGTCTGGCTACCGGGCAGTTTGAATGCTGCTGAGTTGGGGGCTGATTTCGTTGATGGGGACCTGCGTGTACTAAACGAAATTCGTTTTGTTTTCATTATTTCGAAGTACACGCAGGTCTCCATGAACGAAATCAGCCCCCACTGCAATGAAATCAACCCCCAGCTCTGCAGCATTCCAAACTGCCCGGTAGTCAGTCCGGCCCTGGAAAACGCCCATAAAGACTTCCAATTCCTAATGTGTTCAGTAAACGTCCATCTACCTCCCTACGGCAAAGAAGGCATCCCCATGTCTGTGCCATCAATGCAGCCCCCTTCTTCCGCTCAGTTTGTCATAAGGGCGCGGTAGGGGGGGGGGGCATGTGTAGGTGGGTGAAGAGCACCGCCCCGCGGCTGCTTTCACTCACGCGCATGCTGGGAGCGATGCTGCCTGATACCCGAGTTGTGCTTCCTGTAATGTTAGACGCTGTGCCCAGAGCGGCGATGAGGGGAGGGGTCCTGCCCGGTGACATTGCCATAGATACTTCTCACATGGGAAAATTATTAGAGCAGGCATTGCCTTCGGCCTGTTGAATCTCATCTTACCGAGGACAATGTATGCATGCAGATAATTTGTATTGGCAGCAATTTTCACCTGCTCTCCATTGAATATCTGCAGTCAGATCAAATTCACCTTAATCCGACTCCATTGTGCCCTGTCTCCCACCTCGAGCTGTGTTTGTGATTAAACCGGGCCAGTCAGCCTGGAACCAGCGCAGCAGTGGCCAGATGACAGGGAATGTGCCAGGCATGTTACAATGGACTGGAATTCCCATTAGCAAGGATGGCGTTGAGTGACTTCCATTGAGCCTTCGGATACTTTTACTGCCACTCAAATACTTCCTGACTGCACATTATGGGTTATGAATGTCAGGGTCTTGTTATCAACCCCCTCTTTGTGTATATCACACTGGGACCAGGATAGCTGGCTTCACACTGCAAGGTCCACTGTGGTGTCTGCTGTTGATGCAGCGGGTCTAAACTAAAACCCTCTCTCGATATCACCAAGCCTGGAGCAACCTCTTCTATTTACTCATCGGCACCGCGAGTCACACACTCTCTCAATCGCACAGCCCCTGAATCAGTAATAAGTAAACAAGCTGCAAGTATCTTATTAACCCATACAGTAACTTTAAACATTATATACATTTAAAATTATTAAATGCCTAATAATTCTAAAAACAACATCAAGGTACTCCGCTATTTGGTCGATGGACCAACTAGTAGGAATCAGTTGCTGGCGATTAAGTCCAGCTCAATCACAAGTTATTAAAACCCTCAACATTTTATTGTCATGACTTTAATTTAATAACCACAGACTCAAGTTTATATTTTATTACATTTTATCTAGATTCATTAAGAGATAATTTAAATTGCAAAAGATTTATTAGATAAGTACATTGTAAACATTATTTAATTTAATATATTTTAAGCAAAAGAAAATGAAAAGTACTCATTACCCCTTGGGCCATACACTCGTGACTGAGCATCCATTCCTTGCGCATGTGCGGGGGCCATCTTTGATTTCAATTGCACCATCCCGTTTTAGCAGCAGACACTTTTCAGACTAGGCTGATCAGGCCTTAATGGGAACTGATATGAAAATAAACATAACAGAAATTAGATATAGTAAATAAGCCCTTCTGTTTACCTCCCACCATTCTATTTACCCGTGTTAGGTGTTACCTATCGAAGCAACACGTAAAGCAATTTTACTTACCATCTGCACTCTTTTGCCACAATATAATTCTTCTGTATGCACAAATACATGCATTTACTCTTTCTATATCTACGTTATCACCGTTCTATATTAGTTCTACTCATGTTTCATTAATAAATTTGATTTTTGCAAATAGTAGTTCGTTTTCCCATGTGTCGTGTCTAAATGTAATGTGCTTTTTGTTGATTTGTTTTCATAAACACACAAATAATATTATTAAAGTTATGAGGGAATAACTTTGTAGGGGGTACAGACATTTTTGTTTCTCCCCTGCTTCATCACTGTGCAGCCACAGGCTCGGCTAGTGAGACGAGTGCTCAGGCCACAACTCATATTCTTCTTGAAGTTCATAAATTGTATTATATAGCGCTTCAAACACCTGGAGGGATCTCAAAGCACTTGCAAAAGGTTCTAAGCTGCCTTTTTCGGTGAGCTGGTTTGAGCAATGAGTTGTGTGAATATTGACCTACGTAGCAGATGGCTGGTGAGGTGAATGATGTTAGTAGAGATGCTTTAAATAGGGTGCAGTGGCATTGCTGTGTTAAGCACGAGGTGTTACAAAAAACTGTGGGGTTCATGTCAGCAACGCTAATTTACTGCATCCATATACTTATCCAGTTCAGTTAAATACATTATTTTACTTTTATATAGCTCCTCTACCTAAATGAGGGTATTAGTATGCTTCACATATGAAACAACTTGAGAGAAATTGGATTCTCTGTAACAAGACAATGTAGTACAACATTTGAGCAGAGAGGGAGAGAGAAGAAGCAGTAAGGACTTTAGGAAGGGTGAAGGAGGGAGAGATGAATCTCAAGAGTATTAAGAATTTAAGCTATTACTACCACTTTGCTACAGAAACATTATTTATGGGTTGTAGATTCTTGGAATAGTTTGCCCGGATGATTAAATAGAAACGTTTTCTGTTTACTGTCTCGAGAACTCACCATAGCTGCTGATTACTCTTATTCTTGCTTGGAGAGAGCACTAGATCTTAGTGTTGCGACCACTCAAGGATCACAACCTTGGGGTATCAACGCCCCGGTGTACCACCAGACTTACTCCCAGAAAGATAGATAGGGTAGGTTGTATAGAAAATGGCTGTCGAGCAGAACAGAACCACCACCACACTCTAGTTGCTCTCTGTGGAAGCCCAGTGCAACTTCATACCCATTTATTAGGTCAAGGCTAGCGCAGCGCGCATGTGCTGCTCTAGTACAAGGCCTTTTGGAATCACTTCAGACTTCCAAGAGACTTCTCTGTGTGGGGCTGCATCCTCCCACACATCCTGTTGGCCTCTGTGTATGGCTTTCAATAATGAAAGCACACAAATGGCCCAAGACGGGTGCATGTCCCGCCTTTTCTCCAAATTTTCATTCCCATGGCTTAGGGGTCTCGGGAGTCAGCAACGGAGCGCAGGGTGCCATCTGTTCTATATCAGGTTTCCACTCAGCTTTCACTTTTGCGTGCAGCGGCAGGCACAATGGCAGCTGCATTCCTTACAGCGCACAAGCGCCCCACTCGCGGGCTTGTTTGCAGCTTATATCTCGACAACGCCCATGGTCCATACCATAACGTCCTTTTTTCCCCATCTCCCTAATGCGGAGGGGTTGCATAGATAATCATTACCTCCAGTTACTTCTTAACCATATACACACTCGTACGGCATTACAGCTACCTCTAAGTAAACAAGATTCCCTACAGAATTGCCCTCTTGTACACTTGGACGCACTTCAGTGTTCCGGGGCTGTATCGAAACTATAATTACCAGCCCACAAAACATTCACGACTACATGTCCGCTGGTTCTAGCGAGTGTCCAAGTGTTTTTATTTGCACCAATTAGCCTCTTTACCCACACATCATCTTCTGAGCTCTGAATGCTCAGCATTTATGTAGCTTTCTAACACCTACTTGGTATATGTTGGGTCACTTCTTTAACCGTAATGTAAAATGGCTTCTTGCTGCTGTACATGCCAGGCTCGAGATTCAGTGTCTGATGCGGTGCACAACAACCACTGGGGGCTCTGAACGTCTGTCACTGCCCTTCTGCTTCTTGTGCTCTGTTGTCACTGATGCAGGGCTCGCCTGACACGGGGAGGCTTGTATGGTATAGTGCAATCCTGTGACTGTGGGGTTATCTTTAATGCAGTGCACGTCAGTCATTTGGGGCGAGAGTTGGTTTGTCTGTGGTACGTCAGGTGCTATCTCTGGTGCTGTGCACGACAACCACTGGGAGCGGCGGGTGGATTATCTCTGATACAGTGCTTGACTGACGATGATCATTTTTTCTTTTGCAGTGCATGCCCGTATTCGAGGCTTGATTCTGGTGCAGATCACAACTGTAACCGGGGAGGGTGTTATTTCTAGTGCAGGGCCCTGTGCACGCCTGTAAGTTGGGTGCTGCTTATATTGCAGTGCTCTCCTGTCACTGATGTGCTGCCACTGGTGTCGTGAATGAGTAACGGAGGTTGTTTCTGATGCAGTACCATCCTGTCACTAGGGTTTTCCTACTGCTTCTGGCGCTCTGCACACCTATCACTGACATGCTGCTTCTTGTGCCTGCACGCTGAGGAGGGGGTTGTTGTCTCTGATGCAGGGCTCACCTGACGCGGAGAAGCTTGTGTGGAATAGTGCACACTTGTGACTATGAGGTAATCTCTAGTGCAGTGCACGTTATACATTGGGGACAGTGGGGTAGTCTGTGGTACATTGGACGCCCGTCACTGTGGTGTTGCCTCCAGTACCGTGCACGTCAGCCACGGGAGAGAGTTTATGGTGCAGTGCATGCCTATTACTGGGGTACTCTAGGGTGGAGGGACACCCCTCATTCAGTGTGCACCAATCACAGAGAAGCCATGTGTGATGCGGGGTGTGTGTGTCGGTGGGGAGACCCTAGGGCGGTTCACGTCTATCATTGAGGATGTGCCTCCGGTGCACTGTACGCCTGTCACCGTCACTTCTCTTGAAAAAATGTGATGGGAATGGCGAATATAAACTGCATTAGCCCTATTGTAAAGGGTTGGGACTACACATTGCAATCTGGAAGCACTGTTGAGAAGAGCGCAACCTAATAAAGTTCTTCTAAACAAAAACAAAAAGTAAACCTCGAAGGCAAACATGAGTGAAAGCAGACCTGTTAGTATGAAGTGAGGTGCAACTTCTAATACTGGAGTTCACTACATCAATTTAGTACAGTTACACAGAATGTGCTGCTTGGCTAAACACTTACAAAGTCCCAAAGGTCAGACCTATTGGCTATGCCAATGCTTGTTTATACTCTTGTCTGCTCCCGCCAGACAGGTGCACGCTTGCACCACCGCCACCCTTCCCGCAGGGGCCGGTTGGTGTTCTACACTTAGCAGTTCAGACTAAAACAGCTTCCTCCAGTCCTGGATCTGTTGAGAGAAGGGAACAGCATGACATTGCCTTAAAGTCTCAGACCTGCCTCTATAATGTGAGTGTGGATTAATCAAATGAGTGTAATTAGCCTAGTGATACCGTTTCTAGAGTCAAAATTCAAACTCTTTGTCAGTACTTCTAATCCACCTTTACTTTACATTAAACATGAAAATATGACAGCTCATTGGTGGCCTCTAACAATTAAGAAACAGACTTATGTCAATTTCTTTTAACTGGTGCCACAGTTCATTGGGTTAATGCACCTATTGCAGAATGTCTGTGTAATCAGTCTTTGAATGTCAGCTTAGTTTGTTACCTTTCCGTGGTTCTAATGTGCATAAATAAGTGCTGCTGTGTTATAATAACTATTGCAAATCAGGTGTCTGAATGCTATCAGAATACTGCATTTTGCTTGGCTTGTAGCCATTTTATGTTTACACGGGAAATTCATAGATAGTACCAGAGACAGGCCTCATTGCAGAATATTACTACGCCTTCATCCCCTAAGAGAAGAATGTGAATATTTTCTAAATGTCTAATAGAGGACAAGAGTGTTTACCTAGTGCATACAATATGACTGAGCTAGAAAACATGCTACTGGAAAAGACTGCCACAGAATTATTCACTTTCCAGTGCAGAGTTTCTAATATGTAGATGTTAGAAATGGGGGTGTCTAGTTGGGAAGGGTTTGCACCTTTGTCCAAGTAGGGACCCTTCATTCTAGTCAGGATAAGGGAGTTACACTCCTAAAATAACCCCTGCCTGCCCTCTTGGTAACTTGGCACGAGCAGTCAGGCTTCTCTTAGAGGGAGTGTGTAAAGTATTTGCACATAACCAATAGTAATACAATGTAAGCACTACAAAAGGACACAACGCCAGTTTAGAAAAATATCCAATATTTTGATATACTTAAGACAAGACCAAAAATGATAAAAATCAACAATACAGTCTTAGAAATCTTGTTATCAAAATTAACTTGAAATAAAATTCTGTGAAGTCGACAGCTCAGTCTGGGGCATCGTGAACAACAAATCCTAAACAGTTCTGGCTGACCGTGGTGTCGCAGGCCAGCTACGGTGTCAAGAAGACCCGCAAAACAGTACCTTTAGAAATGCAGGGCATCAGCGACTTCTTGTTGAGCTCCGAAAGCACGGTGTCCGCAGGCGTCGGTTCCGGAGGTCGGTGCAGGAGTAGTCGGGCCCTTGAAGTCACACGCCTTGCAGACTGAACTCCTCATGGTTAAAGTCAGGAGCGCCGGTGTCGGCAGGAGTCAGGTGCTGCGGTGCGAAGTGCAGCGGTGCGGCAGCGTTGCCCTCAGGTCACGGTGCAGTCAGCGGCTCAGTGACAGTCGTCAAGCGGCGTCGGGGAGACCAGGGCTGTGGTGCGTAGTGATGCGGTGCTCATTGTGGTGCTGGTAGGTCACAGTGCAAGCAACGGCGTTGTTGTTGCTGAAGCGCTGTTGTGGGCTGACAAACTGGAATCAATGGCACTGGCGTTGGTAGACCAAGGCTGCAGTGCGTGATGAGAACGGTGCATCATGTAACTTATGAGCAGTGCTCTAGAACCACAGTGCAAGCAGTGGTGTTGATGTCGGTGTGGAGCGTTATCGTCGGGGATACCAAGGGATGATATGAAGCGAGGTGGTGCGGAGTGCGGTGCCTATAGGTCGCGGTGCAAGCAGCAGCTCGGTGGCCGCGTCATCAGGTATCATCGGTGAGACCACGGTTGCCGTGCGGCATTGCCCACTGCGGTGCTTTCAGGACACGGAGTGGGCAGCGGCATTATAGACAGTGTCGGGTTGCTTTTTCTTCTGTTGCAGCACAAAACACATAGTCCCCAGTGCTAAGGCAGAAGAACTTGAATTCTTTGCTGGTCCTGAGACTTCTTGAACAGGGGGCAAGCTCTACCTCAAGCTTTTGGGGAAACTCACAAAAAGACATTGCAGAAAGTTCAAGTCCAGTCCTTTCACTGCTGAAGACAGAAGCAGCCACTGCAGGCCAACACAGCAAAGCACACAGCAAAGTGGTAGTTCCCCTCACAGCTTCTCCAGCTCTTCTTCTTGGCAGTCTTCTTCGTCCAAAAGAGTTCTAAAATTCTGGGGTCTGGGCTCCAATATTTATACCTCAAAATCCTTTGACCTCTCAGGCAGAGAGTGTCTGTGCTTAGACGCATCGCCGGTGTTGAGTGCCGGTAGCTGGGGCAGCGCAGCAGCGCAGGAGACTACACCGCCCAGAAGCCAGAGGGGCAGCACCTGACATCCCGCCCTTCCCACCAGAAGTTAAATACCTCTTGCGCCTCCCGCTTTGCGGGAGACGCATCGCCGGTGTTGAGTGCACGTAGCTGGGGCAGCGCAGCAGCGCAGGAGACTACACCGCCCAGAAGCCAGAGGGGCAGCACCTGACATCTCGCCCCTCCCTCTTTGTCTATTTGGCCATCCACACATTCCCGCGACACGGGACGCGCGCGAGCAGCGCCGGGCTAAGCCTGGGCAAAGGGCGGGCCATCTGTGGCCGTCAGTGGTCGGAAGAGGCCGGGCTGGGCCAACCCCCTAACATCCACAATGGGCAAGAGGAAACAGGTATGTGCTAGGGATGACGATGGGTCCAAAGCGAAACACCCCAGAAAATCTGAATCTATCATCTCGTATTTAACCTCTGCAGTGGGGGTGCTGACTAAAGAGATCGCTAATGCGGAGAAAGAGCTGGGCTTGAATGCAGAGGAGATTGACCCAGTTCTACCTCCAGATCATAGTAGGGTGATATGTTGGAGCCAAACATCGTGATAACCAACCGGGAAGTGCACTTAACTCACACTGTACTACCCACTCCACAAGACGCTTTGTGTCACCCTACGCCCTCAACGCCTGCTGTTCTCTCACATAAGTCGCACAAGAAGCGAAAGTTGCTAAGCACAGCGGGTAGGATGAAAAAAGACTTGGGTCACACTAACCGAATAGACCATCGCCTTAAGGGCCAAATCGGGAAAATTATAGAGGACCTATTCATCACACGTCTGGAACCAGCACTTGTGTCCGTAGCCAAAGACATTGTGGACACTCTAAACACTTGTGTAGCGGGGCTTCTATCCAAATGTGAGAAAATTGATGTGCTGGGCAAAGGGAGGTTTGATTCAGCCAGCGGCCTCAGCTGATAACCTGCCTAGAGCTGATAGCAGGAACATTAACCCTATACCTTGCCGGCCCCGTAGTTTGGAAGGGACTGCAGACACAGTAGGGCAGCCAAGTGAAAGGTATGGGGCAGGGAATTCTTTGCCTGAAGTAAATGTCAGGGGTAGCCAGGCATATGACAACAGTAGACGCACTCGACAGCCTGGCTATACCCTGGAGCTTCCCCCGGAAGCGGCCCCTTTGGTGGCTGTTTTCACTGCGATTCCTCCGGTCAGGGGGGGTACCAGGGAAACAACTGCTGATTTGATGAATCAAGCTAGACAGTGGTGCGACCAGTTCAGCACGGGTGGAGCCGATGTTGCATGTGCAGTCACCATGGCAAGGAGGGTTCGCTGGGTTGGGCACCGTCCTAAGAACAAAGGTATCAGACCACTCCCTCTGGGATTTTTCTATCCACCAGCTAGGGTCTACAGATACCCGCAGCCACCTAACCGGTTTCATACCCGACCTAATAACATAAGTACCACAACATACCAGGCCATGATGAGCGCCCAGATGGGATCTGCCCAGGGGCCGTCACAGGGGGGGGGGACATTGCACCCACAACTATACCATCAGCATCCCTGGTACATCTTCAACTTAGGGGGGAGGTAGAGCTTTGTAATTGATTCTCACCCCTGTCCCAGATGGAGTGCAATCATTGACTGGGTCCTGAAACTTCAGGCCAGGGGATTGGGATAGATGGTGTAACACATACAGCAAAAAAATGGACAGCCTCATGCAAAATCTTAAGCTGGAACGTGGCGGGTATTAGGTCCAAAAGCACTGACCCCATTTGGTTGCAATTTATAAAGCAGTTCGATATCCTGGCTTTCCAGGAAACCTGGAATTCAGAGTCTAGCTTTATTTTAGATGGCTACCATAGCTTCACTATTCCTGCGGTCCGAGGGACTGTGGGGAGGCCTAAGGGGAGTCTACTCTTCCTTATTTCTCTAAATCTTGCTGGAACATTTAAAAAACTTAACGGGGAGTCAGATAATTTCCTCATATTAGAATGGTTTGTCTGCGATAAGTATTATCTTTTGATTAATTTGTATAATGCCATTGATAACTCCGTACAGAAGGAGTATTTTAGCATGTTAGAACAATTTTGTCAGTCTATAAGATTATTAACTCTTTTGTGCCAGAGATGTTTTTGATGGGAGATTTTAATATACACCCCTGCCAGTGGGATTGTTATGATGATGATTTTGATGGGCACACGAATGGGAGGGTACCCTACTTTGAACACGGCAAACAGGGTGAGGCCTTGGAGGAACTACTTTCCAATTTAAATCTACTTGAACCGGGCAAGGAAAGTGGTAGCGAGAATGTCCCCACCTTCATAGGACTGGGAGCTAAGTCTGTTATTGACTACATTTTCTTATCCCCTTAGTTCTGATTAAGACCCTGGACTATAGAGTAGTGACGTCAACCTTCAGCGATCACAACCCCCTTGTATTTGAAGCAGAATTGGGGGTTAAGATTGCCATCACTGACCAAGGAAGGGAGGCACCACAGGACTTATCCACAAAAGATCAAGGCAGACGGATAAAGTGGGACACTATAGTCCCGGAGGCCTTTTCCGAGGATCTGGTTGCCAAGACAGAGACCAATATTGGCATCTGCCTGGACGACAATGCCGTGGGTGCGGGAACTATAACCTCCTTTACAGCAATCTGCAAGCAAATTGCTGAAAACCTACACAAGGGGAGTAGGACACATTCTAGGAAAGCACAGAAATGGTTTGATTCCTCATGCACAAAGGCCCATGAGGCTCTTCTTAAGGCTCTTAAGAGGACCCCGAGGGACAGGGCTCTAGTCTCCTCTCTCTGCAAGGAGTATGATCTAGCAATCTCCATGCGGAAACATAAAATTAAAGAGGAGGCTGGGATAATTTGCAGTGTATTGATGTATTAAGGGACAGCAGAAAGTTTTGGGCCACAATAAATCAGCCATTCTTCTCGGAAAGCGATAATCTAGACACGGAATGCGTAATTCGGGATGATATCTGGCTCCAGCACTTTAAGAACATTTACGGGGATAAGGAGCTTCAGGAGTCAACATCAGGAATAGCCATTACGGGTTGTCCCACAAACCCTGTTAAATTTGAACCGCTGAAGTAGAAAGGGCTATCCGAGATACATCTAAAAATAAGGCCCCAGGACCTGATGGGGTTCCTGCTGACCTTTACATCATGTACCCTAACTTTTGGGCAAAGATCTTAACCAATGTGTTCAATGCAGCATCCCTAGTGGGTTTCCCCCCTTCTTGGGCCTCCTCCATTATTGTGCCCATTTTCAAAAAGGGGAGTCGAGGGGACCCCGCCTGCTATAGGCCAATCTCCCTGTTAGACTCTGCTGTTAAGATCAATGGCAGAGTCATTCTTCAGAAACTGGGAGATTGGATGAATGGTAGGGGGGTGCTCTCGAATCTCCAGTACGGCTTTAGGCAACACAGGAGTACCATGGACCAATGCCTAAATTTACACCTTTTGATCAATAAATATACGATAGCAAAAGAGGGCTTTTTATATCTTGGGTTCATGGATTTATCATCAGCCTTCGATCTGGTAAACCGCTCCAAATTATGGCGTATCTTGCTGGAAATGGGTGTAGATGCACCCCTGGTTCACTTTCTTAGCTTCCACCATCAAGACCTAGCGGCTGCCGTTAGGGTCACGCAGGACGGCAGGTGTACGGGCCAATTCAGCTTCAGACGGGGGTCAGACAAGGCTGCATTCTGGCCCCTCTTCTTTTCACGATTTATATTAATGGCCTGGAAAAATCTCTGGCTGGGACCAGTGCGGACATTCCGCGTGCAGGGGGATCGGGTATCCCGGTCCTCCTGTACGCGGTGACGCCGTACTCATTACTCGCACAGGCCTGGGCTTGCAGAGGCTGCTGGATAACTTTGGCACATTCATTGAGTCCCTCGATCTAAAAGTAAATAGTAACAAATCCCATGTAATGATCGTTGGGGCCCGCTGGAAGATCAGTAAGGTTAAACATTCAGATGCTTGAGTGCGGAAGTCTCTAGGGTCCCAGTATTCACCTATTTGGGTGTACTCTTCGATGAGAAGGGTAATTTGGGCCCCCAGCAGAAGCATAAAAGCAATGCCGTTGTAAGATCCACAGCAGCCCTCCTTAGTTTCGCCAAAAGGCTGGGAGCTAGGCCCATGGAGGCCATGCTCAAAATATATAAGTCCAAGTGTTGTGCGATTGCCTCCTATGGGGCATCGATATGGGGTTACGCGCCTGTGGGTAAAATACAACTAGCAGAAAACAGGTTCCTTAGATCCCTGTTGGCTGTACCTCAGTCGCCCCCGACTTTGTCTGTACATTGCGAACTAGGTGTGGGTTACATCACAGACTATCTAAAAGCAGCCCCACTGATCTGTTGGGCAAAGACGTGGCTCAATGAGGATATCACGCTCAACCACCTTATCCTAAAAGACTGCTTGATCCTCGAATAAGGCAGACAGAATGCCATGGCTGGCATACATTAGAGCGGCGTGTGTTATGTTATGTTATTAAAGTACTTTTAGAGCGCACTATCACCGATTGGTTGCTTGGCGCTTTGATCAGTGATAACATGAACATAGAGGGGAGAGAGTTTTGAAAATGCTTGTCTGAAAAGCCAGGTCTTCAAGGCTTTCCGGAAAGAGAGGAGGTCTTGACAATTCCGGGACTCCATCGGGAGAGAGTTCCACAAGCAGGGAGCGAGGGTGGCAAACCTACGACTTCCTGCACGCTTTAAGTTGAAGGTAGGCGACTGCAGGAGGTTCTGATGGCGTGAGCGTAGGTTGCGGGACGGGGTGTATTTGGAAATCAGATTGTTGATGAATAGAGGGCTTTTACAGTATAAGGACTTGAAAATTATGCAGCCAGTTTTGAAGGCACATCGTTGGGCCACCGGGAGCCAGTGTAGTTTCCTGAGGAGGGGGGTGGCTGCCTGGCGCCTGGGTTGGTTCAGAATTAACCTTGCGGCATGGTTCTGTGCCAACTGGAGTCGCTTAACTAGGTAGTTGGGAAGACCTAGATAGATGGAGTTAGCGTAATCCAGATGGGATAATACAGTAGCCATCACCACCTGGGTGAGTGCCTCGGGTGTGAGCAGGCGACGTACCTTCCGAATTTTCTTCAGTTGGAAGAAACACTTGGAGACCACTTGACCAACTTGAGTTTTTAGAGATAAGTCCCGATCCACAGTAACTCCTAGTGTTTTAGCTGACAGGGAGGGTGTTGGGGCTTGGCCTAGTGCAGAAGGCCAATAGTGCGGGCCCCAGTGCTTGCTGCTATCGCCAGTCAGGACTAGTTCCGTTTTGCCCGGATTTAATTTGAGCTGATTCTGGTCCATCCAAGTTTTGATGAACCTCATGGTGGACTGGAAGTGCCGTATGGAGTCTTCGGTGTTATCGATGGTGAATAGCAGCTGTAAATCGTCTGCGTAGTTGAAGACTCTCACCTGATTATCTCTTAAGGTCTGGATCAGAGAGAGAATGTACAGATTAAATAGGTGAGGAGACAGGGAGGAGCCCTGTGGCACTCCGCAGGTGATGGCCTGTTTGGTGCCCATTAAGTCACCTAGACGCAGAGTTTGATTACGGTCAGTCAGGAAGGATCTCAGCCAGTCGGCTGCTAGTTCCCTGACGCCGGCTTGTTCGACACGGTCGACCAAGATGTTGTGGTCGACCGTGTCAAAGGCGGTCGAGAGGTCCAAGAGCACCAGGGCTTGCGGAGAATGTCTGTCAGCACAGTCTCGCAGGGTGTCCAGAACTGTTGTGACTACTGCTTCGGTAGAATGAGCAGGCCGAAAGCCTGCCTGGTGAGGGTCGAAGCAGGAGGATCCCTCAAGGAAATTAGATAAACTGTGTCAGACTGGGACATCCTGAACTGTATACATCCCCAGAGGGAATTAAGAAAGAGGATTTGGTATGGATTAAACAGAATTTCCGGATCATGTTGGAGGCAGATAGGGTGGAGGTGGAGCTTAAAAAATCAGGAGCAAGAACTATTTATGTTTTACAGACTTCCCCATCCATTGAACCTTACCTGAAGATAGTCACTAATGGGCACATGCATCAACCAATTTAGGAAGTGCAAACGTTGCGAATCGGTAAATTTGGCCGTTTGCACTTCCTAAATACGTTTTTGGGATGCATGAAACAATTTTTCGAAATTCGCTTTTTTTTGCATTTCCTAAAAATGCGAATGCATTTAAGGAATCGCATTTGTGTGATTCCTTAAATGCAATGCATCAATTTTTAAAAAAATGCGAATTTTGAAATAGGAAGTGCAAATTAACACGAGGTTGACCCTCGTGTTAATTTGCGAAATTCTTTAAAAAAAGCACAAAAATGCATTTTGGAAAGTGTCATGTTACAGACACACATGTCCTTAGGACATGTGTGTGTGAAACATGCACTTTAAAATACATTTCAGGGGTGCGGGGGGGGTCCCCCTCTGCACCCTTGCAATGCATCAACAAATTGCGAATTACAAAAAATAGAAATGCAAAACGGCATTGATTCCTATGGGCCTCTAGGCCCATAGGAATCAATGTAATGCCATTCCTTAATTGCGATTCGCAATTAAGGAATCGCAAATTCCGAAAGTTAAGAAATCTTAAAAAAAATTAGGATTTCTTGATGCATAGGATTTTGCAATTCCTAAATTGCGATTCCTTCATTTTCCCAATTTAGGAAATGCAAATTCCTACGATGATGCATGTGCCCATTTGCCTTTCCATCACTTTCTGTTGACAAGATTTAGGTTCAACTTAATTCACTTCATTCTATGGGGCACATGCATCAATCGCAATTTAGGAATTGCAAAATCCTATGCATCAAGAAATCCTAATTTTTTTTAGGATTTCTTAATTTTCGGAATTTGCGATTCCTTAATTGCGAATCGCAATTAAGGAATGTCATTACATTGATTCCTATGGGCCTAGAGGCCCATAGGAATCAATGCCGTTTTGCATTTCTATTTTTTGGAATTTGCAATTTGTTGATGCATTGCAAGGGTGCAGATGGGGGTCCAAAGGACCCCCCCCGCACCCCTGAAATGTATTTTAAAGTGCATGTTTCACACACACATGTCCTAAGGACATGTGTGTCTGTAACATGACACTTTCCAAAATGCATTTTGTGCTTTTTTAAAGAATTTCGCAAATTAACACGAGGGTCAACCTCGTGTTAATTTGCACTTCCTATTTCAAAATTCGCATTTAAAAAAAAATTGATGCATTGCATTTAAGGAATCGCACAAATGGGATTCCTTAAATGCATTAGCATTTTTAGGAAATGCAAAAAAAGCGATTTTTTAAAAATTGTTTCATGCATCCCAAAAACGTATTTAGGAAGCGCAAATGGCCGAATTTACCGATTCGCACCGTTTGCACTTCCTAAATAGGTTGATGCATGTGCCCCTAGGAACTTTCCCGCAATGGGGTAAACCATATGAATCTGCACCATGTTCTTGTGATAACTCCTCGACACAAGACACCCTCCACCTGACCATGTTTTGTGAAAACTTTTCCAAGGCATGTAAAAAATTCCTATATCCCATATTACGAGAAACCGGGTTTCTGCAGGTAAGGCCTGCACTTTTATATCTGCAACTGCTGAGTAGCGTGTGTGTTATTTTCAGCGTAGCAAGCTTTTTGGTGGCCGCAGCTAGAGTGAATAACAAAAAAAGCATCTGTATGAATTAATTACAGCAGGTCGAGAGGGAGGCACTTTTGTTTTTTAATCATGGAAACTTGAAAGATGTTTTTAGATTTTTATATTGTATTTCACATAGCGGTCTCATAAGCTAGGCAGAGACATTTGTTTATTAACTGTTTCGTACAAATCATGAATTGCAAATAGTGTATATATATGAATGTTTGCAAATGTACGCATATTTATTTATTTGTATCTATTTTACCCATTTTATGCACAACATATGTATGTATTTCTGCTTCTTTTATGATTTTAATTAATCGAAATAAAGAGTTTTGGCTGACTGACTGACTGACAAATCAGTTCTGTCCTCTCTGGTCCAGCTTCCTGGCAAGAGATGGAGGCAGCATTATCCAAGGCAGACAGGGCCTATTCAGGTTCAAGGGAAATCTCCTCCCACTACTCTGCTGAATGCATGTCCAGGCCTATTCAGCCCAGCCCTGACTCATTCAGAAAAGGCACAACACACATCAACCCCCCGGTGGCCATATGTGAGAATGCACCTCCCCAACCCCTGTCACTCCAAAGCTAGACAGTCAATACACATCCTGGCAGAGACACACAGGATGGCTTAGCAAGAAAATACCTACTTTCTACAAGTCGTATTTTCAAACACAGAATGTAAAAATCACCTTTACTAAAAGGTGCACTTTAACATTCTGAGTTCAGTAATTCACCACCAGGACAAGTCACACACACACCAGTACATGTCCTACCTTTAACATACACAGCACCCTGCCCACAGGGGTACCCTGGGCCTACCTTAGGGGTGACTGACATGTAGAACAAGCAGTGGCATAGACAATAGGTATATGCCAAAGTAAGGGAAGAAACAGAACAACAGACCAAGGGAGACCGATTTCAACACAAAATACATCATAAACTCAAATGTAGAACAGAGAAGAGAATTAAGATTGGTAAACAGTCAAAAGGTAAAACAAGTCAGCTGTCGGGTGATTGGGAAAGAAAAAGGAGGACAGGCACAAGGAAAGAACAAGTTAGACGAAAGAGGATTTAAAAAAAAGAAATAATTAAGGATGAACAAATTATATGGGCAACATTGGGAGAGGACAAGAAGAAATACAGATAGAGGAACAAAATGAACACCAAAATGGAGAAGCAGACGTGGAAAAGCTAGAGGACAGAAGATGTAATTAGATAAAAAAATAAAGACGTGGAAATCATCCCAAAGGAGGGGCATATGTGGAAGAGCTCTAGAGGAAAGAAGATGCACTAAGAGAAAACAAGAGGGAGGAATTTCGCTAGAGTACTGGGGAGTGCGGGCTGTGGAAATAGTGCCAGAGAGACTTAGCGGCGGGGGAGGCGCAGCTCCGCCAGAGGAAGCCGGCAGCCTTGGAGAGTGAGAGGTGGATGTGTTACTCCATTGACGCACGACAGCAGCTCAGAACCTGCTGCTGAGTGGGTGGCAGCACAAGCCTGCGTGCCTCCCTCGACTTTCCCAGGCATGAAGCAGACAGTTCACAAGAGGTAGTCATTCCTCGCTGAGGACAGGCCAGGCCCCACTCCTCAGTGTTCCCTTCCCAGGACACACGCCCGCTTCCTCGTTTGTTTAGAGGAGAATGGGGGAGGCATGTTATATGGACGACATTGGCAGAGGACAAGCAGAAATACAGATAGAGGAACGAAAAGAACACCACAATGGAGAAGCAGATGTGGAAAAGCCCGAGGACAGAAGATGTAATAAGATTTAAAAAAATAAAGATGGTGGAAATCAACCCAAAGGAGGGGCATATGTGGAAGAACTCTAGAGAAAAGAAGATGCACTAAGGGAAAACAAGAGGGAGGAATTTCACTAGAGGAATGGGGAGTGCGGGCTGTGAAAATAGCGCAAGAGAGACTTAGCGACGGGGGAGGCGTAGCTCCGCCAGAGGAAGCCGGCAGCCTTGGAGAGTGAGAGGTGGATGTTATGTTATGTTATGTTATGTTATGTTATGTTATGTTATGTTATGTTAGTTTTGTCTTTTATAGCGCACGGCTACTCCAGAGAGTGTCCCGGCGCTTTTATTGAAAACCAGTCGCAGAGTAACACAACACAAAACAAGCAAAATGGAACAGCAGAAATTAAAGAAAAAACGAACTACTGGGCGAAAAGCCAAGTTTTGAGGCCCTTCCTAAAAGTCAGCAGATTAGAAGTACTGCGTAATGCCAAAGGCAACGTATTCCAAATCTGTGGCGCCAACAGCCTGAAAGAGCGACCCCCAATGTGGGCCCTCTTTACTCGAGGTACCATCGCAAAGAACAGTGATTCAGATCTCAAAAATCGAGTCGGCTGGTAGAAGGCAATCCTCCTTTGGAGATATTTAGCTCCTGAGGCACGGAGAGCCTTATGGGCCAAGGTCAAGGCCTTAAAAACTATCCGCTTCCGGATAGGCAGCCAGTGGAGCGACTGCAAGAGGCCTGAAACTCTGGCACGTCTATAAAGGCCAAAAATGGCCCGCGCGGCCGAGTTCTGGATGACCTGCAGACGTTGCAAAAGATATTCCGGCAGGCCAAGATACAGGACGTTGGAATAGTCCAATCTTGAGCCAATTAAGGCCTGCACCGTCGTCTTCCTATGATCTTCTGAGAGCAGAGGAAGAAACTTACGGAGCATCCTCAGAAGGCCAAAACATGTTCCCGTAAGACCAAGGATCTGAGATCTTAACGTCAGGCCATTATCCATCTTGATCCCCAGATTCTTAGCTAGCTGGGACGAGTGCGCTGGAGGAAACATGTTAACAGGCCACCATTCCTGCCAGTCTGGGTTGTATGGGCAGCCGAAGAAGAGTACCTCAGACTTGTCTGAGTTGCACTTTAGACTGTTAAGCTGGAACCATTTAAAAACAGCC
The DNA here is from genome assembly GCF_964263255.1 of Lissotriton vulgaris. Classification (NCBI taxonomy): domain Eukaryota; kingdom Metazoa; phylum Chordata; class Amphibia; order Caudata; family Salamandridae; genus Lissotriton; species Lissotriton vulgaris. The sequence continues at coordinate 1,415,778,172 of NC_141693.1, forward strand.
CCAAGGCACTCACGGATACTCTCTCCATCAAAATCTTCTCCTTTCCTGCAGATAAAGAGGAGCTGGGTATCGTCGGCATAAGATACGATCTGGGCCCCATAAGACTCCGCCAATGCCGCCAGAGGGGTCATAAAGATGTTGAAAAGAGTCAGGCTCAACACAGATCCCTGCTGAACTCCGACTCCCAAAGGCGGCATCACGGCGGAGCTGGGTGAGGCCCAGACCGTTTGTCGATGGCCAGCCAGGAATGATGTAAACCAGCTAAGCACCGTCCCCCTCAGACCGATCTCATGAAGTCTGGTGAGGAGACCCTCGTGGGGGACGGTGTCAAAGGCCGCCGACAAGTCCAGCATTACGAGCATAGCTTTGCCGCCCGAATCCAACGCCTCTTTATTGGCCTCAGACACCTCCAAAAGTGCCGTCTCGGTACTTACATTGGGGCGGAAGCCAGATTAAGTGGAGTGCAGCAGATTGTGAGATTCCCAAAAATTGGAAAGCACGATGTGAACATGCTTCTCCAAGATCTTAGCCAGCGCAGGGAGGAGAGAGATTGGCCTGTAGTTGACCAAGTCCTCCGGGTCTAGACCAGACTTCTTAAGAAGGGGAATGACCATTGCCTGCTTCCAGGCCTGCGGGACCACCCCCCAACTCAAGGAGAGATTCAAGAGTGGATTCGCCAACGGATTTACAACGTCGGCCATTTTCGCCAGGAATTTGGCAGGGCATGGGTCAAGAGGCGACCCAGATTTAAGATTGGCCATAAGTGCCAATGACGAAGGAACTGAAATAGGCGGAAAATCTGCCCAGACTGAACCCAAAAGGGCCCATGGGCCTGACCTATCTTCAAGGCTCGGAGGTACTTCAACTACCCTCAGGGGAAAAGAATCCTGGATCGATTTGATCTTAGAGGTAAAGAAGTTGGCGAGAGCAGAAACCCACGAGTCAGAGGGGACGGCCTGGGTCGAATTAGTTCGAGGGGCCGTGAATTCCCTGACGATCGTAAAGATCTCCTTGCAAGAGTTAGAGGCAGCCTCTATCCTCCTAGCAAAATATCCTTTTTTCTCCGAGAGGATGTCCCGATGGTAGGCCTTGACCGCTGTTCTGTAGACAAGCCTGGCTGCTAGATTATACTGAGCGCGCCACGCCCTTTCAGCCACCTTGCATTGCCTTCGAGAGGCCGACAGTGCTTCGGTGAACCAGGGGGCAGAAACCTGTAGCGATGTTAATCGGGGGGCCGTCTCAGGGGCTAGATCGTTCAGCCTATCCATTAGCCACGCCTGCAGGGACTCTAAATCTTTCTCCAGAACTCCCGTGAAAGGGCAAGGATGATCGAGAGATGCCTGAGACAGCATCTCAGGGGTCACCCGATGAAAAGCCCTAGGGGCTCGCCCCAGCTGGCTAGAGGCGGTGCTAGATGGTTTCTTTGTGCCTAGAACATGGAATTTGGCTATCCTATGGTCTGACCAAAGCACCGGCAAAAGTGACATGACCTCAATGGGAGACGTGGAAAAGACCTGATCCAAAGTATGACCCTTTTCATGCGTTGGTCCGAAAAGGATGTGTTACTCCATTAACGCATGACAGGAGCTCAGAACCTACTACTGCGTGGGTGGCAGCACAAGCCTGCGTGCCTCCCTCGACTTTCCCAGGCACAAAGCAGACAGCTCACAAGAGGTAGTCATTCCTCGCTGGGGACAGGTCAGGCCCCCCTCCTCGGTGTTCCCTTCCCAGGACACACACCCGCTTCCTTGTTTGTTTAGAGGATAAGGGGGGAGGAGTGTTATATGGATGACACTGGGAAAGGACAAGTAGAAATACAGATAGAGGAACGAAAAGAACACCACAATGGAGAAGCAGACTTGGAAAAGCTAGAGAACAGAAGATGTAATAAGATAAAAAAATAAAGACAGGGAAATCATCCAAAAGGAGGGGCATACATGAAAGAGCTCGCCAGGAAAGAAGAGGCATTAAAAGAAAACAAGAGGGAGGAAATTTGCTAGAGGACTGGGGAGTGCGGGCTGTGTAAATAGCGCAAGAGAGACTTAGCAACGGGGGGAGGCGCAGCTCCGCCAGAGGAAGCCGGCAGCCTTAGAGAGTGGAATTTCACTAGAGGACTGGGGAGTGCAGGCTGTGGAAATAGAAATGTGTACGGTAAAATAGCCGCAGGTATACATTCGGTTATGTTATAGTTTTAATGAGAAATGTAGGAGAGTAGGGTCTGCTTCCTATGGTTACCCCCACCTTTTGCTGTGCTTCACTGATTTTTCGACTTTAGTATGACTGTGGCCCTGCTAATCAGGCCCACAGCCTAGCTGTACTCTCTCTAAATTGATACTATGTACTTTAGGTACATACCAGATTGGTTACTGAGGCACCCTTGTGAGCCCCTGTATATATGGTACCTTAGGTGCCCAGGGCATAGGGACCCCAGAGGCCTACCATGAGCTGCAGCATATATTGTGCCACCCCTGGTTAGCCTTCCAAACTGACACCACAGGTCTGCACTTGCAGCCTGGGTAAGGTGGTGTAAGCACCCCTTACGTAGATATAGTATACCTATATCTACCTTATATATAGACACATAGTAACCTATAAGTCACTCCTATGGCAGGCCTTGACAATCCTGGAGGCAGAGGGCTTGGTGTTGTGTGAGAGAGTGCCCTAGCATGAGCTGAGCCCCTACGCAGCTTTTGGAATCATCTTGTTATAGCTGTTCTATGATACAGCCATGCCATATACTCTTAAGTGCATTATAATCCTAGTGGTTAATGCTAACTTTGGCTTGGCTTTATCAAAACATGTCTTGTAAGGTGTGAAACACTTTGGAATACTGCCCCTGCCAGTTCTGGCGGTGGGGGTAGCATTCCACCCTTCTAGAGGGAGAAGACATGTAGTCACTGGTAAACCCGGTTAAAGTTAAACAGAGCCCCAGCATTACAAAATGGATGCTGCTGCCACAGACACAAGTCTGCCATCCTGCTGCTGGACGAAACTCCCGCAGGGAGGCCTGGACAATAGGTTTCCTGTCCAGGGAGGTGCTGGCTCCTCCCCAGACAGGCTTTAGTGTAATGGGGAAGGGTGGGTTGCATTCAGTGAATGCTTTTCAGACACTGCCTGGGGCACACAAGGCGCTCCATGCATTTCCCAGTTCAAACCGGTTGCTGGGGCACTGAGCCCCAGCTCTGGCGCGAAACTGGACAAAGGGGAAGGGGTGTAACCAACCCGTCCCCAGGTCCACCAATAGGAGGGACCTTAGAGTTAGTCCAACCCCTAAACTTACTATAAGTATAGAACCTCAGTCCCTAGGACTTTAGATTACCCTGGACGAAACTCTGCAACATATATCTTGGACCTTCAACATTCCACATCGACTGGAAGTCGGAGGAAATCTCCCTTGTGGCCAAGGAGTGACCACACTGTTCACATGGGCACCAACTGCATCTTTGCCAGTCTGCATTTTCGAGGCTCCCGCCGTATCCCGACGAATCTGCGACACAGACTTCCAGACATCTCTGAAGCTGACCCGAGCTCCCAGCAAAGCTGAGACCCGTAGCTGACACGAGAGACGTAGGACCGGAACTCCTGGACATCCTGCATCTTTGCAACTGCACCTACTTCCCGAGGTATCCTGAATTTGTGCATTGGGGTATTTGAAGCCCCTGCCCTGAGCACCTTTTGCACCAAAGCTCAGAGGCCTACACTCCACGAGTGTCCCATGGGCCCTTTGTGCATTTCCGCTCGAGGCCTCTTCATGGTGCCTAGTCTGTTGGCTAGCAAGCCCCCACGAAGGACTATCTTTGATTTCTTGAGCTTTTCTGGTTGTTCCAGACTTGCTCCCACTCCGCTCCAAAGGAGGAGTCCATCAGACCTTGCTGGTCTGCACTGAAGCCAATCTTGTCATCTTGCGTGGATTGCTGTTGCCAAGGCTAGTTGGGTCCAATCCGGATTCCGACACTGCAGTCAACTAGATCTTTTATCAAACAGCTCAAATCCAGCTCCTGATTGTCATGGACACCTCCTGGACCTGGTGGCTGAAGAGTCAAGCTTCACCTCTTTCACCTGAAATCACCCAACATCAGTTGGCATCTTCTCCTCACCATCCTGGTCACTGGCTAGTGACCCAGACTCTGACCCCTCTGCTTTCAGGTTCTTCAGATCTCCGATCCACCCTTGGATCAACCCGGATACTTTTCCTCTGATCGCCTGCTCCCATGGGTCTTGGCTCACAAAGGGTCTAAGTCTAAAAGGGTTCCATTGTAGTTTACCTCTAAGTGTCCTTAATCTTTAAAATTGTAACTTGTTCCTTCTCCATAGAAAGTCAATGTTGATCCGCGGCTGTGTTTAGACACTGCACGTGTCCCCTGTGGGCCTCCTGCATTCTAACCATAGATGGTTATAGGTAGTCCCAGCCGTTCTACAGGCCCTAGGCCTGCTTTCGAACTCTCATGTGGTTCTTATACCACTATTTGAGTATATGGTTTGTGAGGCCCCTAGGGCATAACGTATACTGTGCAACTTATCGTATGCTAATTAATTTCCTCGTATTGTACTTTTACCTCTGACCTCATAAAGAGTCCAGAGGGGTTGTGTTTAGCATAAATACATATGTATTTGATATATACCTTGTGTGGTGTGCTTTCATTTGATAATTCAAGAGATTATAATTGGTAAAACAACCTGCTTAACTCGCCTCTAAGTCTTAGCCTGAAGGCTGCTCCCCACAGCTACCACTAGGATAGCTTTCTATAAGGTTGACTTTACAACCTACCATCATTAAGGGTCGTTTGGATTGGTGCAAGGTGCCCACTAGAATAGTGGACATCATATACCAGGCCAACTTCTCACAAGAATTGTGTGGGTGATTTTGCATGCCTTCTATAGCGAGCTCGAGAGTACAGAAACTGAGGACATTTTGAGCACCTGGCTTGAAACAATGGAACCCGGATTACATTGAGTTCTAGTAATCACTGTTCTGAAACCGACGAGGTGTCCCAAAGAAGACACATGTAAAAGATAAGATCTATTGGCTCAATTTGGAAGTAATAAGGAGCTCTTCACATTAACTATTCATGTTGGAGGTTAAGGAGTCCATTGTGGTAAACTTTGCCCAGATCTGGAAGGGGCTACTACGTACATACAAGTTGAAAGAGAAAATAAATCAGAAGGCTCTTTAATTTCAGCTTCGACATTTTTATGGTAAAGCCCGAGGGGGTTGTTCCGTGCTCCCATGTGACCAGCTACCGGCTTCACTTTGTTGATGGCGCTCGTCAGAAGCACTGGTGCACAGCTCACTGGAGCATGAGGCTCTGCAGCAAGATCCCCGGGAAAGCTCGTCTCTCGCAGCGTGCGTCGCCTCCCAGGGAACGGTCTGCTCGGGGCTGCACAGATTCACAGCGATAAGGCGTGTGTGCTTACCTTGACCATGCGTGGAAGGAGCTCCGATGCAAAAGTGCGAAGCGTGGCAAGTACTGCTCTTTATTAGCATTTCTGTCATTGTTCCCACAGCTCCGCCAGTCCCCCCCACAACCAGTGCTATAAGCCTACTAGTAGCATTTGGTTTACCACCTCTGGCACTCTCAGTGCAGTTTACTCAGTACTTCGCCAGTAAATCAAACATGCCAATCATTGAAAAACCAATCCATAATACAAATTTCACAGAGAACATATGCATTTTAGCACTGAATAGCAGTGGTAAAGTGCCCAGAGTCCTAAAGCCAACAACAGCAGGTCAGTAAGAAATAGGAGGAAGAAGCAAAATGTTTGGGGATAACTCTCTAAAAGAGCCATTTCCAACACAACCCCTTCCTGCCTAAAGCCAGGGTAGACCAATCCATACCTCGATGGACTTCCATGCTTAGGGTGCTAGAACATGGAACCTGGCCCACAACAGCAGGGGTCTATTCCCGTTCTAAGCCTCCCTGAACCCAGTTGGATCCCTCTATCCATACTCTCAGGCCCCACTAAGCTGACCCATGGAGAACCCTTCTCCTCACCTGTGGACCCCAACTGTCCAGTGCCTAAACTTACCTTACTCACAGATGTGTCCCAACAGTCAGACAGTACACTCATGGCCAACACAGTGGTGTTGCCCAGTCCACCCCCTGGGGTGTGAGTCCTGTTCCCCTTCCAGGGGCAACTCTGTCCACCAGGACGGCAAGCTGCAGTGGCCACTGACAGCTGTTGGTGATGAGTGCCAAGCTTTATGTCTTTCCGATTTTTTTAACCTCTGTGATGTCAGAGAGTGGGGGGCGGTAGCCCCAGGTGCCTCCACCCTTTCTGCTCTCCACTCTCCCTGTTGCCCAGTCAGGTATGGCATCCTGACACTGGACCACCAGCCAAAGGTCTGTACCCTGTGGCTGGACAGGAAACAGAGGTGGGCTCTCCCACACCCTGTCCCTCTCCCCGGGGCTCTGCATCCCGCCACTGGGAGCAGCCCCCTTCGATTCCAGAATTGTTAGGTCACCTGTGACAGGTGTTCTGCACAATTCTCCCACCAGTTCAGGGGTGCTATCCTGCAACTGGTCCACCAGCCCAGGGTCTGTACCCTGAGGCTGGACACAGGACTGGGGTGGTCTCTCCCATACCCACACTGCCTCCCTGGGGCTCTGTACCCTCCCACCTGGAGCTGCACCCCCAGAAAGCAAACCAGTAGGAGCACTGTTAGCAGTCGCCCCTTCCTCCAGGACAGGAGGGACACCCTGAACCTGGCCCTCCAACCCAGGGTCTGTACCCTTAGGCTGGACCTGTGCCTGGCAACTCAGGACCTCTGGGGGAGTACACCAACACCCCCCCAAGGGAAACACACTCCTCTGGAGTTTTGTGAGAGTCTACTTGGCACAGGTCTCCAGCCTCCTGTCCACCTGACAGAGCATGAAGACCCTCCAGGCCAGAAGTGGCCTCATCAGGGTCAGTCCTGGGGTGCTCTGACCTCCAAGCTTGCAACCCCTGACCCACTGGTCTTTCCACTGGGGACTGGGTCCCCCTGATGCACCCTCCCTACTGGAGCAGCGCTGCCAGACACCAGAACCAGTGTGATGCTCATTACAGCAGTCTCCCCCAGTTCCCCAGACAATAGGGGATGCCCCTCAATGAGTGGCCTTTCAGTACACCCTAGGCTCCCCACCTGATGTTGCTTCATGGAACCCTCCAGGCTCTGGGACCGGGTTTTGGGCACCTTAGGCCATGGCCCATTCCCACTCCTTTTGCGTGGAGATGTGACATGAAACCCTACACCCCTCCCATGACTCCGGGACATAAACCACAAACCTTTTCCACCACCCTCGGTTGGGAAATACCTGAGCCACTTCCTTCAGGATCACCCCCAGATGCTTTTCCAGACCCTCTGGAATCCACTAAAAGGTCTGCCTCCAGTGCAAGCTTCCTGGGGTCAGAGAACTCTCACTCCACCAGGTGTTGACATAGCTCTGGAAAACTGGGACTTAAAATATGCTCTCCAAAAATTGAATCACACAGTCCCACACAGGTGTGAACCAAACTATGCTTCACCCAATCATACCTTGCCTCAAAACATACCACACATAATTCTCACAACACTGGTGAGGCAGAGTCTGACTGTTGCTGTCCCTCGACCCATACTCTTCTGCATGGTCTCCATACTCACTTATCAGGGCTTCTACCATGGGGGAACCCCCCTCCCTGCACCTTTTACCTAAGGTCAGTAAAGTGTCCCTCCCACCAACAGGAATAAGGTCACCTGTGTCCGGTCCCAATGCACCTCTGGGACACTGCGCACCACTGGAATAACCTCACAATCCTTAACCCCCTGCTGTATGTCAACCCCCTCCTTGAAGCAGGGCACCAAGTCTGTATGTGTGTGTACCTCATCCTCAGTACTGGACCTAATACTTTTGCTGCCACCATCTGGGTTGGACCTAGCCCTACTGGCTTCCCAGCCCAGCTCTCTCATTTTAAACTCATGGTCTAATATCATCCTTTTCTCCTTCATGGTTAACTTAAGCTTCTCCAGCTCCATTGCAACTCCCCCTGCTTCCCGCCTGTTCTCCAGCTCCTCTGGGGACAAGCCACTCCTTCCTGGTTTAGAGGGTACTACCCCTCCCATAAGCACATCCACCCCTTGGAATAGGCTCCTCTGCCTCCATGCCAAGATCCCCAGACAGCTCACTAGCATGTCTGTCTGCTACCCAGGCCCTCAGCATCTTTTGTAGCTTCTCTTTTCGGGTGAGGCCCCTGATTTGGACGTTGAGGTTTTTGCAGATCGCCTTCAATTCCTTCACATTGTAAGTTTCTGACCTCTCCTCCTCAAAGGCCACTTCCAAGGATGCAGCAGATGATGCAATTGATGCAGGCATGTTGTACTGGAAAGTTCAAGTTTAAGACCGATGGAAAGGCAAAAATAGACCAAGAAAACAGTATGTGGTACATAATGGTCTGCGATATGATAGTAGAGCACACCAATCAATGTAAGTCAAATGCAAAGGCAAGTCCTATCCTCACCGCTGACAACCAATGTTAGAAATGGGGGTGTCTAGTTGGCAAGGGTTTGCACCTTTGTCCAAGTAGGGACCCAACCTTCTAGTCACTCCTAAAATAACCCCTTGGTAGCTTGGAATGAGCAGTCAGGCTAATCCTAGAGGCAGTGTGTAAAGCATTTGCACATAACCAACAGTAATACAGTGTAAGCACTACAAAAAGACACCACACCAGTTTAGAAAAATATCCAATATTTTTATATACTTAAGACAAGACCAAAAATGAAAAAAAATCCACAATACATTACTACAAATGGGGGGGGTGGGGGGGGGGGGTGCCAAGCAATGAAGTCCAAATAGACTGTAGATAGTATTAAAAAAAGTTCTTATCTTGTAATTTTATACGGAATGTCTATGGTTGCCACAATACAGTATTTAGAAATCTTCAGTTCTCAAAAGAAACTTGAAATCAAGTTCCTTGAAGTCGATAGCTCCTTCTGGGGCTATCACGGTGTTGTGAATCACAAATCCTAAACAGTTCTGGCTGACTGTGGCTTCGTGGGCCAGCTACGATGTCGGGAAGACCCGCAAAACAGTATCTTTAGAAATGCAAGAGCTCGGCGACCTCTCATTGAGCTCCGAAAGCATGGTGCCCGCAGGCGTCGGTTCTGGAGGTCAGTGCAGGAGTCGTCGAGCCCTTGAAGTCACACGTGTTGCAGATCGAACTCCTCGCGTTGGAAGTCAGGAGTGCTGGCGTCAGCAGGCATTATGTGCTGGAGTGCGAAGTGCAGCTGTGCGGCGTGCAATGCCCTCAGGTCACGGTGCAGGCAGTGGCTCGGTGACGGCCGTCCAGCGGCGCCAGTGCGACCAGGGCTGCAGTGCGAAGTGATGCAGTGCTCTTCACGGTGCTGGCAGGTCACAGTGCAAGCAGTGGCATCGTCGTTGCTGAATTGCTGTAGTTGGCTCATGACCTGGAGTCGATGGCACCAGTATTGGTCGGCGAAGGCTGCGGTGCGGGATGAGGACCGTGCGTCATGTAACTTACAAGCGGTGGCCTCGAACCACGGTGCAAGCAGCGGCGTCGATGTGGAGCGGCGTCATCGGGGGTACCAAGGTGACGATGTGAAGCGAGGCAGTGCAGAGTGCAGTGCCCACAGGTCGTAGTGAAAACAGCGGCTCGTGGCAGGGTCAGCAGGTGTTGTCGTGGGACCAGGGTTGCGGTGCGGCGTAGCGACGTTGCTCTCTACCTCAAGCCCTTGAAGAAACTCACAAAAAGAGATTGCCAAAAGTTCAAGTCCAGTCCTTTCACTGCCCAAAACAGAAGCAGCCACTGCAGGCCAACACAGCAAAGCCCACAGCAAAGTGATAGTTCCTCCTCACAGCTTCCTCACAGCTTCTTCAGCTCTTCTTCTTTGCAGTCTTCCTGGTCCAACAGAGTTCTAAAGTTCTGAGGTCTGAGCCCCTCTTTTCTCTATTTTATAAACGTGTAAATAAATGTGCTATTATACTAAGAAGAGACTGAGTATAAAGTGGCTTTTTGTATAGGTTGTGTTGGGTATGTTGTACTAATATTGTTTCTTACAAATAATACATCTCCTTTTTCTGATTTATAATCTGTTTACTTTAAATAATGAGATTTACATTAAGTGAGAGATTAAGTTGTGTCAGGGACCACCTTGTTTCTACATACGAACTATTACCCAGGTCCTTTGACTTATTGGGTCAACCCCATTGGTTTAATGGTACCCAAAGAGCTAAACAAGAAATTCACAAAATGGCCTTTCAATATTTATTGAAGCATTATGATCCTTGTGTAAAATACATGCCCTGTAATTTTTAATAGAAGGATACAAAACAGTGTAATTAGCATTATAAGAATGGTAAGTAAAATAAACAAGTCAACCATTGTATTGTTACATAGGATATATGCTCGCATGTGAGTACTGTTATATTTTGTGCTCCTACCTAGCACTACCTATCCTAGTATGTTGGGTGGGTGAATCTGCCAAAATCCATGTAGGGTGATTTAACTCCCCCGTTAACTTTGGGTAAGTGTCATCATGGAGCCTGTTTTGGTAGAGAGCTGAGCATCATCCTTCGTGGGAGGTAAACAGGAATCAGCTGGGCTGGAATTCCGACATTGGGTGACCTTGGCAGTGTCAGCGAAATGCTCATCTCCCCTAACAAAGGCGTGACTCATGTAATCATGCTGAAGCCCCAGTCAGGCTGCTATTGTTAATTCGTTCATGATAGCTCTGCTGCCGAATAGACAATGGCAAACAACAGCATTTTGCATAGTGAACTGTAATGTAAGCAAAGCCACTTCAGGGAATATTATCGGGCACAGGCATGCAAACAAATATATGTCAAATGTCAGCATTTAAGAAAATATGGCAACTTTATAACACATAAAAAACAAGGCCAAATTAAACAATCTACACTGCTCGAAACCGTTAGATTGTTTAAATTTTCAGAGGAGTAGACAAAACATTGCTGTTCCCAGTACCCGTTGACAATGTGTCCGGTGGCACCCTTCACATCAGCTGCATAGAGAAAACATATTCAAATCCTACCCCCTCAGCAGCTGCTGAAGGAGGAACGACCAGCAATGAATCCACAGAGGACGAGCCAGGATCCAAATCACCAGGACCTGTAGCATCCCAGAAAGGCTCATATTATGCATTTTGAAGCAACAGCAACTTAGAAGGGCATCCGGACAAGTGAGTGTCTAGGTGACCCACCAGCAGTTCTATGCCTATAGATTGAACCGGTTGCATTCCCAATCATAAATCTATGGCATACTCGAAAGTGCACAGTAGACTGCGGAATACAGGCTCCACGTAGTGTAGCGAGACAAGCCAAAAGGACAAGAACCAGTCATTGTATAGTTCTTGGAGCAAGTTTGCACCAAAGGACTGTATCATTCTCTCACAGCACAGGAGCAGTACCATCGCCATTTGGTTGTGTGATGGAACATTCATTGTGGAGCAGATAAAATAAAATCAGTGTCACGACAAGCAGGAACAGGGTAAGCCTCCAAAAATGCTTCCAAGCACAGAGTGTATAAAAGATGGAAAAACTCCGAAGGCCGTGTGGAAGGTGCTTACCAACCCAGAGTCAATTGTCTTAAAAAAGTGTGCTACCCCAGCAGTATTGGAAATATTAAAAATGTATTGCACTTGCACCCCACAATTGTGTGAGAAAATGATGTGGAGTAACGACTGTATCACAGGGGAAGACCTTGCAACTTGAAGATCAAACATCTCCTTTGCACATTTTAAGGCTACGTCCTTCTGAAACAAAGAGCCTTTTAGCCTGCTTAAAGCATCAAAGAAGACATTAGAAACCTTAACCAAAGGCCAGACTGCTACATCTCTAACTGTACGGGCAGGTGGAAACAGTACTTGTGCACAACAAGTGACAACTGCAGAAACCGTCACCAGATAGGCAATTCCTTGTCTCATCCTGCAGCAGCCTTGATCGCTCAATATCAAATAGCTGCCATTGGAAAGCAATCTGAATGCTGAATGAATCACAGCAGCTGGAGAACTGGAGAACCCTTCAGATAACACAAGTTTGCCTTGGATGCATTACATGCACATGCATCCATGTCATGGATCTTACCTTTCACATACTAATGTAGGAATGGCGACATTTAGATTTTTTTGCAGTATAGAATGTGAGAATACTATAGGCCTTTCTCTAGTTTTCAGGGAGGTTACACTCCAGGAAAGACATGGCTTGGCAGTTCGGGCTGGACTGTTCCCATGAGGCACATGGTCAAGGCTGATTTGCATATGGCCATGTCTGAACTAGGGTGGTGTGGAGTGCAAAAAAACGATGGATTTAGGCCCAGATCTCTGTACTAGGATGAATGTATGACATTGTTCATCATTCTGTCCATCAATTGTTGTTTTTGCACAAAATAATACAAATCACACGCAATCAGAGTGGGGAATCCAGAATCAGAATTAGAGTTTTCTGTTCAGTCAGCTGTGCAGTGCAATCACCTTGTGACTGCATATCTGTTTTATGAGGGTGGAGTTCTCCATCCTACAGTCTACTGTTTACCACTGCGCAAGGGGCAGAGTAGTCGTATTTTGTCCCTACTGCAGCCTGAGCAGAACCATCAATGTAGATTATGTAATCATACTGATCTAGAGGTGTTACTTCATTGGACAGAAGATATTCATGTTCATATTGTCAGTGACATTAAAGAATGTTCAAGGCACTTAATAATATGCTTACGATGAAGTGTAATGAAAGCAAAGCCATTTCAGGGAATATTATCCAACACAGGCACCCCAGCAAATGTGTGTCAAATGTCAGTATTTATGAAAAGATGGCAACTCTAAAACATGAGCATGTAAAATGGTGGTGTACCTACTCGGGCCTAAATGTGTCTACTGGACAGTCTTTCATGCTAACATACAAAGAACCATGCAAGGATCTATGGATGAATGGATTTCTTGGCATGTGCCTTGTTTGGTTGGATGACTCCCTCTGAATTGCCCAGCTTTCAGTGCTGTTTTGGACTTATATTTTCTGTGGTATCTAGCAAGGATATCAATCTACATTTGGTGGGATCATGAGGAGCACCCGCTTTGTGAATGTGCTTTATAGTAGCTCTTCGCCAGTAATCAGGAATCATGCAATTTTTACACCTGTTTCCCCAATAATTCAAAAGTGTCACACCTTCTACGACACACCACTGCAGCCTATATATATTGTTCAGAAATATTTCTTATTTCAACCTATTTATATAATAGCTTGTTTCATCTTTAGTACATTAAACAATAACTAATTATCTCATTGCAATATATAAAATTAGGTTTCACAATACATTTTCATAATATCCTCTCAAGAGGGAAAGAGAGGTAAGACAACACTGCTGCAGGACCTCATCTGGTTTCCTACAGGTAGGTTTTCACGGTTAGTTGGCGTACCACTCACAGTAGTAGAGAAGAATGTTGAAAAGAGAATATGCATCAGTATACAATAATGTATATTTGGTGGCAAAATGGAAATTACATTTGATAACACATCATCGATGGTGTCACAAAACCTACAAATAGGAAACAAAAAGAAGAAAGGAAGAAGAAAACAATAAAGAACAAATGAACTGAGCAGAGCAGAAACCTTACTGCACAACAAATTGTGAGGCACAGACTCTTTTCTGCTGCTGCTATTTAAGGTACCTGGAAGTTCCCCCCTTATCCTTTGACTTAGAAAGCCCACCCTGATTGGGTCTTGGTTTCAGATGGTCCTGCCTGTCTCTCCTTCTCAACTCCAGCCTCCGCAGACCTGACCTCCATCCCTACAACTCTCGCCCGATTTCGTATCGCTGTGTGTTAATGTCTGTTTAGGAGCAAGACTTTCCTTCCTCTTCCTATTGGACCACCTACTACTACTAAAATGGACAAAAAAATCAGTTTGTGCTAAGCACCATTATATTGGCCAATGGTGTTATCACACATTTGTTTTTTAACTACAAAACACGTTTGGGAGCAATGACAAGTCATTACTGGTTCTTTAATTAATGTTTGATAATAAAAAATTGGAAAAGTTGACCAAGACCTGTAAACCATTACAAAGACAACAACTAGCCACGTAACCAAACACAGGCATTAGTGGACAAATATATGACAATATGACTGAACAACATTAAGACTATGAACAGACAGAACATTGTGAAAAAATACACAAACCAAGAAAAAGTTCAACTCAGTACATACCTCAAAGCAATGTTGGCGTACTCTAACACAATAACACAAATGGCATTCATACAAAACAAAGGGGAAACAACATTTACAATGCTGTTTCCACAACGCAAAGCTATTGCAACGCGGTTGTTACAACGACTGTCTTGTTACTACGCACTACCTGTACATCGCAAGTCATTACAACGACTTGCTGTAGGGGGTGCAACGTTATTGGATATAAAATACAACACCTTCCCTGCTGTTGTGCAAACAGGAGTAGCAATAGTGAATAATACTATTCTTAAGTCCAGCGCGTCCCCTACAGCATGTTGTTGTAATGACTTGGGATGTAAAGGATATCGTATGCTAAGCGGTCATTGTAACAACCGCGTTGTAATGGCATGCGATAAAATCACATGCGTTGCAACATTCTATATTCCAACAAAGCCTTCCTTAGCAACTTCATAAAGCTTAGGCATAAGAATGGCAGATGTCTGCCATCCCATACGTGCCACAAGTGTCAGTGGCAGCATCTATGAACATCCCTGAAAATATGCTTTTCTCATACCAACCTCCACTCAAGGCTTAATCTATGAAAAAAAGTGTAGTTCCCCAAGTATTTTCGTAGGACTCCACTGCCATTATGGATCTAAATACAAAATCTTCTGTTCACAAATTTCCTTGAACAACAAAATATGCTTTGTAAAGTGTTTTGCTGCTCCTTGAAGCTAGATCTATGCAACATCATATACCTAAAATAAAACTGCATTCGTAGGTCTTTTTTTAAGCTTTATTCGGCTAATAAAAATTGTCATAAAAGCCCAATAAATACAACAAGTAGTGAATAACTCAACAAGCATTCTAAGTGGTTAAAAATACATCATAGGACAAAATATGTAAAAGTATCGATTGATTACCATACAATAAATACCACCAACAGATAATAATCAATGTACATTCCATAAAATTAAAAATACATCATGGCATGACATAATTAAAAATATCAAAAAATGGTCATATATTAAAAACTAACAAGCATTGAATCAAAACATCGTGCTTTTCCAATGGCATACTGCTGCATTTAAAAAAGGCTACATGGAAAACGGTTTCATTCGGAAGTGACTGCAGAAAATAAAATGCTGGTATTCATTGATTAAAACCTTGTGCTTTTAAAATTGATCTTAAATATCACTTAGTGAACTGCTTTTAGTACCCAGAGAAAAATCACAGAGTGCATCATAGTCTGTATTGAAGCCACATTGCATGGACCGATTAGAATAGTAGAGGAGTCTTAGTGGCCCAAGCGGAAGGATAAGAGTGACCTAACATGACTAGCCCGGAATATCGTTAATAAGGTTCTTTCCCAGACTTTATTTACCCAATGGTGATACGACCCGTGTGGGGAGGAAGAGCATATAATTTCAAAATTCCGGACCGAAGGCTTCTGCAATTCAACATGCTGTCTCTCACTCTTCCTCTTAACCCAGTAGTTTTCTTTCACTCAATTTTGATTCCTGTTAGTGATCTTCCCAGATGCAAGAAACAGATCTGGTCTTCCAAGCTCATTCATCAATTTATTAACATAATTTAGCCATGATATTTTGTACCCATGGACCCAATTTAGCGTCTTGAGACCCTTACGGGTGAGAAGTGTGCTGTATAAAGCCCTGATTGATTCATTGATTGAGTCATCAATACAATACATGTTGAGTCTCACTTTCTCATTGGCCCAGACTGATAGCCAAAACTGTCATGGGGCTAACCAAATTTCATCTATGACACAGTTAAGCCACTGATCATCATGTATCAGCCCGCAATAGGGAAATGGCAACACTATCCCTTAGGGTTTTATTGAAAGCAGACCATAGGCCCTTATTCACAGATCGACAGCTAGGTTCAGGTTTGGGAATCAACAACTTAAAAACATATATTTACTCCAAAATTCATAAATGCATAAAAAAAACTTGTGTGCCACAGCAGGTTCAATCAGTAAATCACCCACAAACCAGGGAAAATTGGTACTGATCAGTCTTACAAACAGGGGGGTAAAATTAACAAGAGAAAAAGAATGATCAGTGGCAAGGCTTTTCCTGCGCAAAAAGTTTCTCAAGTGTTCCCCTATATTAGATGCAATCTAGTTATACATTGTGCTCCAAGGACGGGGACAGCCACTCATATCTCCAGAAATGGACCAGTAACCAGTCCTGTAGAGAAAACTGAAAATTGTCCTGAGCACAACACCACATGTATCACAAAGAAGGCCTGTCAATCTTCTTTATCCACGGTGATTTTATTCTTGATGTTTGAAAAAATCTTCTGTTAATCGCAAATAGCCTTCTCCAGATCACATATAGCCAACATGTGTTTCGTCAGTTCTGATGTCTCCGCATCTCTGACTTCATCAGCGCTATAAATAAATTAACAAGCATATTTCTGAGTCATACCAAGAAAATTGACATACGATCACCTCCACCACAACACCCATGTGCTCAAATGTGATCAAAAAGTTGATCTCCAGTGCCCAAGTTACTTATTAATCACCATCTTGGTATACATTCTCATCCAAAGTTAATCTTGTCAAAGAAGGTCAAACCTGAACACAAATAAAATCACATGTATCATCATAATCACCATACCAAACAATCAAAACACTGTATATACACCTCACTTCTTTGTGATACATGTGGTGTTGTGTTCAGGACAATATTCAGTTTTCTCTACAGAGCTGTTGCTCGACGTTTGAGATTAAGTCCTTTATCTGCTTTCCCAACCCCTGTAGGGCATATTAGCTTTGGTGCAATTTGAACCTTCTCTCTTTCCCTGGCTTTTAAAAATTAACTTCACATCCAAAAGTTGAAGAGAGAGTGTGAACGATAGGAAGAAGACTGAATGTAAAGCTCATTCACTTTTACAAGGGCTTATGGCTTTCAGAGATCTGGACTTCATGGTATAATGTTTAAACACTCTCAAGGTCACCTTAGGACAAATCCAGTCTCACTCCTACTTCAGGGACATTTAATCCAGGTTGCAAGAGTAGGGACTTTGCAGAAATGCAAATGTGTGGTCATGTATGTCCCCCTCCCCCCCCCACAACCCCCCACCCCCAGCTTCAGTTTCTCGCCTGCTAGGAAGTTTCTTTGGACCTTTACTGATTCTCTGTGCTGTATGGAGAAATGTTAATGGCTATTCCATGAGGTTGTTATGTTATGTTATGTTAATATTTATTTATAAAGCGCACGTACATCCGTAGGTTTCATGGCGCTAATGTCAGAGGACCAGATACAATCCTTAAATGTAGATTTGCTTGAATAACCACGTTTTTAAGGATTTCCTGAAGACCAGCAGATTGTCACAATTCCTGAGTGAAAGAAGAAAGAAATTCCAGAGGGTGGCTGCCAGATAGGAGAAGCAGCATCCTCCTTATCTTTTCCTATTGAATGATGGTATGGTAACCAGATTGAGATGGGCAGAGCGTAAATTGTGCTGAGGTTTATGCTTGGTTATCATATGTCTGATGCCTGGTGCCTGTATTTTTCTATTTTTCCTCGCAGAAAAATTGTTGTAAAATGCCATTGTGTCTCCAGCGAATCTCAGGAAGGAATTTGTAGCAACGTAACATAGAGCACATAGAAGCTTTGTCTTTTAACACAATACCATGCATGTTCTTTTCGGGTCTGGTGTTGTTGCAGCACATGTAGTGGATGTTCATGATGCCCTTCTTCGGCAATATTTGTGCAGATGGCTCTCGATTATGAAATCCTTGTATTATATACATTAATGGAATCTCCTTTTGTGTCTTACCTCTCCTTTTTCTGTTATCTCATATGAGTATGGGAGCCAGGCGATGTTACATCTTCACAAAGTGCACCCTACTAGCAGGTGTTTGGGATGGCTGTTGGGTTTGCTGTTATTTATGTTTCATGTCATCAGTAGTGGGTTCATAAGTTAGGAAGACCACCTGATTCTAGGTCATTGCAGACACCGTTTTTTTCCTGAAGTGTCCACATACAAATCATTTATTTCAGATGTATTGGTCTTACTTCATAGGGAGCAAAACAAGACTGCAAATCCCGTAATGCATTAGGCTATCACACTAAAGTCCAGGGCCGCAAATGGAGCCTGTTATGACTTGGAGGAAGGTGGTCACCCTAGCACAGGTCCATGAAGGCCTGTGAGTGATCATGCTTTATTGATGCAGATGTTTCCACAGTGATTCCAAACATGTATTAGTTACCTGACCTCGTTTGTTAGTCATGTTGTTTTCACTTCTCGCTTTTCCGATTTCATATGCAGTGGGTGTATGTTTTTGCTTTGTTAATGTAAAGTTCTTGTTTTGTTAAAAATGTTTTTCAAAATTTTTTCTAAGTGGATGGGCCAGTAATATACACCATCCATTCATTGTTCAGATGAGAAAATGACACAAAATGTCCACATCACAGGAAGATTTTCATTCATCATAAACGGACCATCTTTGTAGACTCCTCTTAATCTGAATCCAGGCCATGGCAAGACTGAAAAATGTCTCACTGTTGTGCAAAGAGATGACTTGTAAACTAAATTATTCCTTCCAGATCCTTGAACTCTTTGCCCCCACTCTCTAGACGCTCATTAGAAAGTTACAAACTATACTGGTCTGCCAGCATCTTCTTAGCACAGAAGTGGCAACCGCCAGCAAGTGTTTGTGCTCAACTGATGGCTCCGAATGTTAAACATGACAAGAGGTAGGATTATTTCCCCTCTGGGTGAAGTGGCGCATCTCTCCTAGCAATCAGGCCACGTTCCATGCTCTTGAAGGCGCCATGGAGAGCTCTTGCTGATTGCAGCCTGGGACACAACTGCCTCGAATTTCCTTACCAAAGTCACGATGCTCAATAACTGTCTGCAGTCTAATTCGACTTTCTATAAATCTGTGAAATCACCATCATGGAGTTGGATTAAATATTGCTCCTCGTCCTAAGCTGCTGCGTTATGGCGACTACTTTCTCTGTCTGTCTTCGGACAAAAACATATACACGACCTCAGCAGGTTGTAAACTTTATTTTCATCTATTCTCCTACCTGCAAGACGCCTCAACACAAACAGACAAAATAAAACTAAGTAATAATTTACTCATTTTTTTCATATATCGTTAACTTGAGTCCAGTTTCATTTTTGTGTGAAATACAATGCTATTGACTGTCTTTTTTGGAGGAAAAGTCCCTAGTGTCGATTTATATGACATGCTTCTCATTCTGACATATTTTCCTTTGGAAGCATCATTTTAATGCGCTTTTATGCTTTGATGTTCTAGGTTGAAGGAAAACATTTACATTTCTTTTTAATAATGAATAACACTGCTTCCTATTTACATTTTTAGTAAGTTGAGTCACATTGTAGTAACGCTTCTTCAACCTTCTGTCAGTATGTTATCGGATGAATAGCAAGGATCCGAGAAAACACTGCATGTTTGTACCTTGGGTTAGGTCAGCGCTGCTCGGTAGTGTGAACAAGTTTACCTAGCTAACTAACAAACGGTGCCTTTTTGGAGAACACAGGAGTCCTTTATTACACGTGTGTGTTCAGTCTGTGGTCAACCTAACAGACGTTGCATCCCCTCGCATTGTAAGTTTATTACGTGTGTAATAAGGCAAAAATCCCATGGGAAATTATAATATTTTCTCACAAGGTTAGTTCTGATAGCCATCACTAAAACCCAGGGATGTATACTGTTGTTACCATGGCTTAGAGAAAATAAGAGAATGTTCTTAATCGTGCACGCCCTTATAGAGCGGCTGGCATAATCAAGATCCTGTCCATTTTTCATTTTCTTTGTTTTGCATGGACCCAAGCAGGCTGACTTGAAGTCACATCAGAGCAAACGGTTGCAATATAATTTGATTGCGTTTTTGCAGAGGGTGGAGGAGATATTGGATCAGAGTTTAGTAACACCCGGGAGCAGAGGTAGTGGTCCCTGCAGACTGGAGCCAGTCCACAGGCCTTGGATAGGGGCACATTGAGTTCTTGCAGAGGAAGGGAAGGTACGCAGCTGTCTACGCCAACCTTGTCTCCATGAGACAGTTCTAATAAAAGAAAGGCGGCTTTGATGAACAAGCTGATTTTTGACATTTACCTGCAATGCTTTTCCTATGTTCTCAAGATAGCCTTTCCATTGCCTCGTCATCTGTAATTATCTGCTGAATCTCCCACTCTCATTTTTTTTAAATTTCAACAGATTTTATTAGCAAATTTTTTCATATATACATACAGTACAGTGGTAACGTTGCCTCGCGGGCTCCGTAGGGGTTACAACGGGCTTGGCGGGCTCGATTGTGTATGCATGCTATGAGATGTTGCCCCTATCTGCGTTAATCCAAGTTGATATCCATTGCCAAGTTAGCACTGACCCGAGGTGCTTAACAGGGACAAGGGGGCTGGGGTCAGCTATCAAACAGACTAGCCATTCCTCCAAGCATTGGTGTGCGTTAGTCAGAGAACTTTCATTTATAACCTGTGCTGCCCTGAGTGGGTAGCGGGGTGTTTCTAAGGCAGTTTCTTCACACTCTTGGTAATAATACTCAGAGTGAGGCTCCTATAGATAGCGTTGAAGTAGCTAAGACATAACGCGGCAAGGAGCTGGTATAGAGGACTGGGAGGACCTTACAGAGAATGAACAAGTGGAGATGGTTACCCCCTACCAGTGTGTGACTGCTATAAAGGCCCACTTTATCCATGTATTACAATTACTTACAGATGGAGAAATAGCACCATCAACAAAAGACAGAAGAAAGTCTAATGCTCAGGGGTAACGTCACAAGCATGATGACTGAAAAATAAGAATGTATTGAGAAAGAGCACTGATAGCTTTAAGAAATGAAAGCTATATTTACTGTCAACATACGGAGGCCAGCGTCTAAGCTTACTGTTTTAAGCTAGTAAGTCTACATGCATTATTTAGATATTAGAATGTCAAGAGATATATATTGCTTTATTTTTTCATTAATTTTTTTATTAATTCAAATAAGAAAGATGAACAGCAGCACATCAATTAGACCATTACTGGAACAAGAAAGGATTTTGCAACAAAAGTAATTAATTTTATTATCAGTCAAGTGCATTTAAATTTCATGTTACAAATGGGGGTGGGGTCGCACACTACTCACACACGGGCGGTGTCGCCCCTAAGGACTCTGGTCAATGTAGTAAAGTGTTCGCGATGCATCATCTTTCGATCTTCTGCTATCTTCGCTGTCTTCGCCATCCCTGGACACGTGTTTCGAGGTATTACCCCTCGTCAGCAGGGATAGGCCGTGTACTGGGGTTGCCGATGGCTGCCAATATCTGCCAGGTATAGTACCACTCAGGCGCGTAGGTGCGGGATCCCAGGCTCGTCAGCCCACTGCTCCTTTAAATTTCACCTTAATGTAGGTATAATGGTAAACTAATTTACTCCATGTAATTGAAAAATACTTCGACGAAGAACAACAATGAGCAATATGTATGTATAGTGCTTTACAATGCATGGGATTCTGTAATCCGTGTATAAATGCATGTCTCTAATTTCTTTATAACCGTAGAATAGAGTCACACTCAGTTGCTGATTTTTAAGGTCAGAACTCGACTATTGTAAGTTATTACAGTCAAGTGCTGACATCACTATGCCAGCTACCAGAACCGCAGCCGAGGTAAAGGGCAGTCAGGTCACAGAGCATAATTGAAGCAGCTGTTTATAGCAACAAAAACAGAATGTTGCTTTCCTTTCTTCTGCTTTATTTTAACCCCTTGCCTGCTTATGGCGGAAACACGGTGTCATGAGCCACAGGCGGGTGTGCTCATGACGGCGTGCGGGCGAATTAATGAGCGGGCGGGGCCGTGACGGAACCATGCCGTCATGAGCACACGCCGCCTGTGCAGTGAGCTAAAAAACGGTGTTGGATCTAGCCCTGATCTCTTGACTGGGTGATAGCTTTCTGCTTAATTCAGAGACTCTGTCCCTCAACACCCCTTGTTGTAAATATTTTTGTCCACCCTAAGCGTGGAAGGGTATTCTCAGATGTGAGACCCTTGCTCATTGCACCATCAGGATTCAAGCAAACCGGGCCGAAGACGGCTGTTATGCCAGAAACCGGTCCCCGGGAGCTTGTTTCCTTCCCAGTGTAAGAATTGGCTTCTGTAGTTTGGTTTGCCCTGTTCCCATCATGCACTGGGACAGGAACAGACTAATTTGCATACAGCCAGGTTCTGAAACTGGGATGGTGCAGTGAGCTAAAAAACGGTGTTGGATCTAGCCCTGATCTCTTGACTGGGTGAGAGCTTTCTGCTTAATTCAGAGACTCTGTCCCTCACCACCCCTTGTTGTAAATATTTTTGTCCACCCTAAGCTTGGAAGGGTATTCTCAGATGTGAGACCCTTGCTCATTGCACCATCAGGATTCAAGCAAACCGGGCCGAAGACGGCTGTAATGCCAGAAACCGGTCCCCGGGAGCTTGTTTCCTTCCCAGTGTAAGAATTGGCTTCTGTAGTTTGGTTTGCCCTGTTCCCATCATGCACTGGGACAGGAACAGACTAATTTGCATACAGCCAGGTTCTGAAACTGGGATGGTGCAGTGAGCTAAAAAACGGTGTTGGATCTAGCCCTGATCTCTTGACTGGGTGAGAGCTTTCTGCTTAATTCAGAGATTCTGTCCCTCACCACCCCTTGTTGTAAATATTTTTGTCCACCCTAAGCGTGGAAGGGTATTCTCAGATGTGAGACCCTTGCTCATTGCACCATCAGGATTCAAGCAAACCGGGCCGAAGACGGCTGTAATGCCAGAAACCGGTCCCCGGGAGCTTGTTTCCTTCCCAGTGTAAGAATTGGCTTCTGTAGTTTGGTTTGCCCTGTTCCCATCATGCACTGGGACAGGAACAGACTAATTTGCATACAGCCAGGTTCTGAAACTGGGATGGTGCAGTGAGCTAAAAAACGGTGTTGGATCTAGCCCTGATCTCTTGACTGGGTGAGAGCTTTCTGCTTAATTCAGAGACTCTGTCCCTCACCACCCCTTGTTGTAAATATGTGACTCATGATGGCGTGGTTCCATTACGAACGTCGAAGCACCGCGCCCGCCCCTGAGCCCCCCAGCGCCGCGGCTGAAATCATGCCACGGCCAGGAGGTTAATAGCTTACAATGACAAAGCAGAGAGAAGATGTTTATTTATTTATGTTTATATTATGCACTCCTTGGATAGAGAAAATCAGGAAACTTTCTGCATGTTCCTGAATATTCTGGTCTAGTGTAGCTTTTATTTTTTTGTTACTTAAAAAGTGACTTTTATTGAACTGTTTCTAATATCAGTTTGCAACAAATATCAAACAGATTTTTGATATGTTTAAATGGCACTAGAGGTTTTTATTCTATTTATGTTTGCAACATGTTTGCTCTTTCATATGAAAGAGTTGTGCACTGAGTTTTTAAGTGGTTTGTGTAAAAGATAGTATATTGTATAAAGTAGCCCCTGGCATACATAATAAGGATATTGCATGTCACCTCAGAGTTCCATAACCTTATAAAGGAACTCTGCCTTCCATCTCTTTCCTCTATATGGTTATGGAACTCTTCAGTGACTTGCAGTATACCCTATAATGTACGGCAGGGGATACTTTATCCCTTACATTATGGAAAAATAGAAACCCTGTCTATTGAAATAAAAATGGTGTTAGGATTGGGGGTCTTTAGTCGACAGGGGTGCGCACCTTGTCCAAGTAGGGACCCTTGCTTCTAGTCAGGATAAGGGAGATAAATACTCTCGATAACCCCTGCTCACTTCTTTGGTAGCTTGGCATGAGCAGATAGGCATATTCTAAAGGCTATGCACCCAGATACACAGTAACACAGGGAAAACACTACAAGTGGACACCAAACCAGTTTAGAAAAATAAAGTATATTTTCTAAACAAGAGCAATGTGACACAAACCCAACATACACAATTCAAAATATGACTTTTAAGATTGTTATTGAAAAAATACAGTTCACAGAAACATATAGCTCCAAATGGGGCAATTAGGATGTTGTGACAGGCACAAATCCAAAGTACAGCACTGACCTCAAGATGCGCGAGCCAGCAATGGAAACACACGGACACCTGAGTAACAGTACCCTGGAAAACGAAGTCAAAAGACGTTGCACAACATTGTGAAGGTGAAGTGTTGATGGCCAAGCCAAGGCCGGCTTCTTACTGCCAAAGGGGAAGATAAGCGTTTAGTCTGCGAGAAGGTGAGGTGCCGAGTCCGGGCTGGCAGTGGAGGTGAGGCGGCATTGGCGGCGAGGCATCGGTTCAGTTCAGCAGTGCGGTGTTGATGAGTTCTGGAATCATTTATGTCAGTTTTCAGCTCCGCGATGTCCAGATGCAAGTGCCGGCGGCGACCATTGTCAATGCGAGTGCTGTCATCGGAGAGATCGATAACTTGTAGGCGTTCATGAGCTTTTGGGCTGTGGTGCAGGCAGGGTGTCACGCACTTCATGAGCGGTGCCCACGGCCTAGGTGCAGGTCGGGTCATTACCGGCGACATTGCTGACGGTGTTAGTGTTTTTTTGTCTTGGGTTGCTGCACCAACTACATGATTCCAATGGCTCAAGGACTGGAATTAACACCCTTTGGCAATTAGGAGTCCAGCAGAGGAGTCCAGGTGCTGTTTAGGAAGAAGCAGGTGAAGTATTTGTGTCCCTGCGACTTCAGTACAGGAGGCCAGCTCTACCTCAAGCCCTTGGAGAATCTTCTTAAGTGCAATACCACAGCAAGGCAAAAGTCCAGAACTTTCCACTGCCCACAGACGGAAGCAGCAACCCAACCCAACAGAAGGCTAAGCCAACAAAGCAGCACACAGCAAAGGGGCAGTGCTCCTCCTGACATCTCTTCAGCTCTACTTCTTGGCAGGGTTCTCTTAGTCCAGAAGTCATCTAAAGTTCTGGAGTTTAAGGTCTAATACCCCATTTTGTCTTTGAAGTGTTTGTTGCAAGAGTCTCTGAGCTCAGTAAAACCAGTTCTGTCCTCCCTGGTCCAGCTTCCCTACAGGACGTGGAGACAGCATTGTGTAGAGCAGGCACAGCCTATTCAGGTGCTAGTGAAAACTCCACCCACCACCCTAAATGCAGGCCATGTCTATTCAGCCCAGCTATGAGTCACCCAGGCAAGGCAGGACACACCTCAACCCCCCTGGTGACTGTCTAGAGGGAATGCACACCCCCTGCTCCTGTTACTCCAAAACCAGACATTGAATACACAAACAGGCAGAGGGACATATGAGGGTTAAACAAGAAAAAGCCCCCTTTCAAAAAGTTCAAAACCAGCTGTACTAAAAGATGTGTTATTAAATTATGGCTTCAGAGAGCCTAAACTCCAAATCTCTATCTGTTTCCAATAGAAAGTTACACATGTAAAAATGTTACAGTGCAGCTCCAATGATTCCTATGGGACAGCCAGCCTTTCAATAGTAAAAAACGAAATACATAGTATTTCACTATCAGGATATTTAAAACACACCACCACATGTCCTACCTTTGACATTCACTGCACCTTGCTCATTGGGTTAACTTGGGCCTTCCTGGGGGCTGCCCTACAAATAAGAAAAGAAATGTTGCTTGTGTCGGTGTTAAGAGAGAAGGAGTGAGTGGTGACAGTAAGAGGATACCAGGTCTTGCAGATGGGTCCAAAGTACTTGGGGGCACATTTATCAACAAATCACACAGCACAGCATGCCACCTTACTGCATTGATCTGTGTGATAGGATAAGGCAGAGGGCACTATACTTAACATTATACAGTGCATTCCTGTCTTTTCCTTGTGCTGACACACATTGTGGTGCCTCGCACCAGAGATCTTCCTACACAAAACAATCCTTTGAGGCATTTTACTCTTTCTATGTGTGCTGCATTCTGCAGCACACATACAGATAGAAAAAAACTAGGAGAAATAAAGATATTTCTCCTCGTTACTCCTCCCCTGGGTAGGCATATTATTTTGATGCATTTCCAGGGAATGCACCAAAACCCATGGGTGGATGCATGGAACACCTTCCTGGGGCAGAGTAATGCAAAACACAGCTATTTGCCTGCATTGGGTTACTCTTGCGTTATCAAGCCAAGCAGGCCATGCAAGGCGGCCTTGAGTGGCTTGATAAATCTTACTTAGTTGTTGTGTTGCCCTGTGCCGTATTGCATGGTGCAAGGGTATTGCAACTACTTGATAAATATGCTCCTTGGGTTTCAGTTAAATTGAAAAAAAAATGTTTTTCTAATTTTCACGTCTTTTGTACGAGAGCCCAAATAGTCATTGTCACTTTTATAACGAGTGGAATTCTAAGCCACATTAAGATTCTAGATAGTGGGAGTACCGGCCGGGCGGTGACGTGGGGAGGGGGAGGGGCAGGGTGGGGGATAACAATGTATGGATTATGGACCTTAACAGGTAAGTAAACATATGAATACATGAAAAGAATTTTGTTGCGCGCACTGCATCGCATTTTGTGATGAAGTGCGCGCAACGAAATTTGTTTTACTTATTTTAATGTTTACTTACCTGTTAATGTCTGTAATCCATACATTACTACCCCCCACCCTGCCCCTCCCCACTTCACCGCCCAGCCGGTACTCCCCCTACCGGCCGCGGCTGGATAGGGCTTCTGTGCCCCCCAAAAAATGGGGCATTACATTTTTCCACGTTCAAAAGTCTGCACTGCGCAGTAACTACTTCTGTCAGGAAATAAAAACAAAATTCCATGTATTAAAATTGAATTGTGAGTTATAAATGTCCTCGTGACGCAGAATGTCAGCATTGTGATTCCTTGTGAAGCAGAAGTATGTTTGGGATTGATGGCTTGATAGGCCAATGCATCCACTTCAGAAAATGTGTGTTTGGCCTCATAGCTGCAGGTTCTAATCCTGGCAGGACAACTCGGTCTTTTAATCCTTCCAAAGTCGATAAAATGGGTACAAATGAGTTGTGTAAAAATAAACACCAGTTACTCAGTGCAATGATGCCCCAAGCTGTGACCATTGGCTATACAATTACCCATGTTATGGCAAGGAGGCAGCAAAGAAGTGTAGCCCTATTCTGTGTGAATAACAAGGAAAGGTATCACGTGTTTGTGACCGATTCAGAAGTCTCAAAGCATTGAAATGTTACTGAGTGCCTTTCCACTGGGCAAAGGCAGCTCTGATCATCAGAGTTAAGGGGACGAAGAGTAGCCTTATGAATGGCTGCCACTTTCACAAAGTGCCACTTTTGTGGGCAAAGGTTGTAATACTGCCACTTGAGACGGAGGTCAGCTTTGCCCTGCAGTCCTACATGCAGACATCAGCAGTCAGTGGCAAGGATTCAGAAAAGGAGCCTGCCTTATGAATATTGATGAGGCAGTATTTCTGTGACTGCTTGCCAGCAGCCTCTCTTCCTCACTCCATGCCAGATGGATGTCGCTCCACAAAAAATTGGGAAGAGGCACTGGAGACTCTGAGCAACCATTGACCGCTGTATGACCCCACCAGCAATAAATCTGGCACAGTATGAGCTCTTTATCACCAAATCAATAAAGCCTTTAAAGTAATTAGCTATAATTGTTGATACGCAGGCTACATATTTAAATGCGGAAGCCTGTGCGGTGAAGCATCGCAGAGATTAATGCTCCCTTGCAGCACAGACTGTTCTTTGAACTGATGCTGAAGCATTGTGCGTCACTGGCATTGAACCTCTTGCAGGCCAGCCAGGGTGAAGAGTTACACTGAGCAGCATGTGAGGGCATGCATTGACACAGGGATACAAGCTAGGACATGATTGCAACTGAGATTAATCAGAGCTGCTTTTCTTTGATAAAGCGCCACAACAATTATGTTAACTGGCGCATCCCGAGGGATGCGCCATTTAACGTGCGCCACAGCTACGCCACCCATGGTGCGCCGCATTTATAATGCGGTGCACCATGGTGCAAAAACGGCACAGATGCGTGACGCATCTGTGCCGGAAATGTGGCGCATTGCTGGAGTTATGTCGCAAGCGCGACGCAGCTCCAGCAAGGCTTGGGGGTGCCGCATCTACACAATGCTGCATCAAGACCCACGCCTGCTTCAAGCAGGCGCAGGGTTTTGGCGCAGCATTGGCCAGAAAGTGACTGAGTGAAATCTCATAGATTTCACTCAGCCACTTTCAGGAGGCGTTCCTGCGCAGGAACGCCCCCCCCCCTGCGCAGGAACGCCTCCTTATGGCGCAGGGCTTTACAACGTGACGCATCTCCTAGATGCGTCACGTTGTAAATAGGGCGCATTGTTTGCGCTGCAGTTGCGTCAAATAAAGTGACGCAATTGCGGCGCAAGGGCATCATAAATCTGCCCCAATGTGTTTAGGTTACATGCTTCTGTGCACGTCTAGTTTCAGTTTCTAGTAGAAGATAGAGAGTCAAGGAAACATTGGAAGAAAAAAAGAGAGTGAAGAGGACACAAAGAGAACGTGAACTATGGAAACAGAAAATAGAGGAAGCTAAAGGTGCCCAGGCTTCGCTGAGAAGAAAAGGTGAGACAGCGAGAATGCCAGTAAAGAGGACAAAATAGATGGAAGCAAGGTAGTTTAGCAGGTAAAACCCTGCAAAGGAAAATAAAAAGCATACTTTGTCAGACAGGAAGACACTGCTGCTGGCAAAGAAAAGCATAGGAAGGGGCGAAAAGAGATTGAGAATGAAACGCACAAGGAATACAATTAGATTAGTCCAGGCACGAAAGAATGGAAGCGTGATCATCAGATAAAACAAGCACTGGCAAAAACCAATAGGTTTCGCCTAAGCAAGAGCTATTGGCTTGGCAATGTGTCTTAGCCACGTTAACACCAGTGTGGCTGCTGTTCAGCATGACTACACATTAGTGACACCAAGAAGAGTGGTGTGAGTTGGAGAGTCATGGAGTGGTGTGGAGTGTTCTGGAGTTTCGTGGAGTGTCATGAAGTGTCGTTGAGTGGTGCAGTGTGTGATGAAGAGAACAGAGTGGAGTGGATAATGGAGTGAAGTTGAGGGGCAGAGAGTGGAGTAAAGTGTCATAAAGAGGAGTGGCGTAGAAAGGAGCAGAGTGTTGTAGAGTGAAGTGGCACGGAGTGTTTTAGAGTGGAGTGGCATAGTGTAGAGTGGCATGGAGTGGAATAGAGGGAGTTGCGTACAGTGGATTAGGGTGTTGTGGTGTACAGTGGACTAGATTGACATAGAGTGGAGTGGAGTGTCATAGAATGGAGTGGCATAAAGTGTCGTGGAGTGGCAAAAGGTGTAGTGGAGAGAGTTGTGTAGTGGTGTACAGTGGAGTGGTGTCGAGAGGCATAGAGTGTTGTGGAGTGAGTAGTGTGTTGTGGAGTGGAATAGAGTGGAGGGATGAAGAGTGGGGTAGATTGTTGTGGAGTGGCATATAGAGGAGCAGAGTGCCGTAAAGTGTAGAGGTATAGAGTGGAGTGGATTGTCATAGAGTGGAGCATTGTTGTATGGATTTTCATAGAGTGGAGTGTCCGAGAGTGGAGTGGCGTAGCGTAGAATGGAGTAAAGAGTCATGCAGCGGAGGGGAGTAGTGTGTCATAGAGGGGAGAGGTGAGACCGGAGTACAATGTCGTAGAGTGGAGTAGAGTGTCATAGAGTGGAGTGGAGTGTCATAGATTCTCATCTCGTGGAGTGGAGTGGTGTATTGTGTTGTGTCATAGAGTGCTGTGGCAATGAGTAGAGGAGCATAAAGTCAAGGGGCATAGAATGGAGTGTCATGTTGTGGAGTAGAGTGGCATAGAAAGGAGTGGCATAAGGTGAAGTGACATGTCGTGGAGTAGAGTGTTGTGTCATGCAGTAGAGTGGAGTGGCCCATCATAGGGTGTCTTAGAGTGTAGTGGCGAAGGATGGAGTTGCGGAGAGTGTAGTGGCATATTTTAGCGTGGAGTGGAATGACGTCTCATAGAGTGGAGTGGCATGTTGTAGAGTGGAGTAGCATAGAGTGTGGTAGAGCGTTCTTCAGTGCAGTGCCACAGAGTGAAGAAGAGTGTCATAGAGTGGAGTGGCATAGAGTGAAGTGGCATATCGTAACGTAGCATAGAATTGTATACAATGGATTAGAGTGTTCTGGCGTAGAGTGGTATTGCGCAGGAAGGTCCTCTGTTACCTGCATTCAAAGCAGGTGGATGTGGCCATACTGCAGGAGACCCACCTTGACAGTCTGGAGTCTGCTAATTTACGTCAGGACTGGGTGGGGAGAGTGATCCACAGCAACTACCCAGCAACTGCAGAGATGAGGAGTGGGCCACCCAGGAAGTGCGGGGTGGTGATCCTTCTCCGCGAGTTGTTACTCATCACCATTGTCAAGTCCTGTTCCAACCCAGACGGCCAGTATATTTTACCAGGCTGAGGTTTGACGACTGGATGCTCTGCATTGAGGACTCCCTTTACCTAATGGGGGGATGACTGGGACGTAGCGCGGGATGTGGTGTTGGACCGATAGGCCCCCTGGACATGGGTCCCCCATGTGGACAGGGCCCTCCTGGGGGATGTGATCTCCGTTTATGGTCCGGTGGACAACTGGACAACTCATTGGGCAGACAGAAAGTATACTTTCCTCTTGCCGAATCATGGCACCCAATGTAGACTGGATTACTTCTTGGTTTCTCACCGTGTGGTGGCCATCACTCGGGATTTTCGAATCCTAGAAGCTGTGTTCTCAGACCATGCCCCGGTTCTGTTGTCCCTGGATCCAGCCCTAGCCTCAACAGGTCGTAAACCATGGCGCATGAATATACTGTACTACCGCACTCCCCAACCGTGCACACATGTCTCCACAAACTTCAACAACAATTAGGGCTCTGTGTGCTCCCATAGGGTCCTGTGGGCTGCCCCTAAGGCAACCTTTCAAGACCAGCTCAAGAGGGATGCAGCTCTGATGAATGCGCAGAGAGTAACCCGCCAGAGGGAACTGGGAGTTGAGATCAAGACCATGGCTCCTTTACAGCAGACACCCCTCACCTCCTGCATGTTGTAGTCTGGAAAAGGCCCGCATGGACCTCAACACGTTATACACTTTCAGAGCTGAATAAGCGTTTCAGTGGCTGAAAGGTCACCAGTACGAGCAGGGTGGAAAGGTGGGCCATCTCTTAACTATCAAACTGCGCCAACAGAAGGCTGATCTCGTCTCTTTCATCCACTCTGCAGGCTGTGAGGTCCTCACCTGACCACAGGACATAGTAAATGAGTTTGCATTGTTCTACCAGGCACAGGGGATACCCCGGAGACAATGGCCGGAGTTGATCAGCTGGACACCTTATTCGTAGGCATCCACCTCCCCAGCCTCACAGA
The DNA here is from genome assembly GCF_964263255.1 of Lissotriton vulgaris. NCBI lineage: Eukaryota > Metazoa > Chordata > Amphibia > Caudata > Salamandridae > Lissotriton > Lissotriton vulgaris. The sequence goes on from NC_141693.1 coordinate 1,415,809,630, forward strand.
GGATGGTCAGGCCCTCCTGAATGGGGAAATCAGTAACACTGTGATAGCGCAGGCCATTTCCAAGCTCCTCTATCGTAAAGTTCCCAGGGAGATGGCTTCCCCGCAGAGTTATACAAACAAGAAAGTGGGGATGATTTTGAGTCGCCACATGCTGTCTTCCAGGAGTTGGAATGCATGGGCTCCATTTCCATTAGATATATTTATAACAACAAGGGGCCCCAATTAAGTCAGCAGGGGACCTCGGGGAATTCTTCAAACAACAGCGGTCCCATGCATTCACAGATAGAGGAAAAATTAATAAATATAGAGAGAATCCATTCTATATTCTGAGTGACATGTCCAGCCGGACAGGGGTCTATAATTTTACTCAATACACAATACAAATCCAACAGGATACCTTCTACTAATCACCTGTGTGGTACACAAGCCTGTGCCCAACACTAACAGGTCTTAATACAGAAGGTAGGTTTACAAACAGGAAAAGGCTTTTAAGGCAAACAAACGTTTTCTGTGTAGTAATTGCAGTTATACAGAAAATTCAAGAGAACACCATTACAGCACATAGCAATCACGTTTTGTATAAGGTGTCACAAAAGTCGACGGCGTTTCGGTCCCCCTGAAAGTTATGGGGACCATCATCAGAACATTGGAATGATGCCTTAACTTTGTTAGCCTCTAATTACCTGGGAAAAAGACAGGAAAAGGAATAGCATTTGTTGAAAGAAAGGTAACCTGTTCAGAAGTGGGTGACTTAGTGAAGGTGAGCCAATATTGTGAGGAACACACTTATTGTAACCGTCATGTTCGTGACAGTGGCCGGCGTCGAAATCGTTTGGCAGATGACTAAGGTGGTGTTGGGCACAGGCTTGTGTACCACACAGGTGATTAGTAGAAGGTATCCTGTTGGATTTGTATTGTGTATTGAGAAAAATTATAGACCCCTGTCCGGCTGGACATGTCACTCAGAATATAGAATGGATTCTCTCTATATTTATTAATTTTTCCTCTATCTGTGAATGCATGGGACCGCTGTTGTTTGAAGAATTCCATTTCCATTAGAGCCATAATAGTAGTCCTCCCCAAGCCTGGAAAGGACCCCCTTCTGTGTGGTATCTATAGGCTCATCTCCATTCTTAATAGGGATATCAAAATCCTCACTAGTGTCTTGCCTCCATATGGTGGTTCAGTTTCCGATGCACCTCACGCAGGTAGGGTCTGTCCCCGGGTGCACCTCCAAAAACCACTTGTGTACCCTCGCTCACACCCTGTGGGATGCCAAAGATCTGCCGGATGAGGCCCTGGCACCTCTCTTGACATTGAGAACGCATTTGATAAACTTGAATGGGGTATCTCTGTGCTGCATTAAAAAATTTCTGACTCAGACACCAGTTCATAGCAAAGGTCATCTTGCTCTATAAACGCCCTGCAGCACAACTGTGGTGGCTTTCTGTCTGACCCCTTCCCAGGTCTGAGGGCAACGCGCCAGTGCTGGCTGCTATCTCTCCTATTGTTCCTGATGGTGATGCAAACCCTGGCAGCCACCATCCGCCAATCGCCTCATCTCACCAGGTTACCCCACCAAGAGGGGAAGTCTAGGGTCTACCTCTATGTGGACGACAACCTCCTCACACTCACAGACCTCCATTGTCTTTGCTGGCCCTGCTGGATATCATAGCCAAGTTTGTGGTCCTATCAGGGATCAGGTGAAATGAGAAAAGAGCAAGGCACTGCCCTTATCAACCATGACTGCAAGGGTGGCGATCCACAGCTACCCTTTTCAATGGATACAATCATGCCTCATTTACATAGGGATCTTGGTCCATTCGGGACGGGACAGTATGGTAGCGGACAATCTTGATCCTCTCATTGCCACCCTGAAACTGGACTTTGACAAGTAGTCACATCCGGGCCATTCGATGTGGGGTAAAGTGCAAGCGGTATAGATGGTTACACTCCTGTGCTTTATGTATGCCCTGGATATGCTGCCCCTCTTGGTCCCCCTGGCAATTCTGCAGTCAGTGGACTCAGTGTTTCACACCTTTGTCTCAGGCTACTACTGACCTCACCTAGCATACACTAAGTTTCTGGTGCGCTACTCGTCTGGGGCATGGGCCTCCCATCGGTCAAGTATTGTGCCTTGGCTCTCCACCTATCACAGTTAGCCTACATGCTCCCTGTGATGCAGGATCTGCTGCAATGGGTACTGATGGACAGCTCGTTACTGTTCTGCCGACACGGTCTTGACCCCTTGTACAAGGGGGACTGATTTCAACTTGACCTGAAAACCCGATGCTGCAGGCCATGTGCAAATCTGGGCACAGGGCATATCGCCTCCTTGGTGTGGACCTCCGGCCCTACATGCATGCGCTCCTGTGGGTCAACAACTGTTGTTGCATAGATGGAGAGGCTGGAAGAGGTGTGGTGCAGCGCCCAGGGTGGCTGACTCCTGAACACGAGACTCACGGTTCAATGCCTGCACCGGCTGCAGTTCAGCCCAGCACCATGTGACTCTGGGTAGTAGCTCGCTTAATCTTCCCGACAGCCCCCAGTGCCTTGAGACCCTTAGAGGTGATTAATTTGTGCATTACAAATACCGGGTTATTAGAGGCCCTCTGTTGGGAACAGTGGCAGGCAGTGGACATTCACAGCCTGGACCAGATCATACAGGATGGGACCCTCAAATCCTTCATGTGGCTGTGCAAGGAGTTCGTCCTCACGCCCCATCGGGCATGGCAGCATCTCCAGCTGCAACTCTGCCTCAGACGCAGACTGGGTGCTCTATCATGGACCCTACAGGCCTTGTCGGTGGTATCCTAGCTCAGGACATGGGACCATTTCCAGGGAGTCATGTCAGAGTTTTATGACCTCATTAATCGTCACATATTCTCGCTCCCTCTCCTCAACAGCCTCCGAACCAGATGGCAAACTTAGTTGCAGCTGGAGTTTGAAGAGGACAACTGGGCTGAATTGCTGGTGGCATCTGAAAGGGGGACGCAGGAGGAATGCCTGAAATTCTATATCTTTAAGACATTGCACAATTGGCACTGCGAACTGTTGGCAGTGCCCATCCACCCATTGTGACCTTTGTGCACATCCCTTGTGACTCCCCCTCAATCTAGCCCTTTTCAATTGCAGTGAGGAGTGTGCTGGGCAAGACCCTAATGACCCCGGGACCCCTCTTCCCATTTCCTGATTCTTCTGCATGACACGGAGGCCTCCAAGGATCTCCTTCCTCCAGCGCCTTCTCCTACACAAGATACCGGCAACAGCCCAAATCTGCATCCTTCGCCATTGGAACACCCTCACACCCCTGTTGCAAGAGGAATGGCTGGCATCGATGAATCAGATGGCCGCCAATAAGCATATCATCTATAATCTCCAGGACCAGGTAGAGATATTCCTACAGACATGGGTGCCCTTCCTCCGCGACAATGTGCATTGAACCTGGCGGCTTCCATCACCTTGCCCTGCCGGCTGCACCGGGGGTCATCCCCTCTATTCCCCCTTTTCCTGCATTAGTCACTCTTCCACTTCTCTCGACATCCCTCGCTCTTTCTTTATCTCTCTTTTTCTCTTTCCCTCTATATCTCCCTCACTCTACCCCCCTTTTCTCTTTGCCTACCACTCCTGCCCCTCGAACACAAATCATACCCGCTCATCATATCATACTTCTGTCAGGCCCACCCTCTGCCGACTCACTCTGTGGGACATCCTACCCCCTCCAACCCACCCATCCCGCTGTGGGGGACCGCATTCCTCTACTTTGCTGACATAATGTAGTGCTCTCTCTCCTAGGCCAGCTGTGCTCATCCACCCCATGTGCCGCCGTGTGTCATTTCCGTGAACCATGGGCCTTATTTATGAAGTCCTTGCGCCACCGGTGCGTCACTTTTTCCCATGTTAAAAGTGACGCACCGGCGGCGCAAGGCCTTCATAAATAAGGCCTCCCCCCCCCCCCCCCCCCCCCCCCCCGACCCCATATTGAACTCTATATTATGTTCTGGACTTATGAATCATTTTTCGATGTTTCAATGAACAATTGCAACACGAAAAAAGCACCAAGCCAATGATTAGCAATGGGCAGGATGCATTGGGAGGGAAGCTTTCAGAATATCCCTAAAACGTTGTTAGCAACAGGACAGCTGCGCTGTCTGATAGACTTTGGCCTAAAAAGGGTGAATAAGGTTATGAATGTAGAGGAGAAAAGTGCTAGGATGATTAAGAAGAGATTTATGAGTTGGAAAGGAAATTATGGGTTGATACTAATGCAAAGATTACACGCAGTAAGGGGAGGAGAAGGGAATCAACAGAGGCAGAAGGGTGAAAGTGGAGAGAAATGAAGACAGATGACAGGAAGGGATTTTTTTTTACTTGGAAGCTGTAGAAGAGAGAAAGCTGTGATCAGTGGTTCTTAACCTTTTGACTTCTGTGAACCACTACTTAATCATTACTGGATCCAGGTACTCCCACTGAATCATTATTGGATTCCGGGGACTCCCACTAAGTTATTACTGGAAGCCTGGCCTAAGCATTTTCGAGGATTTGAACCACAAGACAACACACAAAAACTGCAGAAATAAGGACTCAAACAAATACACAAATGAAGAAATATTTAATTTAATTCACAAACAAAGATAATTAAACATGAATAGGAAGGATGTAGATTTTCTAAATTCAATTGGAGCCACTCATTGTCCATACTGCATTCTGTTTGCTCGGTGAACAACCTTTACTACGAAACTTTTACAACGCACTACCATTACAACGCGGTCATTACAACGCAAACCATTACAACGCATTGCGCTGGGGGGCGCTCTAGGATAGGGAATAAGTTTAATTTACTATCCAACACCTTCCCTAGTGTCCACGCGGACTGGTGTTGGAATAGTAAATTAAACTTTTCACTATCCAGCACCCCAAAGCGCTATGCGTTGTAATGGATTGCGATGTAAAAACCGCGTTGTAAAGGCAGGCGTTGTAATAGCCTGCGTTGTAACGTCATACATCCTGTTTGCTCATATGAACTAATCTGAGGGGATACGAACTGAGGGGCATATTTACAAGCCCCTATCACCACAACAACGTCATTTTTTCAAACGTTGTGGTGGCGATAGGGGCTTCCCCTCATTCACAAGGAAGCGTTACGCCACTTAACATGGCTTAACGATGCCTTGTAAATAATGCCTCTTTCATGCTACACTTAGCGTGAAAGGGGAGTGCAATAGGTGTTGTGGTGGGCGATCCACCCCACCACCCATTGATTTTGAAGCTGCCTCCTTTTTACAATGGTGGTGTAAATATAGGGCAGCATCAAGATTAAGACCAGGGAAAACCTTGCCTTACTCTGGCGCAACAAGGAGAAATGTTTAATTTCACCTTGTTAGGTCTCGCCTGTCAATGGGCTTGCGCATTGAGCTTGCGAGAATATAGGGGCTTAACGAGAGCTTAACCATCAGGCGATTTCATGCTGTGCCCGTGAAAAGCAAGCTCAATGCGCAAGCGCATTGACCTGAAAAGCGCGTGCACATGAAAGCCAGCCATCTTCCGCCAGCAGCTTCACTTGAAAGGGATCATTTTGCACTTTTCACAGCCGCCAGGCCGTGTCGTATTTCTCCTCCCGCTCCCCACAGCAATGCCATCCGTCTCATTTTGTGCTGCCAAGAGCTTGTTTTCTCCTCCCCCCTTCTCCCCTCCCCACAGCAATGCCAAGAGCTGGCTTGTTTTCATCATGATTCCTTTTTTCCTCAGTGCATATTGAGTGTTTTCACAAGTTCTTGATCTACCCTTCCTCCAAATACACATGAAGCCCTTCATAAGGCTCACCCCATGAGATTTCAGTGCAGCCCCCTCCCCTGACCTGCTGTGGATCAATCACACCAGTGGTTCAGCTTGGGATCCTTACATTGTTCACTGTCGCAGCCCTTATTAGGACGTCTGAGAGTAATGTTCCGGCATGCCCAGAGGCCCTAAATGCATTGTTTCCTATTGCATGCATCTTGGTAGCAGTTCTGTATACATTAGCTTCCCTCTCCTTAATACGTGTTTATATTTCCAAAGATTTTGAGGTCGCTGAGAGCTCTGTGCCCCATCCTCCAGCTCGAAGACATCTATACTCCCCGTTTTCTTATTGTGTACTCTTATCTAAGTTGGTGGCATTGCTGTCTTCCTCCCCACAAATCCCCTGGTATCTGCGCCGGCTGCTGTTTTGTATTCTTTCTGTGAGCAGCGTATGCCCTCCCCTCCCCTCCTACGTGCCGCGCTGCCGTCCGTCTCTTGTTTTGAAAGCTCACTCTCTTCCTTTGGGTCTGAGCTGTAGCAGCAGTGTAATTTCCCCTCCCCCTCCAAGAGCAGCCCTGTGTTTTCCATAGATGTCTTACATTTGCCGACTTTCATTCCTGCAGTCCTTTCATGGCCTCAGTGTTACACGCCCTTGGGGGGAAATCAAACCTTTTATGGCCCAGAAACCCTAATGGGTGATCTTTGTGGTCTGTCAAATGAAGCGCTTGCCCTGTGTACGCCCAGCATGTGTTTTTCTTTACCTCCTGTTTCGTCCCACTGCCCCTCTTCCTGCGTAAACACCTTCTCTTCTCCACATCTGTTTTATTCTCTCCCTGCTCGTCATTTCTAGCATGTTTCCGTCCCCACCTCGGTGACTGCTGATTTGTCCCAACATAATTAACAGTTGCTATGTGACAAAAAACATCATGTGAGCCGTGGCCTCCCTGCGTCATGCCAGGTTTTAACTTTTACAATCCTGCTCCAAGCCCCCACCACCCTTCCGAGGTCACTGCTGTTTTGCTCCCGACATCATTAACACTTGCAATGCAGTGAAAACATCATGTGACCTGCGAGCTCCCAGCGCCATGCCAGGCATTAACTTTTACAATGGCGGCTGCGTGCCTTTCTCTGGTTCTGGCCGGCTTGCGCAAATCAACTTTCTCCACCCTTAAGATTAGGATTTATCCCTTGCACGCTCTTTATAGCTGTTGCACGCACGTGATGGCCATTCTGGGTGCCTCTCCTCATCTCACCTCCCCTCTCCCACCATCTTAGAGCATGTGTCTACGGCAGGTAGGAGCAAAAACACTGCACACACACAGTACACCGAGATGTATCAACAGTCGCCGTGCAGCAAAAACATCATGTGACCGCGACCTCCCAGCGCCATGCCAGGTTTTAACTTTTACAATGGCAGCCTTGTGCCTTTCTTGGGTTCTGCGGGGCTCGCCCATATCAACTTTCTCCACCACTCAGCCAGCCGCACCCGGCACAAGCATGGCGGCCCCTGCTTCATAGTCATGGCGGCAGCATACTAATTTGCCTCATCTTTTTAGGTCGAGCTTGTTCGACATTTTATACAGGGGCTTTTCAAATTGCTACCCCTGTTTTCCCTGGCTGCAAGTTTGAACGCGCACAGTGCCAGCTTGCTCCATGTCACCGTGTTGTGCCCCTTCCCCCCACGCATTCCCAGCCCTTTGATGCTTCCGCCGCACTCCAATTGCTCCCCTCTCCCGTGGCGTTTGTAATCCTGCCCCCTGCGTTGCCCCCTCACCCTCACACTGTGCTTGCATCTTTGTTTGACTATTTGCAAAATTGTCATTTACAAAACAAATAGCTCCAACTTTTCTAATGCGAGAACTATTGCATTTCCAATGCTTGTTTTTGCTGTTTCCATGTGTGCTGCATTGTGCAGCACACATAGAAACAGCATAACGCCATTGATTGTTTATGTGCAGGAAGGCATTCCTTCCTGCACATAAACAATCATTTAAAAAAAATGAAATTTAAGCGGCACACACAGAAGTTACAAAGTTGTTGATTGTTTATGTGCAAGAAGGGACACCTTAGAAACACTCTCATTCAACAAAATCACTCCACACAATTCATACTTACTCTCCAAATTGTGCAGGGACAGAACTGCATGCCAGGTTTTCTCAAAGTAATCCCAGGATCAGAAAATTCCACAACCTAAATCCACTATACCTATGAACGAGGTAAACAAGGACTATCCTATAGCAAAAGGAGGTGCTCTCTAACATGCAACCATCCTCTGCTGTAAAATATTTGTGGGAGCAAAAGGTACCCTAATATTTTATACACCCCAATATGTATCTTGAACAAACCTCCGACAATTCCTAGATCATAAATGGTGTTAAACCTGAGGTCTAGATCAATGTTAAAGACTTTTATTGCAAAAATCCAAAAATATGCTGTACATGGTCCACACCATGATAACGCTGAGATTCAGAATTATGCAGAGTATGCAAAAGTCAGAAAATATCCATGTCCCTAAAGATAGTGAAATCAGAAAATAATCCGCAGCACCCCTAGTAGAACAGGAAAGTCTTTTCAAATTTGGCTCACTCCAAAATCAAGGGTTTTTATAAACATTTTTTGCGTACAAAATCAGAACTTTTGCAAAATCTTTCGGTGATGATCAAACAAACAAGAAACATTTAACAATAAAACGTTCCTCAAATGAATAGATAAAGTGAAAAACAGAAGATGTAGTTTCATGTAGCAATTTTATATCTGAACTGTATAAGATTCACCGTGAAACAATAAAAACAATGAAAATAAATTATGACTTCAGCATGACTATGTACAGCCGACCCTCTGGGGAGAGGATATGACAAGGGTGGGCGGACAGCACAACTAAGTGAAAGAGATCACTTACATCTTGTTCAAGATGGTGTTTTACATAGAAATGTGGTCTAACTAAAACACATTAATAAATGCATTTCTATATATCATAGGAAACTTGTTTCGAAAGCAATTCTATTCATTCGCCCTATAGATATAAAACCATGTATGAAATTGCCGATTGCACATTGTTAATAATAAAAAAAATCCATACAATTATTTCCCATCAACAATACAGCTGTGTGTGGCAAGCGAGCAGGTGAAGAAGTACTTGCTTTAAGAACTCCTGAAGGTATATGAATCTGGGATAAAAGTTAACACCGAATGACGTTGAGGACAGAGGAGAGAGACTTGCTCCAGGCATTGGCTGCAGGGATGGTGAGAGATTGCAGGAGGGTTGAGAAAGGATCGACATGTGCATGCTGCTAAAGCAGGAGCCCTCAGATTAGCAACATTCAAAAGGCAATATTAACATCTTGGTTCTTTTGATCTTGCACTGCTCCAGTCACAGTGTCACTGTGCTCCTCACCACAACTGGACCGGCACAGGTACTCCGCACAGCCATGGAGCGTCCTGAAAACGTTCTGACAGGAAGTCAGCAGGGCGTAGTCATTGACCTAAAGGGACACCACATGGTTGTCGCTGAACTCAAATAGTTAATAAAAAGACAAACCTCAGAGTTTGACTTCTACATGCAGACACCACCTTCTGACCAAAGGTCGATATAATTCTAAAGCATTATTTCCAATGACATTTTACAAGTAACAATCCCAAGAAGTTTTTTTCCAACATATAGTTTTGCTGGCAATATGGAGACATCACAAACAAATATAACATTAGCATTGTTCAGTATTCTGTCCTTCATTTCTTCCTTTTGCTTTTGTCACCCTGGGAAGGGTATGCCCAGACGTGGGTCCCGTGCTCACTGGATTCAAGAGGAAAGGTGATGCCCCGAAACCGGTCCTAGGATGGTTGTTTCTGGGCCAGGGAGGACCTGGCTTGGCAGTTCGGGCTGGAATGTTCCCATAAGGAACAGGGTCAAGACTGATTTACATATGGCTGGGTCCAAACTAGGGTTGCGTGGTGAGAAAAAGTACAATAGATTAAACCCAAATCTTGGTGACTGGGGGTGAATGTTTGGATTGTTCAGCATTTCGTCCTTCATTTGTTCCTTTTGCTCATGTCTGGGAATACTTTTCCTAATTTGGGTGAAAATGTAACACAAAAAATGATGGACAGAATGTTGAACATTGTCAAACAGTCACCCCCAGTCCCAGATCTGGCTTTAATCCATCATTATTATGCTCCCCACGCCAATCCAGGTTGGTCCCAGCCATATGCAAATCAGCCTTGACCCTGTTCCCCATGGGTATAGTCCAGCCAAAACTGCCAAGCCAGGTCCTCTCTGGACCAGAAAACAAGCATCTTGGGACCGGTTTTTAGAGCATCATCCCTCATCAGCTAGGTTAGCTTGAAAACGGTGGTGCAGCAAGCACGGGACCCACATCTAGGCATACCCTTCCCACTTAGGGTGAAAATGCTACACAAAAAGATGATGGACAGAATGTTGAACATTGTCAAACATACACCTTCAGTCACACATCTGTGTCTATTCCATCAATATTTTGCTTGCCACGCCATTCCAGTTTGGACCCAGCTATATGCAAATCAGCCTTGACCCTGTTCCCCATGGGAACAGTCCAGCCGAAATTGTCAGGCCAGCAAGCCTGGCTGATGAGGGGTGCTACTCTGAAACCAGTCCCAGGATGCTTGATTCCGGTCCAGGGAATACCTGCCTTGGGCTGGAGTATTCCTGTGAGGATGAGGTTAAATACTGATTTGCATATGGCTGGGTCTAACCTGAGGTGGCAACGTGACCTAAAGAATGATGATGGATTCAACCCAGCTCTGTGACTAGGGGTGACTGTCTGAAATATTTCAGCACTCCGTCCGTTATCTCCTTGTGTTTGCTATGTTTTCACTGATAGTCACGCTAACTCTGTGCTGAGTCATAAAATGCTCTCCACTTATTACAGACCAGGGGCCTCATTTATGAGGCTGTGCGTCACTTTTACGCCGCCGGTGCATCACTTTTTGTGACGCACCAGTGGCGTAAAAAATGCGCCTTGTTGCGCCATATTTATAAAGTGAAGCATCTAGGTAGATGCGTCACTTTGTAAACTCCTGCGCCACATTATACCTGCGCCAGGTGTAATGTATGCAAGGGGGGCGTATTGGCGCAAGGAAGGGTCATAGAATTAGGCACTGAAATCCATGAGATTTCACTGCATCACTTTTAGGACGCCGTTGCGTCAAAATCTTGCGCATGCCTCACAGCAGGCGTAAGACTGACGCAGGCCCTTTCACATGGGGCTTAACCCATTTGAAAGGACGCATTGCTGGAGTTGCGTCACTTTTGTGACACACTCCAACAATGCGTCACTTTTGCTCTTACAGATACGTCAGAAATACTGACGTATCTGTAACTCCTTGCGACATGATGCGTCAAACATTAAGTATGACGCATCAGGAATGTCGCAAGGAGTGCGCACTGAGAAGTGACACATCGCTGCTTTCACGCAGCGATGCGTCATTTCTCATAAATGAGGCCCCAGGACTTTAGGCAGGTCGTTTTGGGAGGCTCCCTCTCTAACTCATGGGTCTAGGGTGACATTGGGAGGTAGAGGCAGGGCTGGGTTTTGAGGCTGTAATGTGCATTAACTGTGTTGCTTTGGTTTTCCATTGCATGTCAGGCTGGCTCAGAGGGACACAGGCTCCTGCAACCTCTTTCAACTATATTAGAACTGTGTCACACGGTGAAAGGGCTGTACTTTTTGCTTTAAACTGAGTTAGCCTCGGTGTCTTGTACAACCAATACCTTAGCTGTCTGTTGGAGACAACATAAGGATAAGGACCTACAGTTACTTTTGAAGAACAGCACAACCCTATTTCGTTTTATCATGAATATTGTAAAAGTGTGACTGTGTTGGAAAATCTTGGAATTAGAATGGCATGTATGATCTGATTGTGACTATTTCTGTGATATTGCTGACCTTGACATTAATCTGATAATTATTAATTTACTATTTGCGTTCATTATCATGCACTTCTAGTTCAATAGAGATATAGTTGTGAATGGTCGGTTGTAACAATAATTAGCAGGTTGAAGAACACAAGACTCTTGCAGCTTACTTTGCTCACAGCATGTTTTGCCACGAGGCTATGTACACATTTCTAAAAAGGTCCCATGTCTCCATCTATCTATACCCTTATTCATCAGGTTTTAATCACTCATTCATCCGTGCACTCACCCTTTTATCTGTCCAAGCACTCATTCACCTTATTCAATTTTCCATGTACTCGCCCATTCGTCCAGCTCTCCATGTAGGCCCTCATTTATTAATTTCTCCAATCATGCTCTTTCTCATTTATTCATCTTTCCATATGCTTGTGGGCTCACTCACTCACTCAGCCATCTACTTAGTTACATACCCATTCATCTACCTATGTACTCCTTTATCCATCCATGTATCGAGCAATTGACTCATTATTGCTCATCTACTCACTTCCATCAAAATAACCACACATTATTCATATCCTAGGCCCATTAGTACATCATTTTTCATCATTAAAGTCCCACAATTAAACTCAAACATTATGTTTTAACAATTTCATTGATCTATTAAAATCACCCTTTAGCCCTATCTGTCTCAACGTAGTGTTAGCTGCCTTCAATTGTTGCTTTCTTCTAAAAGAAAATACTTAAGGAAACAGGGGACTGCATTGTGAACTAGCAAATGTCTTCACACCTATTTTTATTTGGGTTGATGGTTCTTTTTCTTGAGATCTCGGTTACAAACAGCTTCAGCTGGTTGTTCACCAGACCTTTTTCTTTCTCAAATCATTAAGTATAAATGCAATGGACTTTGGGTCAGCCCTTTCTCTTGATTGGGTAGCTCTTGACTTTGTTTTACTTTTCTTCTGGTGATTCAATGGTTTTCCTCCTTATTCTTGTATTAGTACCGCCTGTAGAGGTCTCAAAGCTCCCGCTGGGCCCTTCACATGCAGCCCTACTATGCAGCACGTAGCACACAGGCGCACACCACTTCAGTGCCATTATGTGCTTGGACCTAAAGCAATCCCTGCACTTTTATTTATATATTTGTGTCGTGCCTAGATCCTCGGATGCATGCAGGTACACTGTATCGTTGTGGCTGAGTGGCTCACTACATCCCTCAAGTAGAAATAGCAGTTCTCCAGATTTCTGCCAACAGGGCCTGTCTTATCTGTTTCTCCAGTTCGTCAGTAAACAAAGGTGCTGTGAGAAGTTGGCCTGGTATATGCTGTCCACTAGTTAAAGTGGGCACCCTGTACCAGTCCAAACAACCCTTATGGTGAATTAAGAGGTATAAGATAACCTTACAAAGCTATCCGATTGGTAGCTGTGGAGAGCAGCCTTAAGGCTTAGTCTTGAAGGAATGTTAAGCAGCTTGTTTTACCAGAATGCAACCTTATTGTATTGGTTAAATGAAAGGAGAACCACACAGTAGTTATAAAAATATGTATTTATTATTATAACACACTCTGAATACTCCATAGTATCTACTACACACAGATAAACACAAAGTACACAAAACTGTAGCACAGAATCCATCGTAAGTGGTACTAATACACATTGTGCTCCAGAGGGAGACCAGACCACATACTAAAATAATGGTATAAGAACCACAACTCGAGTCAAGACAGTGTCTAGAGGATGTTGAATCACTGGGACCCCAAGGAACCACCCAAGGTGAGTAAGTAGGGACCCCACGGAGTATGGTTGCAGTGTGGGAACACGACTGCGTGTTCCGTACAATTCTATGGCAGAGTTGCGGTTGCAGTTTTAAAGTTTAAGGACCCTTCCCAGTGGATTACGAGGAAGACCTTTGCAGCATAGGAGGTTGAGGAGCCACCCCACCCATGGATACTGTAGTACCAGAGTTACCTATGCCAGGGAAGCAGGGTGCTTAGGGCTAAAGTGGTGTCGGAAACCGCTGTCAATGTCAATGAAGGACTTCAAGGAAGACCCACTGCTGGGATGAAAAAGAGCATCTGTTGGAATCCAAAGGTGATGAATAGTACCTGAAAGCACAGGGGACAGACCAGGGCCTCGGTTTACGCATGCCGACCGATGTCAAGTGCTTCAGGTGCAGAGAGGGGGTTCTTGACTCTGCAGCCACTGAGACCAGGAGACATCAAGGACGACCAGGAGCTGAATATGAGCTGTCCCACGAAGGATGTCGAGTGTTGAGGGGTCGGTGTCCGGCTGGAACACCACCATGCCTTGACAGCGGCAGCCCACGAAGAAGATCAAGAAATGTTACGGTTCAGACCAGCAAGGTCCAGGAGACTCACCAAACACAGGGGAGTCAGGGCAAGCCAGGAGCAACCAGGAGGGGCCGAGAAAAGCAGTGTTGACCTTCAGGAGGACCCACAGGCCGGAGGTACAGGAGTCGTGAGGGGACCTTAAGCAGTTTTACAAAGCAGCAACCCACAGAGTACTCTGTGCGAGGAGGCTGGAGTTCTTTGGTGTAAATGGTGCCAGAGGTTGGGGCTACTCAGAGCCCAGTGCACTTGTTTTGGAAATGCCAAAAAGCATCTGCACTTGCAAAAGTACATGTGCACAGGGGTACAGATATTACAGCCCTCACAAAGGATTCTGACCTCAAACTTGGTAAGAAGGCAGCTTGGATCTCAAGAGACTTGTAAACCCACCTCTTGTGTTGCTGGAGCCTTCGGAGTCTGTAGGAACTCAGGAGCAGCAGACCGGTCAATTGTGATGTGTGCGGATTTTAGGGGAGTGACTCCTTCACTCCAAGGGAGATATCTTCAGTTGTCCTTGATGCTCCCCAGGTCCTGCATGGAGCTTGTATGGTGCACTGGCACAGACGATGCTTCAGACTGAGAGGGAGACGAAGTCGAGCCCAAACGAAGTCCAGCAAAGTTCAGAGTGTCCAGACGGTTGACGTTCAGTGGTTTCTGATTCAGAATCTTGTCCACGTCCAATCTAGGGTCCTGGCCCTTTTGTACCCATGGGAGAGGGTTGGACAGATTCAGGGGACCCTCCCAGGAGAGGGTCTGGACAGTGGGAAGGTTACTCCGATGTTCTTTGTCCAGTTTTGAACCAGAGTAGAAGCCAACAGCTCCCAGGACTGGTTTTAACTGGACTATGCACAGGGACACCAAATGTGCCCCTCATGCAGACTTATGGTCGCTGGCAAGCACACCCACCCAGGCCTAATACACTAAATCCTGTCTGGGAGGTGGTCACACCTCCCTGTGACAGGATGCCTATTGTTCTGCCTTCCCCTGCTCGACCTTGGCTCAGCAGCAGGAGGGCAGAAATGTGTCTCTAGTTAGCAGCAACACTTTTGGGCTGCCAGGACTAGAAGGCTGGTACTGGGAACACCAGGGACCTCACAAAGCTCGTTTCTGAGGGGTGGAATCATACCTCCCATACCATTTACCAGTATGGGGGTATGATTCCACAATGTTTGATACCAAACACAATAGGGTTTCTTTCAGCCATTTTAGAGTTGATCATTACGCTGTCACATAATGCCTCTCTATATCTAGTAAATGGCTGAAACACTGACAACCCACAAGGATGGAGTCATTAGGCTGCAGGGGTGTCCTGCTCATGCAGGGGCACCTTCTCACTTAGAACCAAGCACCCTACCTTCAGGTTTGTTAAGGCCTGCTAAGGGGTGAGCTATAGGTTTTAAGTGCAGTGACCCTTAGATATAGAAAATCTATATCTAAAGTAAGAGGTGCATGCACCATCTTACAAAGGGTACACTGCCCTCTCATGGGTGGCAAAATATATGATTCAGCCCATGGGAGGCCTCTGGGGTACCTATGCCATGGGTACAATATACTAGGGACTGACAAGGTTACCCTAGTATCCAATCTAGAGTGTACCTAAGTACATGACATAACATATTAGGAAGACATCAGATAGATTGTGGTCCTGATTAACAGGATCGCAGTCAGACTAGTCAAAAACAGTGTTACATGACGCAAAAAGTGGGGGTAACCATAAGAACAGATCCTACTTTCCTAGACAAACCCCCCAAACGTAAGGAGAGGAGACTAACGTTGCCCAGTTGAGTTTTCATTTTCTAAGTGGAAATATCTGAAGAGTCCATCTGCATTTGCATGGTTACTCCCAGGTCTATGTTCCACTGTATAGTCCATCCCCTGTGGGGAAATGGACCACCTCAAAAGTTTGGAGTTTTTACCCTTCATCTGTTTTAGCCATAGGAAGGGCTTATGGTCTATCTGAACAATGAAGTCTGTGCCAAACAAGTATGGCCTCAGTTTCTTCAGGGCCAAGACCACAGCAAAGGCTTCCCTCTCTATAGCTGACCAACGTTTTTCTCTGGGGGTCAACATTCTGCTGATGAAAGCTACTGGTTGATCCTGACCCTCCGCATTAAGTTGTGATAACACAGCCCCTATACCCAATTCCGATGCATCTGTTTGGACAATAAATTGCTTGGAGTAGTCTGGACTCTGCAGAATGGGAGCAGTGCACATGGCCTGCTTAAGATCATCAAATGCCTTATGACAGCTAACTGTCCACTGAACCGTCTTAGGCATTCTCTTTGATGTGAGATCATTCAAGGGAGTCACTTTAGACCCATATCCTGTAACAAATCTCCTGTAATACCCAGTCAGGCCCAAGAAAGCTCTGACCTAAGTCTGGGTAGTGGGAGCAACCCAGTCCATAATGGTCTGAATTTTGCTCTGTAATGGTTGAACCTGGCCTCCACCCACAAGGTGGCTTGAGTACACAACCTTGCTCTGCCCTATCTGGCACTTAGTAGCCTTGATAGTGAGGCCTGCTCTTTGCAGAGCCTCCAAAATATTCTTCAGGTGGAACAGGTGATCCTCCCAGGTGGCGCTAAAGACAGATGTATCATCAAGATATGCTGCACTATAGGCTTCCAGGCCTGTAAGGACTTTATTCACCAGCCTTTGAAATGCGACAGGTGCTTTCTTCAATCTAAAGGGCATTACAATAAATTGAGAATTCCCACTAGGGGTTCAAAATGCTGTTTTTGGTTTGGCATCTTCAGCTAGTCTGATTTGCCAATAGCCAGCAGTGAGGTCAAATGTCCTTTGGCTGAGGCTAAAGTGTCAATGAGCTCATCTGCCCTAGGAATTGGATGGGAATCAGTCTTAGTGACTGCACTGAGTCCCCTGTAGTCAACACAAAACCTAATTTCTCTATTACCACCCTGGGTGTGAGGTTTTGGTACCAAGGGCTATCTGAGGGCTTTATTGCTCCCAACTCTAGTATCCTTTGGACCTCTGTCCTGATGCAATCTCTGTCATGGTCAGGCTGCCTGTAAATCCTATTTTAACATGTAGAGTTCCACCTGTGTCCACTTCATGGGCACACTAGGTGGTCCGACTAAGAGTCAGAGAAAACATGTTTATGTATTAATTAAGAACTTTCCCACAATCAATTTGTTGCTGATAAGTGAGGCTGCCTGCCAAAGCTACTCCATCAACTGATCCATCACCAGGGTTCTGTGAGAGGAGGTCAGGGAGTGAATACCTCACTTCCTCCTGTCCCTCAGCAGTTGCCATGAGCAAACCCATGTCAGCCCTGTCAATGTATGGCTTGAGCCTGTTCACATGGAGCACCCTGTGGGGGCTCCTGGGAGTACCAAGTTCCACCAAGTAGGTGACCTCTCTCTTAAGCTCAAGAATGGTATCGGGTCCACTCCATTTATCTTGGAGAGCTGCTGGGGCCACAGGCTCCAACACTCACACCTTCTGTCCTGACTGATAAGCAGTCAGTACAGACTTTTGGTCATGCCAAGCTTTTTGCAATTCTTGACTTGCCTCAAGGTTTTTACTTGCCTTCTTCATGTACTCAGCTTACGGGAGTAGAGACCAAGTGCATAGTCCACTATGTCTTGTTTGGGAGGTTTGAGAGGTAGCTCCCATCTAAGCATGGGCGAATTTTGCGGATCTCGCGTTCGCGAATTTTGCGGATTTGCGGATTCGCAATCCGCAAAATCCGCGAATTCCCGCGAATTTGCGGATTTTTTTTTTTTGTGTTCGCCCGTGTTTCTGCCAGTTCGCGAGGGTTTTGTACACTTTCGCAAATTGCGAACTTACCTGTCGGGTCGCAAGTTTCGCGAACTTGTTGTTTCTACGTGTCCAGCCTGTTTGGGACACTCTTCTTCATCACTGCCACTCTCTGTCACCACTGCCACTCTCTGACTACTCATGCCACCCTCTGGCCCACCCATGCCACCCTCTGTTTCATCACCACACCCTCTGGTTGTCCAGTGTACATTATTTTCGGCAAAGCAAAGCACACCTTCCCTGCCTCAAGTGACCTGAATTAATTTGGGGCTGATTAATGTGTCACAGAATATTTTTTTAGCTGGCACCTGCTTCCTTAGTGCGCCCTGATTAGTGATCTTTTGCACTTGCTAAGTGCTTTCATTGTTGCAAAATTAGTTACAACACCTGCCCTGCCCCAACTGACAATAATGAATTAGGGGCTGATTAATGGATTTTAACTTCCAGCCTGGCTCCTGCTTGTCTCCCTTAGCTGTAATTCAGGACCTTTGTGGCATATGTGTAACTATTCTGAGGTTCAGAGCAGGGTCACATAATAGTTTCAACTGGCAACTGAACTCTGGAGGGGCCCCTCAGGAAGCACTACAGGAAATGGCTACTAATGATGAGCCTGAACTTTTGAACCTGGTAAGTAGTTACTTTCAGTTTTGCTAAGATCGTATTTCTGCAATTTTGCACTTATTCGCGGGGCGCGAACTCACGCGAACTCACGCGAACAGTGCGAGCAGTGCGAGCAAAATCCGCTGCTCGCGGATTTGCGGATTTTGCGGGAGATTCGCAAATCTCGCGGATTGCGGATTTCCCGAAAATCCGCAAAATCCGCGAGCGGAACGGATTTTCCGCCCATGCCTACTCCCATCCCTCCTTCACCAAACACTGGATGCCCAAACAAATGTTCAAAAGGGCTGTAGCCAACCCCCTTTTGTGGGACCTCTCTGTAGGCAAAGAGAGGCAGGGCAACAGGACATCCCATTTTCCCCTAAGCTTTTCTGGGAGACCCATGATCATGCCCTTGAGGGTTTTGTTGAATCTTTCAACTAACCCATTGCATTGTGGGTGATAGGGCGTGGTAAATTTGTAGTTCACTCTACCCTCCTTCCACATTGCAGTGATGTAACTTTTCATTTTATTTTTTATTGAGAGTTCATAGACAATAGTAACACATTACATGGCATTTTTAAGCAATGAAATTAATAAAGTGCATAGTACAATATGTATAAAAAAACAGTAAATAAACCAAGTAGCTTCATTTAAATACACAGTCATATTCGAATTCCAATTTTTTTTTTAATACTCCTAAAGTGCAATGTGCATAGTGCAGTGTATTGACAATAAAAACAGACTGAGAAAAAGATTAAGATCTATGTCCAGCCTAAGACATCCAACATTCAAACACACTCCAGTATTAATCATATTTATGAAGGGCTCCTGATCTTAATGCATACTTTCTTTCCCTTCCCTGAATCCTAGATAATTTTGCTTTCCATGCATAAAAGGTTGGTACTTCCTCTGATTTCCAACACTGCAGAATAAGTGATTTTGCTACCAATGATGCTATGAACAAGGACTCTTCGTAGGGAGTGGAAATCAGGGAGCATCCATAAACTGAAGTTAATTCATCAAATGTAATATTGACTTTGAACACATTGCTGAGATACTTTCCTATCTCCGTCCAGAACTCCTGTATTTTGGAACACTCCCAGACTATATGTTTCCAAGTGCCCTTTTCTTCACAACGAAAACACTTATCCGTAACTTGGGGATATATACTATAGAGAAGCGAGGGCGTTCTATAAATTAACCATTTGCTATAGAATTGCATTCGCTTAAAATTAGCGCCTCTAAAAATGCATTTGTTAAATTTATTAACTTTATCTCCTGTGAATTTGTTAATTTCAATGTCTTCCCTCTTTTTCCACTTATCTCTAGCCTTGTTATACAATACAATTGAATTATCCTCCTTGAGATTTTTTATCCAGACACTAATTTTCCTTTGCGTCGTGCTATTCAATGCTTTCGTTATGACGCTTTTATTAAATACGTTACATATGTCTAGCTCTCTAAACTCAGCATGGAGAGCGATAAAGGACCATTTCAAGATTGTGTTCAAGTGATGGATCTCCCCAGTAATTTCCTCCCAAGATTTCCATCTATTATCTAAAAGAAAGTCCTCAATTATCTCGAAGCCGTTTCCTTCCAAAGTCGCACAGTGTTTTCATCCAGACAACCCCTCTCCTCAATGTTTAAATTAATTAAATTAAATTAATTTAGTCGAACTACTTGTTCTAAAAATATCATAATATTGCAGGAGCTGGGTTCTCTGTTTAAATAGCCACTGTAAAGACTTATAACGTACCTTCTTTGGGTATTTCGTAATTCTTGCTGGATCATGGATTTTAGATTGCAACAACATCTTCCTCATAAAAAAGTTGTCTGCTTCGTGATCATCTAAAAAAAAAAACCTAAAACTATGATGTGCAAAAGTAGAAAAATAATATTCTCTAATATTTGGGAGGGGCAACCCTCCTTGTGCAGATGGGAGGTATAAAGTCCTAAGTGCTAGGCTCGGAATTTTATTAGCCCATAGAAACCAGGAAATCAAGGCATCCACTTTTTTAAAAAATGAAACCTGAATTGCACACGGGGCTGCACTAAAAAGGAAATTGAAAAGTGGTAGGATAGACATATGGATTAGGGCAGCACGTCCCATTATTGATAGCGGTAGTTGGTTCCAGCGATCTAGTTTTGAACCAATCCTTTTTAACAGAGGTATATAATTTAACGTATATAAGTCTTCTATGTTATCAGAGATGAATATTCCCAAATATCTCTTAGGGTTTGTATTGTAAATCTGCCTAAAATCTGATAAAAAAGTGTCTACCGTGCAATTAGCTAAATGATTTCAGTTTTGTTGACATTTATTTGATAGCCTCCTAGTTTTTGAAAATCAGAAAAGATTTTTAAAATTTCTACTTGACTTGTAGGCTTTGAATTTAGGAAAAGGACAATGTCATCGGCATATAGTTTTATATTTGTCATTCCAGGTACAGGTACTGTATTGGTCATTTTCCCCCTAATTGCAATTGCCAAAGGTTCAATAAATAAGGCAAATAAAATTGGCGACAAGGGGCAGCCTTGACACGTGACTCTGTTAATTTTACATGTCCCAACATTTATATTATTAATAATAATCTGTGACTTAGAATTCTCATATAATTGTTTCAGGAGGAAGATAAAAACAGTAGGAAAATCAAAGCTGTGCAAAATCGCAAGTCAAAAGCCTTTTCGGCATCTAAAAGCCAAATTTGTGCTTCCACCTTATTAATCTTAAAATAGTCCAATGCCTCCAATAAAAATGTTGTGTTAGTATAGAGGTGTCTTCCTGCTATAAAGCCGCATTGATCTGGGCCTATAAGAGATCCTACTATTTTATTCAGCCGATTTGCAAGAAGTTTCGTAAAAATTTTGTAATCTGTGTTTAAAAGACTTATGAGACTATATGAATTTCTGTTTTCCTTATCCTTTCTTTTTTTAGGATACTAACGACCACAGCAGTGCGGAAAGAGTCTGGAGGGGGCCCCCCTTGTAATAAGAAATTAGTTGGTAGTAGGAGCTCCCTACGGAGAATACCATCAAATTTGTAAAATTCCACAGGAAGCCCATCCTCACCAGTAGCATTGCCACTGGGGAGGGAGCCAATTACCTCATCTAGTTCAGTCTTTGTGAACTCCTCAACCAGAAATTTTTTATCATCGCAATACAGTTTGGGAATTTGGAGTGCAACTAAAAATTCCCGAATATTTTCTATTGCGACCCCTTCACTAGATTGGTAAACTCCCTCATAATGTTTTAAAAACATCTCACCTATAGAAGCCGTAGTCTTCACCTGTACTTTGGTAACGGGCTCCAAAAGGTGCTCTATTCTGTTGCGGACTTGATTTTCTTTAGCTTGCCACGCCAAGAGTTTACCTGTGTATTCACTCTCTTCATAGAGCTTCTGAGCATAGAGATTGCTATTTGTATCGCCTAAATCAAAGTAGAATTCCTTAATTTTTCTCTTTGCTTCTACTACCTTTTGCCCGGAGACCGAAGATCTTGCTCTATAATGTTCTTGGTTCGCCTTCACGAGGTTTGTCTGTAAATTAATTTTCTCCTCCCTTTTTGCCCTCTGTTTCGGTATTTCTTTGGGGGTAATTATTCCCCTCAAAGTGGCCTTAAAAGCATCCCAGATTACATTAATTGGAGCTGACCCTCTGTTCCACATATAAAACTCGTCAATCTCCTCCTCGATGTCTGTACACCATTGTGCCTCTGAAAGGTTCAATTTATTAAAATACCATCTTCTAGGTGCCTCTGTTTCTTGATTCCCTATAGTTAACTCCATAAAAAGTGCTGCGTGATCTGAAAATGGATTTGGTAGGTGATCGTATTTATGAACTTCTAACCCATGGGATGTTAGAAAGAAGTCCAACCTAGATTCTGAATTATATTTTACAGAATGGCAAGAATATTCGCGTTTAGATGTATTGCGAGATCGCCAATAATCAATGACGTCAAGGTCTGATTTACAACTTTGTAGGGCGATAGCAACTTTAGGTTTATTTTGGCGCCGGTCTTTTCTAGATGAATCAATTAAAGGATTTTGTAAAAAATTTAAATCCCCCCCCCCCATTTTATTTGCCCAGGTATACCGGTCAATGCTTGTTTCGGATGTAGAATTGGGAGTGGGTTGTCTATCACTGGCGCGTATATTGTGGCTAGTATTAAATTTACCTGATTTAATTTACCATATACGAATGCCCATCTACCACCGTGGTCTGTGAGTGACCGTTCCGGGAAGAAGCCTACATGCCTTCCAACTATGATGCTTACTCCCTTCTGTGCCAACCCAGCTACGGACGAAACTCTATAGCCCGCCCAGCCCTTAAAAGTTTTATCAGATTCAGCCTGGACTCTGTGATGGGTTTCTTGTAGAAAAATAACATCCGGGCAGAGGCTTTTTAGACAGCATTCAATAGCATTTTTTTTGCACGCATTATTCAGACCATTTGCATTAAAAGACAAAAACTTCACCCTATTTGTCATTAATGCTTATATATCAAATATATAAAACTAATTATATGCAAAATACAACACAGACTGGAATTAAAAAAGAGGAAAAGACCTTGAAAATCTGGGCAAAATACCTGCATATAGTTCAGAGATCATAGGGGTTTAAACAGCTTTTTGTGCAAAATACGCAAACTACCGTTCCATTTAGCAGCAAGTAGTTGTAAAAAATCTGCATTAAAAGTGTGACTAAAGTGCAACATGTGCAGAATCCTGAGATATAGAATTAGAGGGAAGCAGGTGTTAACAAAAACATCGCTAAAAAAGAGAAGTCATAACCTCCTGTACCTGACCTCTGTGCAAAATCAGCGATTAAAGTTCAAATGGCACATAAGTTAAACCTTACGATCGTTTCCGATATTAAACACATAGATCATAGGAGCTTGAAGAACTTTCTGTGCAAAATACGCAAACCACCATTCCATATAGCAGGAAACAGTTGTACCAAATCAGCATTAAAATACAAATAAAGTGCAACATATACAGAAACCTGAGATATAAAATTGGAGGTATACAAAAGCATTGCTAAAAGAGAGAGTTATAACCTCCTATACCAGGCCTCTGTGAAAAGTCAACAATTAAAGTGCAGATGGCATTACACTTAAACCTTTCAATAGTTTCCAATATTGAACATAGACAGGCTGCCATGGGTTTATACATATTCCGACTGGCACTTATAATTTTAATATAGCCCCCCACTCTGAATCTTAAAGTGCCTTTCAGTGCAAAAAAAAAAAAAGTGCATCAGCATAAAGCAAGCTAATGCTATTAATTTGCTACTAATTTCTCCCATATTGTAACTGTACCTCTAACTGACCATATAACTTCTTATCATATGAACTCTCTTTTTTCCTCCTTGCAACACCCCCTTCACCTTCCCCCCACCCAAACCTCCCTAGAGGTGACGGCAAACCCCTGTGTCCCACTTCCGTCTCCCTCTGTTCCTTGTTCTTCTTTGTGGATGCCATTTTATTGCATCCTTGTGCGCTTCTTGTCACCCCTTGCGACCGCCCCTTTCAACCCCAAAAAAGAAAAGAAGAAAAAGAAAAAACAAACCCATAGGGGCTTTCCCCTCTCTCTCCTGAAGACCTTTGATTATTTATTTAATTCCTAACTATGCTGAGAGACCCTACAAAAAAGACTGAGCTTCTGGTACATCTGTAAAAATAAAGAATCTCCCTTTGGCAAGGACCTTCAGCTTAGAATGCTGGATAATCATAGCTTGAGCACACTTAGCCTTAAAGAATCGATCATTTTGACAATGTCCCTGCGTCTGTGGGCAGATGCCGCTGACATGTCCGAAAAGATCCGAAAGTTTTTTGCTTCATCAGTATTGAATGTTTTTCTTGAAAAGGCTGTGTTAAGGATTTTTTCTTTTACCTTATAATCCAAAAAATTAAGTAATATTGTGCGAGGGTATTTAAGATTATTGGGTTTATGTGCCCTTGTGATTGTCAAGTCACCTTGCCATTCCGGTAAAGCCTTTTTTAACAGGGACTCTGATCATTTCACTACTTTGGTATCTTCCAAGCCTTCGGAAATGCCCACTAGGCGCAGATTGGACCGTCTGTTATAATTTTCTAAGTCTTGTAGCTTTTCCGCCAACTGATATTTCTCTTTGTTTACTGTGTGGAGGTCTTTCTGGATCGTGAGCAAAGTATCTTCTAGGTTAGAGACCCGAACTTCGGCCTCCGACTCCCATGTGGGAAGATTTCCAAAGTGCTCCTCCATTTTTGTGAGCCTGCAGTGCAGCTGTGAGATCTCGTGAGCTTGTGAGATTTTGAGATCCCTTATTTCGCAGAGTGTAGTTTTAAGCATCTCCTCTATCAAGTTCACTTTTAGCATATTGCTTACACCCTCTTCTTGAATCTCATGTAAAATTGTACTTGACCTAGACCAGGAGGTTCTCGGGGGGGCCTCGGGGTGGTTAACGGGCATCTGCCTCCTCGTCTTCAGTCAAGGCGGGGAAAGGGAGAAACAGCCGGGGAAAACAGCCAGGAGCATCGGCTTTGCGAGGCTTCAGGGGGCGGGGCTCGTCGCAACAGGAAGCGCTTCCGACGACGTGCGTGGGTTCACGTCTGCCGCATCGATGCAGTGATGTAACTTGACATGACGTTTGTACCTCTGTCAGTTAAGAACTCCTTAGGGAAACCCACCCAGGAAAAGATTCCCAGGAGGGCCCTAGCCACCATGGGAACTTTGGTAGTTCTAAGGGATATAGCCTCTGGATATCTAGTGGCATGGTCCCCCACCACTAGAATGTAACTGTGTCCATATGCGTTAGGAGGGTTCATGGGACCAATGATATCAATCCCAACCCTCTCAAAGGGAACCCCCACCACAGGGAGTAGTATGAGGGGGGCCTTTGTGGTACCACCTGACTTGCCACCGGCCTGACAGGTGGTACAGGAGCGACAAAACTCCTCTGTAGCTTCTGACATGTGATGCCAGTGAAAGTGAGGGATAAGCCTGTCCCAGGTCTTACTTTGGCCTAAGTGTCCTGCTAATGGGATGTCATGTGCTAGGGTGAGTAGGAAGCCCCTAAACTTCAGCGGTAGGACCCACCTCCTGGTGACACCAGGCTTGGGGTCTCTACCCTCTGAGTATAGGAGTCCTTCATCCCAATAGATCTTCTGAGATCCCCTGACACTACCAGCGGCCTCAGCAGCAGTTTGTTGTCTGAGGGGTTCAGGAGAGAGGCCGGTTGGCTGCTCAAGTCTGCCCTGAAAGGGCCCCCTGTCCCCAAGAACTCAACCTGATCAGGTTCCAGTTCATCTGAGACAGTTCCTTCAGAGGGACTGAGATTATATCCCTCAAGAGACTGATCCTCACACTGAGTCTGGGGGGAAGACACAGCCTTACCCCTCCTGCTCCTTCTCTTGGAAGGCCCTTGGTCCATTGTTCCAGGATCCAAGGCCTGTTCAGTGTTAGCCAGTTTGGCCTGTGACTCGTTTACAGCAAACACATGTGCAGTAATGCCAAGCATTGCTGCATGAGTCCTCAACTCTACCTCAGCCCAGGCTGAAGTTTCCAAATCGTTGTCCAACAAACAATCCACTGGAAGGTCTCAGCTGACCACAACTTTCTTAACGCCAGTTACCCCTCCCCAGTTGAAATTAATAACCGCCAAGGAATGATCAGTCCTGACATTGTTAGCATTTGTCACTTGGTACATTTCTCCAAGTATGACTTGTTAAGGGCCCACGAGATTCTCTTTCACCATAATGACACTTGTTCCTGTGTCCCTGTATGCCATGGGTTCCTTACCATTGATCAAAGGCTGTTGTCTGTATTAGCCCAGGTTACTGGGACTGACAAATAAGGTGGCAAGATCCATGCCACCTTCACAGACTAGCAAAGCCTGAGCTGGAGTTCTGACTAGGCCAGAACCCATCCCAGAGCCCAAGGTTAACCTTACTAATCCCATGTTCCCTATACTACCACCTGTACTTGTGCTAGGGGGTACAGTTGCCTTAAGGGCAGTGGTGGTAGGAGGATTTTCCTTGGCTTTGGACAATCAGCATCTCTTGTCCAATGTGTCTTCTATTTACAGAGATAACACCAAAGTTTCTTTTTGCGTTTACTTTTGTTGAATTGTGACTCCCCCCAGATGTAGGTTTTTGGGGCCCTGATGAAGACTTTTGGGGCCCGATGTAGGTAGGCAAATACCGGTCGGTAACAGCAGTTACCGACCGGTATTTTGATTTTTTGATGTAGGGGCATGTTACAATACAGATTCGGTCATTTTACCGATTCGGTAAAATACCGACTTGGTAAAATTACCGAATCTGTATTTTGACATGTAGGTAGCACTTAAATCAGTGCTACAGGGGTTTAAGAAGTCATTATTTACCACCAACTAGAAGTTGGTGGTAAATAATGAAAACCCCTGAAAAAACATTTTTTTTTGCTTTTTAAACAGTGCCATGTTGCAAACATACATGCCCTAAGGGCATGTATGTCTGCAACATATGCTCCCATGCACAAATGAGGGGTGCAACAGGGTGTCAAAGTGGCACCCTGCCACCCTTCAATGTTTCCCCCTATTACCGAATCAGTATTTACCAATTCGGTAATTGACATTCATTCCTATGGGCCTACAGGCCGATGTAGAGTGTTGAGGGATCGGTGTCCGGCTGGATCACCAACAAGCCTTGGCAGCGACCACCCACGAAGAAGATCAAGAAATGTTACGTTCAGGCCAGCAAGATCCAGGAGACTCACCAAACACAAGGGAGTCAGAACAAGCCTGGAGCAACCAGGGGAGCCCAAGAAAAGCAGTGTTGACCCTCGCACAGGAATCGCAACCTTGAGCAGTTTTATAAAGCAGTAGCACATGGAGCTTGGTGTGAGGAAACCGTGGAGGAAATGATGCCAGAGGTCAGGGCTACTCAGAGCCCAGTGCACTTGTTTTGGAAATTGTAAAAAGCACATGCATTTGCAAAAGTCTCAAACTTGGTGAGAGGGCAGCTCGTACCTCAATAGATTTGGTAACCCACATCCAGTGTTGCTGGTGTCTTCGGAGTCCATTGGAGTTCAGGAGCAGCAGAGTGGTCAGTTGCAATGGCGTGCCTGCCTTTGCAGGGGAGTGACTCCTTCACTCCAAGGGAGATATCTTCAGATGTCATTGATGCTCCACAGGTCCTGCACAGAGCCTGTATGGTGCATGATCACACACGATGCTTCAGACTGAGAGGGAGATGAAGTCGGGCCCAAGTCCAACGAAGTTCAGAGTGTCCAGACGGTTGACATTCAGTGGTTTCTGGTTCAGAATCTTGTCCACGTCGAATCTAGGGTCCTGCAGCCCGGAAAGACCTTTTGTACCCATAGGAGAGGGTTGGACAGTTTCAGGGGACCGTCCCCGGGGAGGGTCTGGACAGTGGGGAGGTTACTCCCATGTCCTTTGTCCAGTTTTGCACCAGAGCAGGAGCCAACAGCTCCCAGGAATGGTTTGAACTGGACTATGCACAGGGACGCCAAATGTGCCCATCATGCAGATTTTTGGTCGTTGGCAAGCACACCCACCCAGGCCAAATACACTAAATCCTGTCTGGGAGATGGTCACACCTCTCTGTGACAGGAAGCCTATTGTTCTGCCTTCCCCTGCTCGACCTTGGCTCAGCAGCAGGAGGGCAGAAATGTGTCACTAGTCAGCAGCAACCTTTTTGGGCTGCCCAGGACTAGAAGGCTGGTACCGGGAACACCAGGGACCGCAGAAAGCTCATTTCTGAGGGGTGGAATCATACCTCCTATACCGGTTACCAGTATGTGGGTATGATTCCAAACACAATAGGGTAACTTTCAGCCATTTTAGAGTTGGTCATTACGCTGTCACATAATGCCACTCTATATGTTGTAAATGGCTGATACACTGACAACCCACGAGGATGGACTCCGTAGGCTGCAGGGGTGTCCTGCTCATGCAGGGGCAGTCTCCCACTTAGAACCAAGCACCTAGCCTTCAGGATTGTTGCGGCCTGCTATTGGACTGACTTATAGGTTTTAAGTGTAGTGATCCTCGGATATAGGAAACCTATATCTAAAGTAAGAGGTGCATGCACCATCTTACACAGGCTGCAATGGCAGGCTTGTAGTTCCATTTTGGATGCCCTCTCATGGGTGGCATAATACATGCTTCAGCCCATGGGAAGCCTCTGGGTACCTATGCCCTGGGTACATGGGTACCATATACTAGGGACTGACAAGGGTACCCCAATATCCAATCTGGAGTGTACCTAAGTACATGACCAAGCATTTTAGGGAGAAAGCAGATAGATTGGGGTCTTGATTAGCAGGATCTCAGTCAAACTAGTCAAAAACAGTGTAACATGAAGGAAAAAGTGGGGTTAACCATAAGAAGCAGATCTTACTTTCCTACAGGGGCATATTTACAAGCCCCTATCGCCACCACAAAGTCCCTATTTTAGATGTTGTGGTAGCGATAGGGGCTTCGCCTTTTTTACAAAACAGTGTGAAGCCACTTAACATGGCTTAATGCTGCCTTGTAAATAAGGCACCCTTTCACACTATGCTTAGTTTGAAAGGGGAGGGCAATGGGTGCTCCATATTCACAAGGGTTGTGTAAAAATAGGGCAGTGCCAAAATTAAGATCAGGAAATCCCTGGTCTTACCTTGAAGAAACAAGGAGACATTTTAATTTCTCCTCGTTTTTGCTGTTTCCATGAGTGCTGCGTTGTACAGCAGACATGGACACAACAAAGCGCCATTGGTTGTTTATGTACAGGAAGGTGTGTCTTCTTGTACATAAACAATCATTGCAAAAATGGCATTTTGTCACTAATGTTTCTGATGCACTAAGCTGCACACATAGAAGTTACAAAAACCCCATTTAGAGATTGTTTATGTGCAGGAAGCGACACCTTCCTACACATAAACAATCTTCCCCTGCAATGCAGACACCATTGCACCAGGTACAAGTGTGGCTTTGTTGGGACTAGGCAGCTAAATTTAGCACCAGTGCAGGGGGAAACGCAGGGCTGCACTATATTGTTGTAAATATGGTGTCGCCCTCCATTTCAGAAGTAGCGTAGTGATGCATTAAGCCAAGAAGGCTAACGCCACACTCTGCCACTCCCATTGTAAATATGCTGCAAAGTCTCTCAACCATTGACTTGGTCAAAGATTTTCTCTCAAACAATATGGATGACCTCGCTGGGTTACTGAAACCTCCACCTGGGATGACTGGATCTCCAGAGAAATCGGGGCATCCCAGACCGCTGCATGGTGTTGAATACTGTTGAGGCTGTTTTTTCCACATCAACTGGCTTCGGGCTCCCAATCATCTATGCTCTGATCCGTCACGTTGTATCATGTTCATGGGCATCACAAGGATCAGGCTCACTCACGGCCCTCTTGAACCACAAGATATTTTGCAATACCTCCAGATCTCCTCCTCTTAACGTGCACTTCTCAGATTTCTTTTTTTGAAAGGAGTCCTGAATTTCCAGCTGTCTTTAATCACCACTTTCTTTCCCTGTCTTAATACTGACTCCTGCGCATTTCTTTTTTTACTTGCCCGCTCATTGTTTCCTCTTGTTTTGGGCCCTCTCTTTATCTATAGTTACTGCTGCCCACTCAGAGCTCCAGGGACCAGGTCTCTCACATGCCTTTTCATGATGAGTTCCCTCGGAGCACACCTCATGGTGAAATGGGAAGTTTGGTGATAGGATCTCAAAAACTGTTGTGAACACACATCTAACTCCACTCCCTGCTCCACACCTATTCTAAGGGCTTTATTCAGTGTCCTCATAAATCTTTCCACTTCCCTATTCACTTAGGGCCACTTGGGAGTGATTTTTCTATGTTTGATATTGAGATGATGGTGGTACTGCTTCAATTCCTCCCATGAAAGGGTTTCCCATTATCAATTTTCACCTCGGCCAGCAGCCCAAACATGGAGCAGGCTTGACACACTCAAAGGATGTGGACCAGATAAGTTCCACAGCCGGGAATTTGGTATTGCTGTCTATCATCACCAGCGTTATCTCTCCATCCGGAAAGCTCCCAAAGTCCATATTTACCTTTGACCATGGCCCATCACAAGGTTTTTCCGTGATGATTGGGTTTGCTGCTGAGTCAGCAGCAGTGATCAAGCGTGAATGGTATCCACCAGTCGCTCTGATAGCCTAGGCTTTTGCTGGGTCGACTTGAAGACCCTCCTTGGAGAATCGATAGCTGAAGAATTCCACCTCGTTGGCGTGGAAAGACCATTTGCTCTTGTGGCGAGTCAGTCCTTGATCAACGAGTCAATGCAAGGTAGCCCTCAGCCGGACAAGATGCTCCTCCAAGGTGTTTGAAAATTTCAAGACGTCATCACTGACGTTGATGACGCCGATTAATCTTAATAGGACCTCCCTTATTGCGTCCTGGAACACCTCTGCTGTGGAAGATACACCAAAACTGAGCTTCTTCAATCTCCTCACCCCCACATTGATCGAAAACATGACAATATATTGAATGGCCTCATCCATCATGAGTTAATGGTATCCCGAGTTGAGGGCCCCCTTAGAGAACCACTTGGCTCCATTTATGTCTGTCATGCTCATGTTGATTGTTGGGGTGGTGTGCCTTTCCCTCTTGATTGCCTTATTCATAAACACATGTCCATGCACAATCTTATTGACCCAGGCTGTTTTGAATTTGGTGCTTTTACTAAATGTGACACCCATCGGATGGGGCCAGTTACTTTTTTGATCACCCCTGGCTTCTGCAGCCTGTCCAGCTCTTCTTCCACTAGGGGTCACAGGAGAAAAGGCACCCATCAATGTCACAGTGCCACTGACTTGACAGCTCGATCAATGTGTAATTTCATTTTGACATCCTCTATGCAGCCTAACCCCTCAAACAACTCCGAAAACTCTCCCATGTTATTTTCTGCATGTGTTAGGTGCACCTGCTTGGCAAATAGTACCAACCCCAAGTCCTCTGCTGTGTCACAATCCAGAAGGGTTCCTGTACTCTCCTTCATAACATGAAACCTTGTCTGTGCCGCAACCTTCTCATGACTCACCTCCACCTCTATGACTCCTTGCAGAGGTACAGACGTGGTACCCCAATAGTTGCATCTCTTCGCTCTGTTTCTTTCCAATGGGGTCGTGGCTTAAGTTGCTGTTACTGCTCTGTGTCCAGAAGGTTAACTAACACCCCTGTGTCAATGAAAGCTGTTATGGGTGCACCTTCAATGCTCACCCTACATAACGTCATATGTTGGTGAGCAGCATAATGGTAATTAGCAGCCACAGTGCTTGTACTGGATATAACGACCTTGAGTTTTATGAAGCACCACAATTCACTTTTCAGTCACACTAGAACCATTGATATTAATCCACGAAACCTCATGGTCTTTGGATGTGACCTTTTGAACCCATAACGATGAAGGGCACAGCAAGCTTCACCACTTGGTCACTCCGTAGCCTCTCAGCAGCCTCCTGTTTACTGGTGAAAGACTAGGCGAAGGCTAGGAGTCAAGGGAGTAGGCAGAAAAAAAATACCCTCACTTTGAGCCAAAGCTTTGATGGCACCAATGAAGTGAGCCTAAACCTACCTCAAAGAGATCCCTCGTCTCTTCCATCCAAGCACCTATCCATTCATCCTCTCCCCTTCCATCTCCCCACTGATATCCAATGTCTCACCTTTACATTCTGTCATCCACTCATTTTTTCATATATCATTGCATTAAATGTATCAGCCATTCCATCCTTCTATCCATCCATTCCCACATTCATCATCTATGCATGGATACATCCATACACATATACATCCATTATTTGACCTACCCATCCACCTACATTATCAGATTTCGATTTACTCTGTCATCCTTTCACTTGTGTATCCACCTATTCACTCATTCATCATTTCACTAACTCATTCCTCTACCCACTCATTTATTCATTCACCCATCCTTCCTTCCTATCACATTTCCTTCCATTCAATATTCCTTCCTTCTTTCCCTTTTGTATCTACCCATCTTTCATTTGTTTTTGATCTCCTAGTGATGCTGTTATTCCTCTATTCAAATACAATAAAAAATCATCTATGAAGGTTTAATCATAAGCAAAGAAAAGGACTGAATAGTCGACGTTTCTGTCTCTGGTGGAACTGATCCTTAAGACCTTCTTCAGGACAGTACAATATGCAAACAGTTCTGACCCTTTACTGCGATGTTCACAAGAGACCATAGAGGCTCCGAAATGGATGATTTCTTCTGATGGTCTTAGATATCAAATACCTTTGTCGAATAAACAAGACCACTTAGTATTATTCCAGTGGTGTTGTGATGTCCAAATTGAAAGAACTGTATGCGTCAAATTCTTCTGATTTGCAAAGTCTTTTCCTCCAGCAAAGGCTGTCAGGGATTCGTGGTATACATCACACACGAGGTCATCGTGTGTGATGTATACCTGGGGACCTATGGAGGTCCATCCTGATCTAAGATGGCTGCCCACGAGTTGGTATTAATAAGTACTGTTTATTACTAGCAGAGAGAGGGGCCAGCATATGGTAAAATGAAGGTATTCATGAAGGGGGTCTTTGAACCATTAAGTACACAAATACCCGTGACAAAAACCGAGGTAATATTCAAGAATACTGACACTTGGGATATTCAATGAAGATGAGCTTAATATTAATTTGGCGGGATACACGACAACTAAAAAATGTTTTAATTATTGGGAATTCGGGTTTTATATATATTCTTTTGCCCGTAATTTCTGATATGACACGCCCCATTTAGGAATTGCCTAATAACGATTTTTGAAGCGATAATAGTAATACACACGAATAGGTGCTCCCTTCTAGGATGGCCGCCCGCAATCTGGCACGTACAAGCCCCTTTCGTGTTTACCATACCCACGTGAAGGGGGTGGATCTATGAATGCCGGTCCCACGAGGTGGCGGTTCGGCGTCTAAAGGAGAGCAGCTGGCTCGGATTCGGCAATGGGGGGTGAGCGGAGGCCATTCTTCCTGCACTCATTCCAGTAAGACTGAACGTATGAGTACTGAGAGAGTTGGGGTGAAAGATATGACAGGAAAACGTTTTCTTTTAATTTAATTTTGACTGTGTGAGGTGACAGCACAGGCATACGAGTTATCTCTGCCTGAATACAGTATACCAGTTACGACCTGAGCGAGGGTAAAAATACACCGGAGTGTTAGATACATGCGAGGATGGAAGAAGCCGGGGGTTGAAAGTGTGAGAGGCTTTCTTCCTCTTGTTAAAACTCAATCACTAAATGTAGTTAATTATAAGATTCAACCAGTACAGTTTTACTAGCGCTAGTTGTTTGGCAGGAATGTATCTTGCACGAAAGAAACGTGGGCGCAGAGGCGCTCGAGTTATCGATATGCAAGAGTATGAGATACTGGGCTCAGACTGCTTTTTAAGATGAGAGACGATATGAGCAGTACAATTGGCCGAGTACCCTTTGAACAGTGAATGTGTTTCGTTCTTCTTTCATTACAGAACTGACCGCGGGCAGTTTTGCGAACCTGTAACAAAGCAACAGGTCCTTGATTGCCCGAATTCTTCTACGGGGGCACTGGTAGGCATAAGTACAGCAGCCACCTGGTAAATATTGAATTACATTCCGAGCAGTTTTTTAACCATTGTTGGGGGTCCAACCAAGACACATTGAGTTAATGATTGTGTGTGATTTATGGACAACCACAGGTACAATATATGGAGAATCAATACGTGCAGGGATAGCGCAGACCCAAAACCCTGATGAAATTGCCGGTAAATATAACTAGGCAATGAAACATGTTGGTTTTTAGTAGAGTGGGCATACAGCATGGAATAAAAGTAGTTTAGCTAGTGATGCCTAGCTCTTTTTAAATGGTGGTGGGACCAGATTTTGATGATACAGTTTGGCAATCCACAGTGGGTCAATCACATTGAGCACTTATATGGTTTCTTTCTGCACAGTTTTTATCCCCTTTATGTTGTAAGTTGGCAGATGCTGATGATGAGAACGAGAGGACACAGGCGAGTACCAGTCTGTTAATTCCTCCCCGGGTGTTGCTCCCGTGAGGCTCTGCCAACCCCCCTTCCCTTCTTTTTTCCTTAGGAAAGGTAGAGGGACGGCATTTGGTTGTTACAGTAGTTCCATCACACACATGTTTTTAGCTGTAAACTGGTGACTGGATGCGCACATTGTTACAGGAAGGTTTATATATACCAACTGTTGCATAGACAGTAGAAATACATGGTTAATTTTACATCTTTTAGGGGCAGGTCTTTTGGTGTTAAGAGGTGAATTATGTGACAATCTTGCTGGAGCACAGAGGGTGTGAAAGGAAAGGCTGTAGGTTTTTTTTTACAAAACACTAACAAAGTGTAAATACCTGTGAATGAACTGTACACACATTAGTAATAAACAGGCATTTACAATGCAACGGTCTCGCCTTTGCAAAAGTTAGAGCTATTGGCATTGTAAATGACAGCATTTTTATGTATATGTTGGTTTTGAAAACAGATAAATAAATGGCATTGTCATTTACAATGCCAATAGCTTAATCTTGCGCAAATTTGCGACCTATTGCATTTGCACCCACACACACACACAGAGAGCCACACACACACACACACAGAGAGCCACACACACACACACACACAGCCACACACACACACACACACACATACATGTTTATATCACTCTATGAAGACCAGTGAAAAAAACCTACATTATGAGGGCCACCCTTTCTGATCATCAGAGAATCAAAATGATCATACATTTTATGTTTATACTATAATGACAGTATGAAAGTTATATCAGATTTTCAAAAAACGATTATGGGAATAGTTTTGAGACTTTCTGACATAACCCCCTTATGAGGACCGCATATGTCCCGTATCCAAGAGTTATGAAGACCATTTTTACACACTACATAAAGACAGCAAACAGCTTTACGAGGACCGGTGTGTGTTTTTATACAAGGCTGTTTATGAGGACCAGATTATATTTTACATATAGTGTCTTCCTATTTGGTACAGTATATATTTGTCAAAAAAACAGCCTTTATTTGGATCCCTTTTGTATGTGACTGACAATTTATTACAGAATACATATGCATTTAGCAAACACTGCTTTCTTATTTCATCCAGCGTATATTTAACTGACCATACTGGATTTCAAATAGTGTATTATTTAGACAATACCTTTAAAAAATAGTTCCTAACTGCTAAAATATCCATCTTTTCACTGTGTTTCCCTTTGAATTTGTGTAGTTATGCATCCTCAATTCAGTTGGTATTTTGAACATTTGCGAAGTGAAGAGCTGTTTTTCAGTTTCCAGCCACATGTGCTATATTCTTAAATTGGTAAAAAATGTAGGGCCCAGATTAGGCATTGTAGCCCTTGTAAAACTGCAGACGGGATCTCCATCTCGTTTGTGAAGGTGTATCCCATTCATCCAACTCTAATTATGGCATCTGACAATTTGTAAGTAAATTCTGTCCATAAATTGTGAAAAGCTGGTTAAACGTCAACTTCAACATAAGAACTTGAGGTTGCTCAGATAAGACCTGGAGGGCAAGAGTAGAGCTGAACCTATTTTGATCTTTAAAATGGGGATACATAGGTGTTTGTCTTTCTGTAGCTATGAGTTTTACACATGTTTAGGTGCCTGATATGCCTGTGCTTCTATTGCCATCATATGGATCATATCTTAGTGTGTGTAAAAAAAGTGTGATCTGTTATCCATCACAACGAGGACCATATGATATTGTGTGTTAAACATCTGACCCTATTCTCATAGCAATTACCTCACCATTAGGTCTGATGCAAATTTGTGCTGTTATCAAAGCTACTGTTATCAAGCATGAATTTCTTTTCTATTCAATAAGGACTATGGGGCATATTACCAAGCAATAGCGATAATTATCGCTATTGCTTGGTTAGCGTGAAACATTTACCGCTGAGCTGCGGCGATTTTTACCGCAAATAAACCTTGGTATTACCAAGGTTTAACGCAAATGCGGTAAAAATCGCCGCAAAGCTTGAATATCGCTGAAAAGTCAGCGATATTCATGCATTAGCGAGCTAATGCTCTTAGCCATGTTATCCACCTCCCATTGGATAACATGGCTAAGAACTGCTCAGGGCAGGTGTTAGCTTTTGGAGATATTCCCGCTTAGCGCGAATATCTCCAAAAGTTGGTAATAGGAGATAGCGATGTTAGCGACTGTTTTCAGTCTCTAACATCTTGGCACGCCTACTTTGCATCTCATTAGTGATAAATATCACTGACATGCAAAGTTGGGCCCAAGATGGTCGCTATCTCCTACTAGCTTTCGCTAACTGGTGTTAGCGGCAGCTAGGTAATAGGGAGATCATTTTATCTCCGCTTTCTTGGCTTTTAAAGCCAAAAAAGCGGAGATAAACCCCCTTGATAATATGCCTTTATATCACCTAGTATATTACAATTGCATGTGGTTTTACCATTCACACTGAGAAACAGATAATATGGCATGCTACAAGATTTTGTTCTTTGATACATCACATTGAGGGCCACATCATGGTGTTTGTTAGTAATATGAGCGGGTGCCTATTCATCACAGAGGACATTTTCATACTGTGTATTGCAGGGTTGTGCATGCTTTAAACATCACCAGGAGAAAAATATTATGGAGTGTGTTACAAGTCAATGCTTGTTAGACCAGTCAGCCTTAGGGTGGTCGTCCCCAAAGCTGATTGCCTTCACCCCCACTATATTTCTGAATTTGCTTTTGTTGGCCTTAGGACTGCTAACCAGTGCTAAACTGCTTGTTCACATTCCCTAAAACATGATAAAATTGGGCTACAGACCCCATTGTCACATTTAATTTATTTGCAAGTACCTAGTAAAGTAATATTGCATGTACACCCACGGCCTGTAAATTAAATGCTATTAGTGTCCCTACAGCACTTTTTGAGCCACCCACTTAAGTAGACTTTTTTTAACCTGTCCCTGGTCTGCCAGTGCAGCTTGTGGGTGCAATTTTAAACTGCCATTTCCACCTGTCAAAATAAACCTTTTACCAAGTGTAAACCATTCTGTTGAGTACATATAAGTCACCTATAGGGTAGGCCCTCAAAAGCACATAGGGCAAGGTGCAGTTTACTTAAAAAAGTTGGACATGTAGTTTTTAATCTGACCTGTCCTGGTAGTCACTATTGCAAGGCCTGCCTCTTTCATAGCATACCATTGGGTACCTTATTACATTTAATAAGTGTTAATTTTTTATTGAGAGCAGGTAGGAAAGTCATGAATGGTATCAGAGTAATTTAAAACCATCTTGAATGGTAAATTCATATTTCAATCCTCAATTTTAAAAATGCCACTTTTTAGAAAGTTGGAAACAAGAAAAAGGTCTGGACGTACGTTTTTGAATAAATACATTCATAAATAACCACCTTAGATTCTCAAGTAGTTATATTGTTTTCCTTACACTTGTTATTTGTTCATTTATTTGTGGAACAAACAAGATGGATATTTCTTTCATGTCTTAAAGAAGAACAATTAGTACCAACATATATCAACAACACAATGGTGACAGTACTTTGGACATATAACAAATACTTAGGAAATGACCAAACATGACAAAACAATAGACCAGTCCTTATTTTAACATAAAGAACAATGGCGGTACAATTCAGTTATGTGTTTCACTACATACACCTGCCATAACCAGCGAAGCAGTTAAACAGTTACACCAGGCCTAAATGTCCTGTTTGTACTCGGTATGGGTCGGTTGATTGGTGGTGATTATTGCTGGCTGGGTGGGGTCGACACATTTCAGAACCCTATTTGATTTCAGGGTTCTCCTCAGGACCAGGACTTGGCCATTCACATTTGAGGTGAGGGAATTCTCACGGGTGATGATGCCTTATGAACTCAAGGGGTGTGGTCCTTTTTCTCTTGTTGTGTCCAGAAATGACTGCGGCGGTTGCTGGTGCTTCAATATGATATTCACGCTTCAAAATAATTAAATGATGACAGGGGGGACTTGTTAATGGCTTTCAAGCTGTAGCTTTGTGAATGGTTCTTATGGGGGCCCCACATGGTTCCTCTCCTCATGTACGATGTACATCCTATGTACTCTGTCCCTGTTGTAAATCACAGATACCCCTTTATCTAAATGCTCCCCCCACCACCAAGTATAAATCACCCAAATCTTTTTCACTTGCCCTTATTAATGTCCGCTCGCTCGGGAAACACCGACAGGACGTAGCCGACCTGATGGAGGACAATAGTTTAGACTTACTATTTATGACAGAAACTTGGATGGATAGTTCGTCCGATCCAGATATAGTGATTGCAGCTCCAAAAGGCTTTTCCATCCATAGACTGGACAGACACTGCAAGAAAGGTGGTGGGATTGCCGTCATTTTACGCGACACTTTTATCGCCAGAACCAACATGATCTCACTACCATCCTGTGAAGCTCTGCAATTTTCTATCAAACTGACTCCCTCCCATAACTTTAATGGGATCCTTTTGTATCGTCCACCAGGATCAAGGACCGGATTCATTTCCAACCTCAGGTCCATTCTGGAATCTTCAGCCCTTGATAGTTCCCTCACTGTCCTCAGTGATTTTAACTTTCATTTTGACAAAACAGAGGACAAAGATACTGCTGCGCTTCTAGGAGATATGACCACCTTTGGTCTCCCATTGTTGGTCAAATCATCCACACATGATGGGGGCCATATATTGGATGGCATTTTTACCAACTCACAGGATTTACAAGACTCTCAAATCCTTCCAGTTACTTGGTCAGACCACCATGCCATCATGGCGTCACTAACCATTCAAGACATTGGAGCCTCCACACTACCATCCAACTCTCAACAGTCCTTCCAGGCGTGGAATGACATTGATAGTTCCAGCCTGAAAACTCTCTTAACCAAATCCACTCCCCCTCTATCAACCGACCCTAACACCGCCACCTCCCAATTCTATGAGTGGGTGGGCTCGGCGGCATCCTCCCTGGCCCCGGTTAAACAACGGTCTCGCAATAGATCTACCCCGTAGGCCCCCTGGTATTCGGAGGCCTTAAGAGAACAAAAACAACAGTGTAGGAATAAGGAGAGGCACTGGAGGAAAGACTACTCTGTAGAAGCCAAAATTAAGTATAAAGAAACTGTAGCCAAATATAAAATTATGATTAATGAGGCCAAGAAAAAATTCTTTAGCGTTAGAATCGAAATGGCCAAAAACTCCAATAAAGCTCTGTACGAAACTACTAAGCAGCTAGCAGGATACTCCACAAACCTGACTCCACCTGCCTCTCAACCCCTCTGTGACGCCATAGCCAGCTTCTTCTTTAGTAAAGTCAACGACATCTATTCTGCCTTTGCTAATAACACCAAACTCCCTCCCAACTTGTCGACCGCCGCCCATACTGGACCCATCCTCTCTCAGTTTGCAGAAATTTCTAGTTCCCAGATTGCTGATATTATATCCACCATTAGATCAGGTTCAGCTCTTGACCCCTGTCAATTTAAAGTACTGCTACCTGTTATTGAAACGGTTCTTCCTGCCATCACCTCTATCTGCAACGCAGTGTTTAGTACAGGCACTTACCCTGATATTCTAAAAAAAAACCTCATTAAACCACTCTTAAAGAAGCCACATCTCGACATGGAAGAACCTAAGAGCTATCGACCTATTGCCAGCCTACCAGTACTGGCTAAAAAAGCTGAAAAAGCTCTCAATCAACAACTCTCCGCGTTCTTAGAGCAACATAATTTACTTGATGAATCCCAGTTTGGCTTCTGCCAATTCCATGGGACGGAGACGGCTCTGATCAAAGCGGCGGATGATATTAGATCCATCCGCGATGCTGGGGGTACAGCAGTCTTGATACTGCTTGATTTATCGGCAGCCTTCGACACGGTCGATCATGCTACGTTGATCGACCGTGTCGAAAACATGGGTGTCCAGGAAAATGCCAGTAAACTTCTGGCCTCTTTTCTGGCCAATAGAACCCAAGTGGTCACAATGGGACCCTTTCACTCTTCCACCTTGTCCCTGCCATGTGGAGTACCTCAAGGCTCATCCCTAAGTCCGACACTTTTCAACATCTATGTGTCGGACTTAGCCAATGTTATTCGTGCACATGGGATGAGCCTTACTACCTATGCAGATGACACACAGTTGGTCCTTGCCATTAAGAACAACGGCCATAAAATAGCGGAAGATCTTAAATCAGGCATGGTAGCAATTGGGAGCTGGATAGCTTCCAATTGCCTAAAATTAAATTCCGACAAGACAGAAGTAGTCATCTTCGGACCGCTGACTCCGGAATGGTCATCCAATTGGTGGCCATCCTCATTAGGCTCGCCTCCCGAGCCTGTCAGTAAGGTGAGGAACCTGGGAGTCATTTTTGATAACCGCCTCACTTTTCATCCACACGCTAACCAGATCACCTCCTCAGCCTTCCACAAACTAAGACTCATCAAAAAAATCCTCCCCTTTCTTCCTGATACAGCTGGTAAAACCCTGGTTACTTCCCTTGTATTGTCCACCTTGGATTACTGCAACGCTTTATTCCTCAATGCACAAGAGGGAGTTTTAAACAAAATGCAAATTATACAAAACTCAGCTGCCAGGCTACTGGGAAAAATTCCCAAATATCAATCCGCCTCGGACACAATCAGAGAGTTACACTGGTTACCTATCAGAAACAGAATAAAATTCAAAACTCTCTGTATTGTGTACAAGGTCTTGCATAATATGGGACCAGCATATCTTGTCCAAAATCTGATTCCCTATTGTCCGTCCAGAACACTACGTTCTTCAAGTCTAATTGATCTTGTGGTTCCTCGGACCAAAACTGTTTCTGGGGTGACAGAAGATTCCTGGTGTCAGCTCCAAAATTGTGGAACACGCTGCCCCATTTGATTAAAGCCAGTCCTTCCCTCTGGTCCTTTCGTAAGCAACTTAAGACCTGGCTCTTTAATCACTAGACTCAGCTCCCCCCTCTCAGGTTAAATATTACAGATATCTTAGCGCCGAGACGCCCATGGGCCTTTGTTCACGCTTTAGAAATATCATTAATAATAATAATAATAATATGTGAAGCGAATGATTTCTGGCAGAAACCGTGATGCATTGACATTTTTGTGCAGTGTAATGCCAGTGGCGGGGAACACAAGTATTTCAATGACTTCCGCATTGTTGGCATACCAGGGAGAGACGATGCAGCAGAGGAGGTACTCGATCGGGAACTTATACATAATTGAAGGAGCTGAGCCCTTCATTGAAAGACTCGCAATCCCCACCGCCGGCATTACACTGCACAAAAATTTCATAAGGCTGCCTTAAGATGCTTGATAGAGGCAGAACTGTATCCAATTCTGAGTGCACTCCTGACAGAGATTGTTCCTCTTAGGTGCTGATAAGCAGGAGTTGTTTTTGATAGTTTAGTCCATTAAAATGATTATATCACATTTCATATTGCAACATTGTGCGCTATTAAATCCTTTATTGAAAAAGCATCATGAATCACAGCAGGGTCATGGTTGCGGGGCGGCGTGGCGGCTGCGCATGGTGTGCCGGGATGACAGGCATTGGATTTGTTATTTTCGGGTGGCGTTTCTCAATGTACCCATGTCGAGTATGTGCTTTTCATTAATTATGCAAGTTTAGAAACTTAGTAGAACTTAAATGTTTATCTGTTATTAAGATAAATATTTATATATATTTTTGATGACCCTATATATTTTGTGATCATGTGAAAGCATAAGGTAAATCATGCACTTGTGTTAATTTATTTACGCTGCCTAGACCTATTAATGCCAGGCCTTCTTCCAAAGGTTCTAGGCATCGTACAAGGTCCAACAAAGTCTTTTCACTATCTTTACTCATATGTGAGCTTGGTGTTTATAGGTGATATGGTATAATCACCAAGTATGTATTGGCTTTGAGAAAGACCAGTTTGGTTGAAACGCGTCAGCCGAATAAAACTTTCTTTGAAAACCTTAAAAAAAAAAAACCCAGCAGGGTCACAATCACAATCTTGCCAGTGGTTTTCTCCTGCTCTGTAAAATGACCATAGCTTTGATTTTTACAGGTGTGTTGGTATGTTATATATGTGAGCTACTATAATCATACTTTGGATCAAGTTATGGTGTGAATCACAGCAGTTTGATTTTATCCATCATAATGAGGACCACATGATATTGTGTGTTACTCATAATGAGGACCACATGATGTTGTGTGTTACACAACTGAGCTTTTTCCTATCACTGTGATGACCACCCCACTAGGTCTGTTGCAA
This sequence comes from Lissotriton vulgaris, assembly GCF_964263255.1. NCBI lineage: Eukaryota > Metazoa > Chordata > Amphibia > Caudata > Salamandridae > Lissotriton > Lissotriton vulgaris. Next base: position 1,415,852,312 of record NC_141693.1, read on the forward strand.
AATTGTGCTAGTACCTAAAGTACTGTTACCAAGAATTAACTTCTTTCCATAACAAATAGGAATATATCTCATTGTATGTAACAAATTAATTTGGGTTTATCAAGTGCAATGAGCACTAGATGCCATGACATGTTTCAAGATCGCTTGTTTTGATACATCACATTAAGGAGCACATCATGCTATCTGTTACAACATGAGAGATTGTCTATTTATCATAGAAGGTAATTTCACATAGTTTTACATGGATGTGCATGTTTTAAATATCACCAGGAGGGCAATATCATGCAGTGCACTACAGCTGCATGTTGGTTTATTTCTTCATTTGTAATTAATCGCAGAGACTTTGTGATGTGCTGGCATACAATAACAAGGCTACCGTAGCATTCTTAATAGACATAGACCAATTCCTCATTACAACTGTATTCATGTGAGATTGGTCCGTCCTATCTGGTGTCACTAAATATGATTTGTTTAAGACTTTTAGTCCATCAAACTCATAACGACATCACAGTGCATGATTTAACTCTCTGTGATATTACACCACACTCTGATGAAAAAAAACTCTTGCGTGTTTTTATCCATCAAAATGAGGACTACATTGTGGTATGCAATTCAGATGACCATGTGTGTAAATTGTGAGGTTTTATACATTGCAAAAAGGAGCATAGCAAAGCACATGTTACAGTTTTCTTTTGTGTTTCTAACATGTAGTAGACACTGCCACAACTTTACATGTGTATCAAGCATATGAACCTTTCTTCTGGACACTGAAAACCATTTCATATTTTGTGTATCACAAGAAGGTGCTCTTTTATGCTTTACAATTGCTCCTATATAAAGGTGGCTTATGCTCCTATGTGCACTTATAGGTCACACTGAGGACCATGTTAAATTGTGTGAGACAGGTTTGTGTGCTTTTATCTGCCACAAGTAATATTGTGGTGCCTATTACAGAGGTTGGCGTTTTTATCTATCACAATGAAGACTGTATCAAGATGTGTGTCATAATTGTGTGTTTTTATCCAACACAATGAGGATAACACTTTGGTTCATTTTAGACATGTGTGCTTCTGCTATCACAGAGTCACACCATGTGATATTGAACAAGTTCATGTTAATGTAGCTTAATTAGAAGTACTACATTATTGTGATTTAGTTTTATTGCACATTCCTTTAACAGTAAGCTCCATTAACAGTAAGCTTCTTTAACATTATGTTGGGTATTAGTAAAGCGTTTTTATCCATCACAATGAGGACTGTATCAAGATGTGTATAACAACTGTGTGTTTTTATCCAACACAATGAAGACACATTTTTGTGCAGTTTAGACAAGTGGGCTTCTTCTATCACACAGTCACATCATGTTGAATTGAACAAGTTCATGTTAATTTAGCCATCATTAAAAGTACAAAATTAATGTGAATTAGTGTTATCACATATTCCTTTAACAGAAAACTCCTATGACATTATGCTGTGTATTAGTAATGTGTATGATCTTAAGTAACTACAAGAATCTATATTGTATTGTATCTTGGAAATGTGTGCACTCATCCATCACAATGAGGGCTCTATACAGGCCTGGTCCCTAGGACATGCACCATCCAGCCAATCGACCATCATAAAAAAGCACAGGTGCTAATGTGCACCGGTATACATTTACACTTGCAAAAAGATGACTAGTGAATGTGAGTAAATACTTCTGTGTGTGGGGTTAGTGAATTTCAGAGGGCCTTGTTGTTCTGCAAAGTATTTGTGTGCCTGCAAATGTGCTACTTTGTAACTGTCCACAAACATTTCTTCAGCCCATTCCAACCCAGGGAACAATCTGATATTCACTTCTAACACGTGCCAGATTAAATCTGTTTCCAGGGTTGGAAGGGGAAGCAATCAGACTAAAAATTGGAAATAGCATAGATGAAGAGATTATTCCATAGGGGAAAATGTTTTTAAAATGTTATTACTTCTACTTGCTTCAGAATATTTCCCAAAATCTAAGCATGCAAACTTGTTCAAGGGAAAATGGAATTCTCAAAAAAAAATGAAGACTACCCCTTGAAATACATCCTCTGTAGCTGTATGCTAACTGTCCCCAAGGCAACCTTTGTGAATTAAAAAGCAGCTTGCTCATGTAATCCAAAATTATAATAAATGTAGCACTTGGTGTAGTGAATTGAGTAAATGTAAATGTATAGTATTTATATAGCACACTCCTACCCAGAGGCCTCATAGCGCTGTATTCATACCGCTGTGGAACCCATCCCGGCATTCCTGTGAAATGTCTACTCCTGGGCACACCCAAGGTGAAGCCAGGCATCCAAGCGCTGCTGGGGCCGTTGTGGAGATTAAGCAAGCTATTGCCCAGAGTCACAGAGTGGGACCCAAGATTAGACTAGGCACCGAGGCAAGAATTATCAGGTCCGGGGAAATTGAGTCCAAGAACCGCCGAGGCGGGAATTGAACCCTGGTGCCGGGCCAGACCTCTGCATCAGGGTCTGCCGCTCTAACCATTGAGCCACGCTTCTCCAGTAAATGATAAAGGAGTATAAAAGGTGTTTGTCTATATGAATCACAGCAGGGTCACAATCACAGTCTTTCCAGTGGTTTGCTCATACCCTGCACAATGACCATAGCTTGGAGTGTTATAGGTGTTTTGGGGTTTTATATAAGTGAGCTACTATTATACTTTGAATCGAGTCTTGGTGTGCATCAAAATTGTTTGTTTGTATCCATCACAACGAGGACTATATGATGTGTGTTTTATATCTGAGCTTTTGTATATCACTGTGAGGACCACCCCACTAGGTCTGTTGCAAAGTTGTGCTATTATCTAAGCTATTGTTACCAAGAATGAAATTATTTCCACCACAAATAGAATTATACTACATTGTATGTTATAAATTAATTTGGGTTTATTAAGTGCAATGATCACTAGATGCCTTGAAGTGTTACACGATTGTTTGCCTTAATACATCACATTAAGGAGCACATCATGCTGTCTGTTAGTAATATGAGACAATATCTATGTATAACAAAAGACAATCTCATACAGTGTTTTACAAAGATGTGCATGCTTAACCATCATCAGTGGGGCAATATCATGCAGTGCACTAAAACTGCATGTTGATTTACCTCTTCATTTGTAATTCATTGCAGAGAATATGTGATGTGCTTGCCTAGCATCATAAGGCTGCCTTAAGATACTTCATAGAAACAGACCTGTTCCTCATTAAGACTGCATTCCAGTGAGAGACTGGTCCTCCCTAGTGTCAATAAATATGAATTGTTTAAGAACTGTAGTCCATCAAACTCATTACAGCATCACACTGCATGTTTTTAACTCGGTGTGCTATTACACTGCACTCTAAAACAAAAACAGAACAGTGTTGTTATCCATCAGAATGACGACTACATTGTGGTAGGCAATTCATGTGACCATGTGTATAGCGTGTAAGCTTTTATGTAATGCAAAAAAGGGCACATCATGGCGCATGTTACAGAATTGCGTTGAGATTTTTAACATATTATAGACCCTGCCACAACTTTATAAGTGTATCAATCATATGAACATCTGTTCAGGACACTAACAACAACTTCATATTGTGTGTCACAACATTGTGCTCCTTTATGCTTTGCAATTGCTCCTATATATATGGGGATTATGCTCCTATGTGCACTTTATAGGTTAAACTGAGGATCATATTACATTGTGTGAGACAGGTTTGTGTGCATTTGTCTGCCAGAGGAAATATGCTGCCTATTGGAGAGGTTGGTGTTTTTATCCATCACAATGAGGACCATATCAAGATGTGTGTCACAATTGTATGTTTTTATCCAACGCAATGAGGACCATATTTTGGGGCATTTTAGGCATGTGTGCTTCTTGTATCACAGAGGAATATCATGTTGCATTGAGCAAGTTCATGATAATGTAGCTATCATTAAAAATACAACAATGTGATTTTGTGTTTTCGCATATTCCTTTAACAGAAAGCTCCTTTAACAGTAAGATGGTTTAACAATATGCTGTTTAGTTGTAGTGTGTATGATCTTAGGTAACTAAAAAAACTATATTGTATTTCATCTTGGAAATGAATGCACTTTTCCATCACACTGACGGCTCTATGCAGACCTGGTTCATAGGACATGAATTTATCTACATCACAAAAAATCCCAAGGGTTAATGTTGTGTGCCTTTATCTGCCACAGGAAATGTTATGCTGCCTATTACAGAGGTTAGTGCTGTTATCCATTGCAATGAGGACCATATCAAGATGTGTGTCACAACTGTGTATTTTTATCAAACACAATGAGGACACATTTTGGTGCATTTTAGAGACGTGTGCTTCTTCCATCACAGAGTAACATCATATTGTATTGAACAAGTTCATGTTAATTTAGCCATCATTGAAAGTACCACATTAATGTGAATTATTGTTATCACTTATTCCTTTAACAGAAAGCATCTATAATATTATGCTGTGTATTAATAAAGTGTATGACTTGAGTAACTAAAAAAAAGTATATTATATTGTACCTTGGAAATGCGTGCACTTATCACTCACAATGACGGCCCTATACAGCCTGGTCCATAGGACATGCATCATCCATCGAACAATCAATAACAAAAAAGCACAGAGGCTAATGTGCACAAGTACCTATGTACACTTGGAAAAAGATGACTATTGAATGTGAGCAAACATTTTTTGTGTGTGGATAGTGATCTTCATAGGGCTTTGTTGCTCTGTAAAGTATTTGTGTGCCTCCAAATGTGTTCCTTTGTAACTGTCCACAAACAATTCTTGAGCCTATTCCCAACCAGGGAACAATCTGAGATTCACTTCTAACAAGTGCCGTATTAAATCTGTTTCCAGGATGGAAAGTGAAAGGAATCAGACTAAAAATTGGAGATGGCATAGGTGAAGGGATTACTTGACAGGGGAAAATGTTTTTCAAATGTTATTACTTCTACTTGCTTTGTAATATTTCCAGAAATGTAAGCATGTAAACGTGTTCAAAGGAAAATGGAATTCTCAAAAGAAAATGAAGGCTACTCCTTGAAATACATCCTCCTTAGCTATAAGCTAACAGTCAACAAGACAACCTTTGTGAATTAAAAAGCAGCTTGCTCTGTATCCAAAATGATGATAATAAACGAAGCACTTGGTGTTGGGAATAGAGCCAATGATTAAAGGGTATGAAGCTGTTTGTCTACATGAATCACAGCAGGGTCACAATCACAATCTTTCCAGTGCTTTGCTCATACCCTGCACAATGACCATAGCTTGGAATGTTACAGGTGTTTTGGGGTGTTATATAAGTGAGCTACTATTATACTTTGAATCAAGTGTTGGTGTGCATCACAATTGCTTGTTTTTATCCATCCCAACGAGGACCGTATGATACTGTGTGTTACATATCTGAGCTTTTTCCTAGCACTGCGAGGACGACACCACTAGGCCTGTTGCAGAGTTGTGCTATTATCTAAACTATTGTTACCAAGAATGAAATTATTTCCATCACAAATAGAATTATACTACATTGTATGTTATAAATTAATTTGGGTTTATTAAGTGCAATGATCACTAGATGCCTTGAAGTGTTACACGATTGTTTGCCTTAATATATCACATTAAGGAGCACATCATGCTGTCTGTTAGTAATATGAGACAATATCTATGTATAACAAAAGACAATCTCATACAGTGTTTTACAAAGATGTGCATGCTTAACCATCACCAGTGGGGCAATATCATGCAGTGCACTAAAACTGCATGTTGATTTACCACTTCATTTGTAATTCATTGCAGAGAATATGTGATGTGCTTGCCTAGCATCATAAGGCTGCCTTAAGATACTTCATAGAAACAGACCTGTTCCTCATTAAGACTGCATTCCAGTGAGAGACTGGTCCTCCCTGATGTCAATAAATATGAATTGTTTAAGAACTGTAGTCCATCAAACTCATTACAGCATCCCACTGCATGTTTTTAACTCGGTGTGCTATTACACTGCACTCTAAAACAAAAACACAACAGTGTTGTTATCCATCAGAATGACGACTACATTGTGGTAGGCAATTCATGTGACCATGTGTATAGCGTGTAAGCTTTTATGTAATGCAAAAAAGGGCACATCATGGCGCATGTTACAGAATTGTGTTGAGATTTTTAACATATTATAGACCCTGCCACAACTTTATAAGTGTATCAATCATATGAACATCTGTTCAGGACACTAAAAACAACTTCATATTGTGTGTCACAACATTGTGCTCCTTTATGCTTTGCAATTGCTCCTATATATATGGGGATTATGCTCCTATGTGCACTTTATAGGTTAAACTGAGGATCATATTACATTGTGTGAGACAGGTTTGTGTGCATTTGTCTGCCAGAGGAAATATGCTGCCTATTGGAGAGGTTGGTGTTTTTATCCATCACAATGAGGACCATATCAAGATGTGTGTCACAATTGTATGTTTTTATCCAACGCAATGAGGACCATATTTTGGGGCATTTTAGGCATGTGTGCTTCTTGTATCACAGAGGAATATCATGTTGCATTGAGCAAGTTCATGATAATGTAGCTATCATTAAAAATACAACATTAATGTGATTTTGTGTTTTCGCATATTCCTTTAACAGAAAGCTCCTTTAACAGTAAGATGGTTTAACAATATGCTGTTTAGTTGTAGTGTGTATGATCTTAGGTAACTCAAAAAACGATATTGTATTTCATCTTGGAAATGAATGCACTTTTCCATCACACTGACGGCTCTATGCAGACCTGGTTCATAGGACATGAATTTATCTACATCACAAAAAATCCCAAGGGTTAATGTTGTGTGCCTTTATCTGCCACAGGAAATATTATGCTGCCTATTACAGAGGTTAGTGCTTTTATCCATTGCAATGAGGACCATATCAAGATGTGTGTCACAACTGTGTATTTTTATCAAACACAATGAGGACACATTTTGGTGCATTTTAGACACGTGTGCTTCTTCCATCACAGAGTAACATCATATTGTATTGAACAAGTTCATGTTAATTTAGCCATCATTGAAAGTACCACATTAATGTGAATTATTGTTATCACTTATTCCTTTAACAGAAAGCATCTATAATATTATGCTGTGTATTAATAAAGTGTATGACTTGAGTAACTAAAAAAAAGTATATTGTATTGTACTTTGGAAATGCGTGCACTTATCACTCACAATGACGGCCCTATACAGCCTGGTCCATAGGACATGCATCATCCATCGAACAATCAATCACAAAAAAGCACAGAGGCTAATGTGCACAAGTACATATGTACACTTGGAAAAAGATGACTATTGAATGTGAGCAAACATTTTTTGTGTGTGGATTGTGATCTTCATAGGGCTTTGTTGCTCTGTAAAGTATTTGTGTGCCTCCAAATGTGTTCCTTTGTAACTGTCCACAAACAATTCTTGAGCCTATTCCCACCCAGAGAACAATCTGAGATTCACTTCTAACAAGTGCCGGATTAAATCTGTTTCCAGGATGGAAAGTGAAAGGAATCAGACTAAAAATTGGAGATGGTATAGGTGAAGAGATTACTTGACAGGGGAAAATGTTTTTCAAATGTTATTACTTCTACTTGCTTTGTAATATTTCCAGAAATGTAAGCATGTAAACGTGTTCAAAGGAAAATGGAATTCTCAAAAGAAAATGAAGGCTACTCCTTGAAATACATCCTCCTTAGCTATAAGCTAACAGTCAACAAGACAACCTTTGTGAATTAAAAAGCAGCTTGCTCTGTATCCAAAATGATGATAATAAACGAAGCACTTGGTGTTGGGAATAGAGCCAATGATTAAAGGGTATGAAGCTGTTTGTCTACATGAATCACAGCAGGGTCACAATCACAATCTTTCCAGTGCTTTGCTCATACCCTGCACAATGACCATAGCTTGGAATGTTACAGGTGTTTTGGGGTGTTATATAAGTGAGCTACTATTATACTTTGAATCAAGTGTTGGTGTGCATCACAATTGCTTGTTTTTATCCATCGCAACGAGGACCGTATGATACTGTGTGTTACATATCTGAGCTTTTTCCTAGCACTGCGAGGACGACACCACTAGGCCTGTTGCAGAGTTGTGCTATTATCTAAACTACTGTTACCAAGAAGGAACTTCTTTCCATCACATATAGGATTATATTACATTGTATATTACAAATTAATGTGGGTTTATTAAGTACAATGATCACTAGATGCCTTTAAGTGTTACAAGATTGTTTGCCTTGATACATCACATTAAGTAGCACATCATGAATTCTGTTAGTAATATGAGACAGTATCTATGTATAACAGAGGGCAATCTCATGCACTGTTTTACAAAGATGTGCCTGCTTTAACCCCTTCGATGCGGCCGCGATTCCCCTGGTGTGCTGTAAACAGCACGAACAGGGGCGGGCCGTGACGAACCCCAGCCGTCATCAGCACACGAGCACCGTAGTGCATCACGGCTGGGGTTCGTCATGAGCATGGAAGGGGTTAACCATCACCAAGAGGGCAATATAATGAGGTGCACTAAAACTGCCTGATGGTTTACCTCTTCATTTGTAATTCATTGCAGAGAATTTGTGATGTGCTTGCATACGATCATAAGGCTGCCTTAAGATACTTCATAGACACAGACCTGTTCCTCATTAAGACTGCATTCCAGTGAGAGACTGTTCCCCTCTGGTGTCAGTAAATATGAATTGTTTATGAAGAGTAGTCCATCAAACTCATAACAGCATCACACTGCATGTTTTAACTCTGTGTGCTATTACACTGCACTCTGAAAGAAAAAAATCACATGCATGTTTTTATGCATCAGAATGAGGACTACATCGTGGTAGGCGAATATTCATGGGAGCATGTGTATAGCATGTGAGTTTTTATGTATTGCAAAAAAGGGCACATCATGACGCATGTTACAGAATTGTGTTGAGATATTGAGATTATGCTCCTATGTGCACTTTAAGGGTTAAACTGAGGACCATATTAAATTGTGTGAGACAGGTTTGAATGTCTTTATCTGCCAGAGGAAATATGCTGCCTATTAGAGAGGTTGGTGTTTTTATCCATCACAATGAGGACCTTATCAAGATGTGTCACAATTGCATGTTTTTATCCAATGCAATGAGGACCATATTTTGGGGCATTTTAGCCATGTGTGCTTCTATCACAGAGAAATATCATGTTGCATTGAGCAAGTTCATGATAATGTAGCTATCATTAAAAATACCACATTAATGTGATTCAGTGTTTTCGCATATTCCTTTAACAGAAAGCTCCTTTAACAGTAAGATGCTTTAACAATATGCTGTTTAGTTGTCATGTGTATGATCTTAGGTAACTCAGAAAACTATATTGTATTTTATCTTGGAAATTAATGCATTTTACCATCACACTGACTGCTCTATGCAGGCCTGGTCCGTAGGACATGAATTTATCACCATCACAAAAAATCCCAAGGGCTAATGTTGTGTGCCTTTATCTGCCACAGGAAATAATATGCTGCCTATTACAGAGGTTAGTGTTTTTATCCATCACAATGAGGACCGTATCAAGATGTGTGTCACAACTGTGTTTTTATCCAACACAATGAGGACACATTTTGGTGCATTTTAGACAAGTGTGCTTTTTCCATCACAGAGTGACATCATATTGTATTGAAAAAGTTCATGTTAATTTAGCCATCATTAAAAGTACCACATTAATGTGAATTAGTGTTATCACCTATTCCTTTAACAGAAAGCATGTATAACATTATGCTGTGTATTAGTAAAGTGTATGACCTTGAGTAACAAAAAAAACTATATTGTATTGTACTTTGGAAATGCATGCACTTATCCATCACAATGACGGCTCTATACAGCCTGGCCCATAGGACATGCATCATCCCTCGAACGATCCATCACAAAAAAGCACAGAGGCTAATGTGAACAAGCATATATGTACACTTGGAAAAAGATGACTATTGAATGTGAGCAAACATTTTTGTGTGTGTGGAAAGTGATCTTCACAGGGCTTTGTTGCTCTGCAAACTAGTTGTGTGCCTCCAAATGTGTTACTTTGTAACTGTCCCCAAACAATTCTTCAGCCCATTCCCACCCAGGGAACAATCTGAGATTCACTTCTACAAGTGCTGGATTAAATCTGTTTCCAGGATGGAAAGTGAAAGGAATCAGACAAAAAATTGTAGATGGCATAGCTGAAGGGATTACTTGACAGGGGGAAATGTTTTTCAAATGTTATTACTTCTACTTGCTTTGTAATATTTTCAGAAATGTAAGCATGTAAACTTGTTCAAGGGAAAATGGAATTCTCAAATGAAAATGAAGCCTACTCCTTGAAATATATCCTCTGTAGCTATGAGCTAATAGTCAACAAGACAACCTTTGTGAATTAAAAAGCAGCTTGCTCTGTAATCCAAAATGATGATACTAAACAAAGCACTTGGTTTTGGGAATTGAGCCAATGATGAAGGGGTATAAAGGTGTTTGTCTACATGAATCACAGCAGGGTCACAATCACAATCTTTCCAGTGGATTGCTCATACCCTGCACAATGACCATAGCTTGGAATGTTACAGGTGTTTTGGGGAGTTATATAAGTGAGCTACTATTATACTTTGAATCAAGTCTTGGTGTGTATCACAATTGTTTGTTTTTATCCATCGCAACGAGGATTGTATGATGTTGTGTGTTACATATCTGAGCTTTTTCCTAGCACTGCGAGGACGACACCACTAGGCCTGTTGCAGAGATGTGCTATTATCTAAACTACTGTTGCCAAGAATAAACTTCTTTCAATCACAAATAGGATTATATTACATTATATTTTTGTCACCGGGTCGTCAAGGAAGGAGTTAAGCCCCGAAAGGAATCAACGTGCGACTTTATTCTTTTATCCCTTTTATTAGGTATGGTTTGAATATGTTTTTATTTTTCACGTCCGAGTTCGTCTGTTTACACAGCTAGTAGAGGTTAGGTATGAATACTGCTTCTGTTCTTCCTCTTATGAGGCCACCAGGTCAGTCATGGACTCGTATGTTCCTCGGTCGGAAAACCACTGGTGAACGTCGGAACATCGAAAATATGTAGAAGTGTAGAGGGCCAGTGCAGGGAGTATCACCACACTCAAAGAAGCCACCACCACCAAGTGTAGTCCGGTTAACCCACCGGTTTAGCAGAGGTGTGTCCTCTACTTACTTTGCTGCCTTCCAGCCCAGTGCCCGTGAGCAGCCCGCAGCCGGACTGTACCTTGTTCAGCCACATTCCTCCTAGAGCGTGGCAGAGCGAAGCGTGAAACGGTTGGCCTCCTGGCGACTCCTTCTCTGCAGGGGTTACCTCCCCACTTGTTGCAGGTGATGAGGTCCCATTTCTCCATCACGCGCTCTGGTTCACCTGGCTCTCTCCGCGTTCTTTAGGTCTCACTTCTTCCTCAGCATCCGTTCCAACATCCATTTCCGCTTTCATCAGCGGGGCTCTCTCTCCCCATTGGTCAGGGGGCAGAGACGTCATCCGGACTTGCTGACCGCCTTCTTCTTGGGTGTCAGAGTCCTGTTCCTTAAAGGACAGACCGGAGAAAAATCCTGCACACAGAGGAAGAGTGCCTCATTCACCATAGTCACCGGGGAGTATGGAATCTCCTCCAATAAGTCATCCTCGACCTTGTGACACAGTTACAAATTCATTTGAGTTCATCATGTGCATCGAGCACCTGATGTCTTAAGATACCTAATAGAAACAAACCTGTTCCTCATTGCATGTGCATTCCTGTGAGAGACTGGTCCCCTCTGTTGTCAATGAATATGAATTACATCACAGTGCGTGTTTTAATTCTGCGCTATAACACCTCACTCTGAAAACAACATCTCACACATATTTTCATCCATCACAATGAAGACTGCATTGTGTTATGCAATTCATGTGACCACGTGTATAGCATGTGAGCTTTTATCCATTGCAAAAAGGAGCACATCATGACGCATGTTACAGTTTTGTCTTGCCATTTTAAACATGTAATACACACTGCCACAACTTTATATGTTTCAAGCATATGAACGTTTGTTCTGGACACTGAAAACCATTTCATACTCTGTGTCACAAGATTGTGCTCTTTGGTGCTTTACAATAGCTCCTATTTAAATGTGACCTACGGTCCTATAGGCAGTGGTGTAACTAAGAGCCATATTAAATTGTGTACAACAGGTTTGTATGCCTTTATCTGTCACAAGAAATATTATGCTGCCTATTACAGAGATTGGTGTTTTTCCCATCACAACGAGGATTGTATAAAGATGTGTGTCACAATTGTGTGTTTTTATCCAACACAATGAGGACCACATTTTGGTGTATTTTGGACATGTGTGCTTCTTCTATCACAGAGTCACATCAATCAATCAATCAATCATTTGTAAAGCGCACTACATACCTGTGAGGGTCTGAAGGCGCTGGGGGGGCGCTATTGATCAAACAGCCAGGTCTTGAGTACCCTCCTGAAGGTCAGCAGGTCTTGCGTCTGTCGTAGGTTCGGTGGGAGGGTATTCCATGTCTTGGCGGCGAGGTGGGAGAAGGATCTCTTACCGGTGGTTGTTCTTTGGATGTGCGGGACGGTGGCGAGTGAGAGGTCGGCAGAGCGGAGCTGGTGGTTAAGGAAGTAGAAGGAGAGCTGTCTGTTGAGGTAGGCTGGGCCGGTCTTGTGGAGTGCCTTGTGTGTGTGGATGAGGAGCTTGAAGGATATCCTCTTGTTGACGGGGAGCCAGTGCAGGTTTCTCAGGTGGGGGGTGATGTGACTGTGGCATGGTACATCAAGGATCATTCGTGCCGAAGCATTTTGAATACATCGTAGTCGTTTGTTGAGCTTGGTCGGGGCTCACGTGTAGAGTGCGTTTCTTTAGTCGAGTCTGCTGCTGACGAGGGCCTGGGTGACTGTCTTTCTTGCATCTGTCGGGATCCATCCGTAGATCTTGCGGAGCATGCAGAGAATGTTGAAGCAGGAGGAGGAGACAGCGTTGACTTGCTTGGTCATAGAGAGCGTTGAGTCGAGGATGATTCCCAGCTTGCGTGCGTGGTCGGTGGGTGTCGGGGCTGCCCCCAGTGCCGTCAACCACCAGGAGTCGTCCCAGGCTGAAGAGTTGGAGCTGAGGAGGAGGACCTCCGTCTTGTCCGAGTTCAGCTTCAGATGGCTGGTCTTCATCCAGTCGGCGATGGCCTTCATTCCTTCGTGGAGGTTGGCTTTGGCGGTGATGGGGTCCTTGGTGAGGGAGAGGATCAGCTGAGTGTCTCTGGGTTCTGCCGAAGAGGAAGGAGGTGATCCAATCCAGAGCCTTGTCTCGGACCCCTGCAGCGTCGAGGCGTGCGTGTAGTGTGCGATGGCAGATGGTGTCAAAGCGGCAGAAAGGTCTAGGAGGATGAGTGCTGCTTTCTCGCCATTGTCCAGCAGGGTCCTGATGTCGTCGGTGGCGGCGATGAGGGCAGTCTCTGTGCTGTGGTTGCTGCAGAACCCTTACTGGGAAGGGTGCGGATTCTGTTTTCTTCGAGGTATCGGGTTAGCTGCCTGTTGACGGCTTTCTCGATGACCTTGGCTGGGAAGGGGAGCAGAGAAATGGGCCGGAAGTTCTTGAGGTCTCTTGGGTCTGCCTTAGGTTTTTAGGTCTCGCCTGCCAATGCGCTTGCGCATTGCTGGCGAGAATTATAGTAAGTGGAAAAGAAAAGTCTACCAAAATGGCTGCGGATCCCATACAGTTCATGTGAGACAGGCACATGCACGTCAGCCACATAACACACCACCATTTGTCTGTGCCTCGGTATCAGACATCGAAGGCTGCCGCTCCCCGCCCCCCTCGTGCACATCGCGCACCACCATTTGTCTGTGCCTAGGCATCAGACATCAAAGGCTGCAGCTCCCCCGCCCACCCCGCCACAGCACGCGCATAAGGCATATTTTCACTCAAATCTTTCCTTACCCATATCAATTTAGCTTTTTAAGGCTCTCAACATCTGTCACAAGACTCCCTCCTACACTCACCATTAGGAATCACTACCTTCCTTTTATTTATTTATTTTATGTGTTTTTATATAGCGCAGACTTCACCCGAAGATGTCAGAGCGCTTATTGCTGCACGTCTCTTTCTCTTCGCTGTTGGCCGCTTCCCTTGCACGCATCTGGCATATCTCCCCATGTCCCCTCATACCCGTCTGGCATTCCTCCCCTCGTCCCCTTGTCATTTCCACTGTTTCCTCACCCGTTGCTGCCATTAGTCAATACCCTCCACCTCCCCTTCATCTCTTAACTCGCCAGTCACTGGAAGTTGGGAGGGGAACAGCGTGACAGTGCTTCCCTTTGTCGGCAAAGCCAACCGTTTACCTTTAATGTGCTATTATTGCACGCACTCATTATTTCTGTATGTTTGTCTGTATATGCGCTAGGACACCTAGGGCCAGATGTAGGAGCCCTAATACCGGTCGGAAACGGCAGATTTCGTCCGTTTCCGACCGGTATTAGGGTTTTCAGATGTAGGGGGCTGAAAATTACAGAATCGCTATATTTACCGATTCGGTAAAATTACCGATTCGGTAAATTACCGAATCGGTAAATATACCGATTCTGTAATTACAAATGTCGGTGGCACAGTTTACAGTGCCACAGGCCCTTAAGAGTCGGTATTTTACCACCCAATCCCATTGGGTGGTAAAATACCGAATTCAGGTGTGTATGCACATCTGTGCAATGTGACACACAGATATGCCCTTAGGGCATGTATGTGTGCCACATGTCACACAAGCCTGTACTTGGGGTACTAGAGGGTGTCAGAGTGACACCCCCTGCACCCTTGCAGGATTCGGTATTTACCGATTCTGTAAATACAGAATCGGTATTTCCCATTGACTACTATGGGCTTCAAAGCCCATAGGAATCAATGGGAAATAACGACCCAGTATTTACACAATCGGTAAATACCGAATTCTACAGATTGGGTAATTCAGATTTTAAAATTACCTACATCTGCCCCCTTCCCATTTATAGACTCTTAAATACCGAATCAGTAAAATTCAGTATTTAAGAGTCTGTAAATGGGAATTACCTACATCTAGCCCTTAATGTCATACCTGCTTTTTTCATTTATAGGGCGGACGAAAGGTAGGGACCGTGCAAATCAGCTCATACGAACGTAAAGTGTTTAAAACAAGTGCAAGCAGCTTGAAAGGGACGAGCAGCATCCCTATTCATGCAGTAGTTACAGGCGGTGCAAATCTGGAAAGCATCCAGGACAACTTGCTTCAAATGATGGAGCAGGGAAGCCCAATGGCTCAGAATCTAGCTCAGTGAGTTAAGAGCTCACTACTGAAATCAGTGTGCAACCTGCACGTCTTGGGTTCATATGTATCCTCCCTACTCTTGCTCTGCCTTTCCTCTCCCTCTAGCCTATAAAAGAAGTACCATTATTTTGGGCAACAGTGACCTCTACTACTAGTAGTGTTATGAGAGCAAGCACTACACGTATTATTATTGTTAATGATTAGGTGTGCAAACTGAACACGGGACATATTACACACTTGTCAGTTTTCCTTATCTTGATTTAAATATAAATGGACACCAGTGATACGTGCTATTTTTATCGCTTTTATAAGGATGTCTGCTTCTATCCTTTGAATACCCTGCCCCCCCATGACCCACTGTTAGCAACCTTCTTAGTGTGTCATTGACCCCCAGGGCCCACCGTTAGCAACCTTCTTAGTGTCACATTGACCCACAGGACCCACTGTATGAGATTTGTGCCCTTGTGTCTGCTCCATAACCTTTGAATGCCCCCCTCCCCCTGACCCACCGTTAGCACCCTTCTTAGTGTCAAATTGACCCCCAGGGGCACAGCTCTCTACACCCCTCTCTTTACACCCCTCTCTCTCTCTCTCAACACCCCTCTCTCTCTCTACACCCCTCTCTCTCTCTACACCCCTCTCTCTCTACACCCCTTTCTCTCTACACCCCCTCTCTCTCTACCCCCTCACTCTGCCCCCTCTCTCTCTACACCCCTCTATCTCTACATCCCTCTCTCTCTACACCCCTCTCTCTCTACACCCCTCTCTCTCTAGAACCCTCTCTCTCTACACCCCTCTCTTTCTACACCCCTCTCTCTGCACCCCTCTCTCTGCACCCCTCTCTCTGCACCCCTCTCTCTACACCCCCTCTCTACACCCCTCTCTCTACAGCCCTCTCTCTACAGCCCTCTCTCTGCACCCCACTCTTTCTGCACCCCACTCTTTCTGCACCCCTCTCTATCTGCACCCCACTCTCTCTGCACCCCACTCTCTCTGCACCCTACTCTTTCTACACCCCTCTCTCTACACCCCTCTCTCTACACCCCACTCTCTCTACACCCCTCTCTCTCTACACCCCACTCTCTCTCTACACCCCTCTCTCTACATCCCTCTCTATCTCTACACCTCTCTCTCTACACACCCCTCTCTCTCTACACCCCTCTCTCTACCTCTCTCTCTACACTTCTATCTATCTATCAACCTCACTCTGTCTATCTATCTATCTATCTATCTATCTATCTATCTATCTATCTATCTATCTATCTATCTATCTATCTATCTATCTATTTCCCTCACTCTATCGCCCTCACTCTATCTATCTATCCCCCTCACTCTATCGCCCTAACTCTATCTATCTATCTATCAATCACCCTCACTCTATCTATTGCCTTCACTATATATCTGTTGCCCTCACTCTATCTATCTATCGCCTTCACTCTATCTATCGCCTTCACTCTATCTATCTATCGCCCTCACTCTATCTATCACCCTCACTCTATCTATCTATCTATCTATCTATCTATCTATCTATCTATCTATCTATCTATCGCCCTCACTCTATCTATCTGTCTATCTATCTATCGCCCTCACTCTATCTATCTGTCTATCTATCTATCGCCCTCACTCTCTCTATCTATCGCCCTCACTCTATCTATCACCCTCACTCTATCCATCGCCCAGTTCGCGCTATATAAAACATCTATCTATCACCCTCACTCTATCTATCTATCGCCCTCACTCTATCTATCACCCTCACTCTATCCATCGCCCAGTTCGCGCTATATAAAACATCTATCTATCGCCCTCACTCTATCTATCTGCCTATCTATCTATCTATCTATCGCTCTCACTCCATCTATCGCCCTCCCTCACTCTATCTATCACCCTTCCTCTATCTATCTATCTATCGCCCTCCCTCTATCGCCCTCCCTTCTTCTATCTATTGCCCTCCCTCCCTTTATCTATTGCCCTCCCTCTATCTATCTATCGCCCTCACTCTATCTATCTTTCCTCCTCCCTCTAGCTATCTATCGCCCTCACTCTAACTATCTATCGCACAACAACAGCATCACTCCAGGGCACCACTGCATCACTCAGGGGCACCACAACATCACTATGCGCTACCACAGCATCCCTGAACGCCACAGCATCACTTGTCGCCACCACAATATCACTCAGCGCCACCACAGCATCAATCTGTGCAACCATTCAACAACAACTCGTTCAAATATGTTCTCTCAATGTTTCAAGCTTTATTACAAATGTTACAAATGTCACAAACATATTCTTCACAAAAGTTATTTACAAAAGTTTAAGCTATTGCCATTATACATTACAATAACTTTTATTTAAGTATTAATTATTTAAAAAAATGCCTTCGTTATTTGTAATTTCAATACATCTAAGTCACGTAAATACAACACATATTGCATTACAAATGCTATAGGTGTCACATTTGCGAAAGCTAAAACTATTGGCATTGTAAATGACAAAGCTATTAATTTAGCTATTTTCAAAACCAACACATAAATACAAAATTTGTCATTTACAATACCAATAGCTCAAACTTTCCTAATGCGAGACCTATTGCATTGCAAATGCTTGTTTGATTAGGTCGTTGATCCTGGCGTGTTTCCAGATCTCTGGGAAGGTCGCGGTCTCGACGGAGAGATTGATGACGTTGCGCAGGTGGGGTTCAATGGAGCTGCTTGCTCTGTTGAAGACGTGGTGCGGGAATGGGTCTGACGGAGAGCCTGAGTGGATTGTGCGCATGGTCTTGATGGGCAAATTTTGTGAATTCGCGATCCGCGGATTTGCGAAATCGCGATCCGCAAAATTCACGAATTTGCAGATTTTTTTATTTTTGCGTGTTCGCGGGGCGCTTGGCGTGTTCGCGGGGCGCTTTGCGTGTTCGCGGGGGGTTTTTTTTGTGCGAGACCGCGATGCGCCCTTCTGCCCTCTGCCCCACTCGTTCTTGTGCCATTCTGCCCTCCGCCCCACTCGTTGTTGTGCCCTTCTGCCCTCTGCCCCACTTGTTGTTGTGCCCTGCTGCCCTCTGCCCCACTTGTTGCTGTGCCCTTCTGCCCTCTGCCCCACTCTGTGACCTTCTGCCCTCTGCCCCACTCCTGTTTTGTTTTAGAATGGCGCCGGCAAGCTGCCAGCGCCATTCTAAAAAAGTTACTAAGTTAGCTTCATCAGGAAGCACTAATAGATAAAATAAAGCAGGTGCTCGTGCACCTGCATTTTATCTATTAGTGCTTCCTGTTGAAGCTAACTTAGTAACTATTTTAGAATGGTGCTGGCAGCTTGCCGGCGCCGTTCTAAAATAGTTCCAAGCTTGAAGCTTGAACTTTTGCCCCCCGGATCAGTTCCGCTCGCGGATTTTCGGCAAATTCAAGGGAATACGCGGATCGCGAATTTGCCGAAAAACCGCGAGCGGAACAGATTTTGCGCCCATGCTTAGTCTTGATGGTGATATCGATGTTCACGTCATGTTGTATTGAAAAAGTTCATGTTAATTTATCCATAATTAAGAGTACCATATTATCATTATTCCTTTAACAGTAAGCGTCTATCAGATTAAGCACTATATTACAAATGTGTAACTCAAAGAGAACTACATTGTATTTTCTCTTGGAAATATGTGCACCTATCCATCACAATTATGGCTATGTAATGGCCTGGTCTATATGGCATACACTTATCTCAATTCAAAGAAAGACAAAGTGGTAATGCGCACAAAGTACATGTGTACACTTGGAAAAAGATTAAAAAACAAACAGATATCTATGTGAATAAATATTTTTATGTGGGTATGTAGAGACATTTTAAGGGCTTTATTGCCTTACAAAGTATATGTGTGCCGGCAAACTTGTGAGTTTGTAACTGTCCACAAACACTTTCTCTGCCAATTTCCACCCGGGGAACAATTTAAGATTCACTTCTCACAAGAGGTGGAGTAAATTTGTTTCCAGAGTGGGAATAGGAAGGAATTTCGGAGATGGCATAGATGAAGAGATTACTCAACAGTAAAACATGTTTTTCAAATGTTACTTCTCCCACTTGCTACACAATATTTCCAAGCATTTAACATGTTCAAGGAAAAAAGGGATTCTCAAAAGAAAATGAAGAGTAAGGAAACCCTAGTGCTACTGTGCATAAAGTATATGTGTAGACTTAGAAAAGATTGACTAGCATATAGATTTCTATGTGAGTATATTTACTGGACTTTAGAGCCCACGCTGCTTTGCCTGATTACCGCGCCAAGAGGCGCTGCCGCCATTCTCTCGCACCCGGAGGTGCATAAAGGTGCTCGCAGCTCCCGCTTCGCGGGAACCTCTTTACTGGACTTAAGAGCCAGAACTTGGCTATATGCAAATTAGTCTGACCCTGGCCCAGTGCATCATGGGAACAGGGCAGACCAAACTACCAAGCCAATTCTTATACTGGGAAGGAAACAAGCTACCGGGGACCGGTTTCTGGCATTTCAGCTGTCTTCGGCCCGGCTTGCTTGAATCCTGATGGTGCAATGAGCTAGGGACTCACATCTGAGTATACACTTCCACGCTGATGGTGGACACTATAGGTGTGGCAGGGTATACTCAGACATGAATCCCTTTCTCACTGCACCATCAGGACCCCCGGTAGCTTGTCTCCTTTCTGGTGAAGAATTGGCTTGGTAGTTTAGTTTGCCCTGTTCCCATGATGCACTGGGCCAGGGACAGACTGATTTGCATATAGCCAGGTTCTGAGCTGGGATGGTGCAGTGAGATAAATAACGGTGATGGATCAAGCCCTGATCTTTGGACTGGGAAAGAGTGGTCTGCTTAATTCAGACACTCTGTTCATCACCACCCCCTTTTCTGTATCGTTTTTGGCCACTATAGGTGTGGCAGGGTATACTCAGACATGAGTCCCTTTCTCACTGCACCATCAGGATTCAAGCAAGCCGGGCCGAAGACGGCTGAAATGCCAGAAACCGGTCCCCGGTAGCTTGTCTCCTTTCTGGTGAAGAATTGGCTTGGTAGTTTAGTCTGCCCTGTTCCCATGATGCACTGGGCCAGGGACAGACTGATTTGCATATAGCCAGGTTCTGAGCTGGGATGGTGCAGTGAGATAAATAACGGTGATGGATCAAGCCCTGATCTTTGGACTGGGTAAGAGTGGTCTGCTTATTTCAGACACTGTTAATCACCACACCTTTTCTGTATCGTTTTTGTCCACTATAGGTGTGGCAGGGTATACTCAGACATGAGTCCCTTTCTCACTGTACCATCAGGATTCAAGCAAGCCGGGCCGAAGACGGCTGAAATGCCAGAAACCGGTCCCCGGTAGCTTGTCTCCTTTCTGGTGAAGAATTGGCTTGGTAGTTTAGTCTGCCCTGTTCCCATGATGCACTGGGCCAGGGACAGACTGATTTGCATATAGCCAGGTTCTGAGCTGGGATGGTGCAGTGAGATAAATAACGGTGATGGATCAAGCCCTGATCTTTGGACTGGGTAAGAGTGGTCTGCTTAATTCAGACACTCTGTTCATCACCACCCCCTTTTCTGTATCGTTTTTGGCCACTATAAGTGTGGCAGGGTATACTCAGACATGAGTCCCTTTCTCACTGCACCATCAGGATTCAAGCAAGCCGGGCCGAAGACGGCTGAAATGCCAGAAACCGGTCCCCGGTAGCTTGTCTCCATTCTGGTGAAGAATTGGCTTGGTAGTTTAGTCTGCCCTGTTCCCATCATGCACTGGGCCAGGAACAGACTGATTTGCATATAGCCAGGTTCTGAGCTAGGATGGTGCAGTGAGATAAATAACGGTGATGGATCAAGCCCTGATCTTTGGACTGGGTAAGAGTGGTCTGCTTAATTCAGACACTCTGTTTATCACCACCACCTTTCTGTATCGTTTTTGGCCACTATAGGTGTGGCAGGGTATACTCAGACATGAGTCCCTTTCTCACTGCACCATCAGGATTCAAGCAAGCCGGGCCGAAGACGGCTGAAATGCCAGAAACCGGTCCCCGGTAGCTTGTCTCCTTTTTGGTGAAGAATTGGCTTGGTAGTTTAGTCTGCCCTGTTCCCATGATGCACTGGGCCAGGGACAGACTGATTTGCATATAGCCAGGTTCTGAGCTGGGATGGTGCAGTGAGATAAATAATGGTGATGGATCAAGCCCTGATCTTTGGACTGGGTAAGAGTGGTCTGCTTAATTCAGACACTCTGTTCATCACCACCCCCTTTTCTGTATCGTTTTTGGCCGCTATAAGTGTGGGAGGGTATACTCAGACATGAGTCCCTTTCTCACTGCACCATCAGGATTCAAGCAAGCCGGGCCGAAGACGGCTGAAATGCCAGATACCGGTCCCCGGTAGCTTGTCTCCTTTCTGGTGAAGAATTGGCTTGGTAGTTTAGTCTGCCCTGTTCCCATGAAGCACTGGGCCAGGGACAGACTGATTTGCATATAGCCAGGTTCTGAGCTGGGATGGTGCAGTGAGATAAATAACGGTGATGGATCAAGCCCTGATCTTTGGACTGGGTAAGAGTGGTCTGCTTAATTCAGACACTCTGTTCATCACCACCCCCTTTTCTGTATCAATATCTTTGCTTGGCTCTTCTTCTAAAGTAATGGCAAGAATGCTGTTGGCCAGGCTACAGCAATGGGTAGAAGAAAAGAACATCTTATCTGTAGCTCAGTATGGCTTCAGACGAGGTGTTGGGGTGGTCGAACAGTTTCTGAGCTTAGAACTAATAGGGGAACTTTACCTGTTGCTTGTACTTGCTCCTGAGGGCCGGGCATTGCTCTGCTTCATCATCTTGGCCGGGCTTGGCTCCGCCGAGCCCCGCATTCCTGTGGCAGCACCAGAGGGCCGGGCTTTTCTCCGCTCGCTACTCCGGCCCGGCTTGGCTACGCCGGGCCCTTTCCAGTCCTGTGACTACACCTCCCAGCAGCCCCACTAGCGGCCAGGACGCCGCGGACATCACACGGAAGCGCAAGGAGGTGCATAAAGGCTCCCTTGGTGCCGAGTCCGTGGGGAACTTTACCTGTTGCTTGTACTCGCTCCGGAGGGCCGGGCATTGCTCTGCTTCATCATCTTGGCCGGGCTTGGCTCCGCCGAGCCCCGCATTCCTGTGGCAGCACCTGTGGGCCGGGCTTTGCTCCACTCGCTCCTCCGGCCGGGCTTGGCTCCGCCGGGCCCTTTCCACTCCTGTGACTACACCTCCCAGCAGCCCCACTAGCGGCCATGATGCCGCGGACGTCACACGGAAGCGCCAGGAGGCGCATAAAGGCTCCCTTGGTGCCGAGTCCCGGGGGAACTTTACCTGTTGCTTGTACTCGCTCCTGAGGGCCGGGCATTGCTCTGCTTCATCATCTTGGCCGGGCTTGGCTCCGCCGAGCCCCGCATTCCTGTGGCAGCACCTGTGGGCCGGGCTTTGCTCCGCTCGCTCCTTCGGCCGGGCTTGGCTCCGCCGGGCCCCTTACACTCCTGTGACTACACCTCCCAGCAGCCCCACTAGAGGCCAGGACGCCGCAGACGTCAGACGGAAGCGCCACGAGGCGCATAAAGGATCCCTTGGAACCTCGTCCCGCGGGACGCGCGCGGGGAGAAGTCCGGGACAAGGGCGGGGCCATCTGCGGCCGTCCTAGGCAGACCGAGGCAGGGCAGGGCCCCTTACATGTGAGAACTTGAACCACCCATATAAAAAAAAAGGTACTGTGCTTGTTCGTCAAGTTGACTGCTCCCTGATACACAAGATAGTGTTGGGCCACCTTCGAGTTGTTGGATATTATCCCATTTACCAGGGAAAGTTGTAGCTAGCAATGGGTAAAAGGAAGGTAAGGGAGGGGGGGGAGCACTTGCCATTACAACTAAAAAAAGGAAGAAGTCAAAAAAGTCGCTACATGCTGCCGCTAATTGTGTTATGTCGAGCATCGAATCTATTGTTGAAGATTTTGAGGACATTCTATTGACGGCCCCATCCTTAAGAAATGTGGATAACCCTGATCCCCTGGTCGACGGTTTACTGCAGATAAAGAGCAAAGTGATCCCAGCTATTTTTTCTAAAAGACCAACATCCAAGTGCTCAGTAGATGATATGCATTCTAACCCTGCTTGCCCCATTGAGGTAAATGTTACAGAGGCATTAAGAGGGGCAAATATGAGTGCTAATGCCGAACTTCCAGCTATATCAACTGGGAATATAGACAGGTCCTCGCAGGTGATAGCATGTGAAATGGGCATCACTTGTACTAATCGCTTTTCAGTGTTGGAAGGGGAATCCAGGGAATTAAGTGAGGTCTTATCGTGAGGGCTGGGGGGACTGTGGAGGCTGTGAATAGTCCAGGTGAATGCTCCAGATGTTTGAATTTTAATAATTTAATCATGATGAAAATGGAAAGCCTGGAAAGGGATATAGCTATTATTAAGAAATTCATGATGGACTTTACAAAACGGGAGGAACAACACATAACAAACACTCTACACCCAGTGTTAGTGTCCAACCTGGTAAAAGCCCCTATCTTGCGATCGGCCCCACCAAACCAAACAGCAGGAGCGGCCCTATCTAAACCCAATACACTAACAGCTCCATTATGTGTCTCCAAAACTGTAGTAGAGCTACGACCCAAAATCCCAGCTCATAACCCCCTAGCTAAAATGCCCGCCAGGCAAAACACCTCGGGCTCATATGCCGAAGTAGCAAAATTGAGGGGGTCAATATCACAATGCAGGGTCCTGCAGGGGGATAATAAATATTATAGTGACATGCTTGAAACAACTAATTGGAGTAACAAACAGATAAACACACCATACAGATCCCCTTGTGGTATTGTCTACATGACCGGGGTCACCAAGCTTGGAGCTCCTAACACTTATGAGAACAGTGAATCCATACGCAATAAAGCCATTCACGGGCTTCGCCACGTGAGAGGGTGCAGATCAGTCATTAGGGAGGATATGATTAATGTTAAAAGAATTTCCTTGCCTAGTTCATCAACAGACTGTATTGAGATACAGTTTGGTAACATAGCAATTGCAGAGAACCTAGTAGGGCATGCCCCCCCTAGGAATTGTAACATACAAATCAGACACGCACCTCTATGGTCTAAATCTAGGCTCGAGGACGCATCGGGTCTAAACAACATAGACTGACCATTAAAGGATAACTATCTGAATAGTGTAAGACAAACACACAATATGTGCAAGCCCGAGGGTCAGACCAATTCCACCACAAGCCTTATAGATATGGAGGCTATGAAGATTAATGATGAGGTTGTTGCTCGGGGGAAGAAAGGTCTAATGAAGTGGTCAACGCTCAATATCCCCTAACAGCAGTTGTAAGACTAGCTTCAGAAGTAGTTCACACAGAGAGGGTTACAAACACAAACATGATTAAATTGTTTTCCTGGAACATAGCGGGGCTTCAAAAAAATATGGCAAATCCAGAATGGAACCAATTCATAGATACGTTTGACATCTGTATGTTCAAGGAAACATGGAGCATGTCTCCCCTATATAAATGCGGATATTCCACCCACTTTATTCCGGCAATTAGTTCAGGGAGAGGTCGCCCTTCGGGAGGACTGCACGTATGGTTTAGTGTGGCTTTGAATTGGGCACTTACTGCGCATACTTTACCATCGCAGGACATACTACACATCTCCACTAAGTGCTCCCATATTGGAAGCTCGATGGAGCTGTTTAATATTTATGCTAGAGGTTGCCCAGGAGGTCAAACTTCACCCACTATAGCCTTACTCGAGGTGGTGCTAGCAGGTATCCCCCCATTGTCTAGCATTATTGTAGGGGGAGATTTTAACTGTACATATGAACCCCTAAGCAAAGAAGATCTCCTGGGACTTAATGAAGAGGATTCTAGACAGTCCATGCCGCCTCTAACCATAGCGCCAATCAGAAAATGGACGCCAAGAACGATCCAAATAAATGTCCTAACACTAGAATATAACCTACGTGCCCTGAATGGTAGGACAACCTCAGACCCAAATGGTATGATGACCTATAACAGATTTAGTTGTCCATCCCGTATTGATTACATTCTGCTCGATACCGGTTCCTGGAACAGACTAGTTGACATGGAAGTCAGACAGTCACAGGATAGAGATCATAATCCACTTTGCATGGAAATAAGATGGGGTAATGAGAGGGAAGCATTACATGCCCCACTTATGATCACAAAATAAGTAGTTCCATCTAATTGCAAACACAGATTAAAGTGGAACAGGGTGATGTGCCAAGAAGATAGTTTGATCCGTATTAAAGAACTAGTAGAGGCAGAAACTAGGGAACTCCTATCCCATACCTCCGCCCAGTCAACCAAACAAAGTCTGAATTTTATAGACTCCTACAAGAGTCTAATAGAGAAAATTGGTTCATTCTTCACTATAAGAGATACTAGTGGACCAAGGAAGAAGAATCCACCAAAAAGTGGCACCCTATGGTATACAACAGGTTGTAGGGAAAAGGGAAGGGCTATAGCAAACGCCATTAGGAGAAAGGACGCTATAGCAGTTAGGACGGCTAGAAGGGAATATAGCGATTGCATCAAAAGTGCAAAGAAGGACTGGGAGGAAGAATATTGGCAACAACTTAAGATCGCTGCCAGTTCGAAGAACTCTACCCTGTTTTGGAACTTGATAAACAAACTTGACAGGAGAGAAGTAGAGCCTCTCCCTAACCATATAACTGAGCAACCATGGCATTCCCATTTTTCAAATCTGTATTGTGGTGAAGATGATTTAGTTCAATCATGGAGGGTACAAAATAACTTTATTAATAAGGAACTTACACCTGTAGAACCCTTTGTAGCCCGAGAAGTTTCTGATGCTATCAGGAGCATAACACCCTCTAAAGCGGCAGGCCCGGATGGGTTACCGGGAGATCTATACATACATGACCCTAAGCTGTGGTCTGATTTTATTGCTCCTCTAATGAATAGAATCCTTCATGGATACCCTGTCCCTGACTCGTGGAGGGGTGCTGAAGTTGTTACTATCCATAAGAAAGGCGATAGGGAGGACCCTGCCAACTACAGGTCGATTAGTTTAATCGACGCTGCTCAGAAAATAGTTGGCAGGGTCATTATAAATAGAGTAGGTATGTGGCTAGAGGAGGGGAATATACTGTCCCACTTCCAGGCGGGTTTCCGCCAGAATGTGGGTACTATGGACCATGTTTTCAGGTTTTGGGCAATATACTGGAAATCAGTAACCATTATGAAGGGGAATTTATATCTGACCTTCATAGACCTCAAAAGCGCCTTTGATTTGGTGCCTCGTGATAAACTCTGGAGAGTGCTGCTGGAAATGGGGTTCCTGCGTTACCTCCTGGAGTTTATAGTTAAACTTCACGAAGATAATTATGCTAGAATTAGATGGGGAATGAGGGACAGCTAACAGGTGAATAGGGGGTACGTCAGGGCTGTGTGATGGCCCGCCATTGTTCTCCCTCTTTATCAATGGGGTGGTAGACCATTTTAGGGAGGACAATGCCGATGCTCTGGTCCTGGCGGGGGAGAAAACACCAACCCTCCTCTTTGCAGATGACACCCTCCTGTTGTCCAAAACCCCCTCAGGGCTGGAGAAACTACTGGACAGATTCAGTCTATTTTGCGATGAACGCGGGCTGACCATTAATACATCCAAAACCAAGTTAATGGTGCTGCCCCTTCAAAAAAAGCAAAGAAAATTAATTTCACCCTTAATGGGTCACCTCTTGAGGTGGAGGAGGATTTTGACTACCTGGGAATCAGGATTAACAATAGAATGAAATGGGACTCCCATGTTGCCAAGATGCTGCTAAACCTCAAGAGAGTCTCGGGAGCCATTCTGAGGAGTCAGCGTATGTCAGTCAGCAGGCCTATAGCCCCGGCTCTAGCTGTATATGAAGGGAAGGTGCTGTCCTCCGCAGTCTATGGGTCGGAACGGTGGGGCTGCGAAAATGTCACCGATCTGGTTAGAGCCGAGAATAAGTTTATAAGGGACTTAGTTGCCGTTCCTATCTCAACCCCATTGAAGCCCCTTTTTCATGATATGGGCAAACGCTCGATTTTAGACATAGTACGCCTTCGCCCTGTGCTGTTCTGGGTGCGCCTGAGAAGGACCTCAGAACTAGCAAATTACGCCCTGGTGATGGACGAACTGCTATCCTTGAATAGTGTGAATAAGATCCAGTGGCTAAACAAATTGAGGCAAATGGTCATGAAGCTGGGATTGGCTGAATCCTGGACCTCACAGTCCCCTCCTCCAAAGCAAGTTGTTAAGAAAATGCACTGGGAGTGGGTACACACTGAGGAACAGAAGAGTACAAAATGGGGAGCTCTAACCACACAATTTTTGGAGCATAAGCCCACTAGGAGGTTTGAACCATTATTAGATTTCATCCAAATACTAAAAGACAGATCAGTTCTTTTTTAAATGAGGTATGGGACACTACCCCTTAACAAATTTATTAGGGGATGGAAAGGAACGCGGGTCTCAAATGGCACCTGCCCAAGCTGTCCATGTGAGACCGAATCCCTACCACACTTTCTGTTTGGTTGCAAAGCATACAAGAGGGCGAGATCGAGATGGTTGAAGCCAGTATGCAGGGAGTTGGGTGTTAGAGATTTTAGGGTCGCCCTCCGCATTCTCTTAACCGATACAACATCTTTATTTGTTGTATGCGGAGTTGCAAAGTACCTATCAAGTGCCTGGCTTACTCGCACCAGATTGCTAAATACTAATAAAGTATAGATCCTGCATGTACAGAAAGCCCACATGTATTTTACCGTTGTTGCACTTTAGTACCGCTATCAGAGTTGTTTTTAAAGTGTAAATAGTATTTGTATTGTTTTTTATCTTATGAATTGTACATTTTTATCATATATGCCATTTTTTATTAACTTGAATGTTTGTACTTTTATGATATGATTATATCGAATAAAGTATTACAACAACAATAATAGGAAAGTACACCTTCGCTAGGGAAGGATCCTTGCACCTTTGCTTTGTAGATTTGTCAAGTGCATTTTATGGGAGACGTTGGGAGGGATGGGAGCCCCGGAGGATATTATTAGTTTCTTATCTCAAATCTATGCTCGTCTGTCCGCAAATATACGTTATGGAATACATGGGGAATGCACAAAGCACTTTAATATTACACATGGAATAAGACAAGGCTGCACACTTGCACCTCTTCTGTTTTCACTTCATATAAATGGCATTGATATTTTACAACAGAATTTGGGGGTAGATGTCCCAATGATCGGTAAGCGGGCAACACCCCTATTATTGTACATCGATGATGCTGTCCTAATTTCAAGGACAGCGAACGGATTACAGACCCTGATGGACAATTTTACTAGTTTTATGACGGAAAACATTTAAAAAGTAACCTGAGTAAGACTTTGGTTATGTCCTAAGGTAAAAAGAATATTAAAACAAAATCACATTATATTAACGAGACATTAATAGAGAGAATGTTTACATTTTCTTACTTAGGGATTCTTTTAACAGTAAAGGTACTTGGAATACACATATAACTCTATGCAAGTTGAAATTTGTGAAATTGGTGGAGGCTATTTTTAGATTCTCCCAAACAATTGGTAAAAAATCCGTACGGGAGATTCTCAAGCTATACAGAGCAAAGTGCATCACCGGGAGTTGTTACGGGGGAGCACTATGGGGCCAGACGGATACTTTGCCATTACAAATTCTTGAAAACAACTTTTTAAGACGTTTGTTAGCCGTACCGGCCTTCACCCCTTTCATTATCTTGCATAGAGAAACCGGAACACCTTTCATTATCTTGCATAGAGAAACCGGAACACCATATATACACGATTTGATTAGCATAGCCGCCTTAAATTTGTGGCACCGTATCTGGACTAGGGAAGAAACTCGCTTTACGAGGGATATTATTTTAGACTGTTTGTCCCAAGACCGATGCAAGAAAATACCTTGGTTGAGTTATATTAGTGGTCTCTTAGAAGAATGCAACTTGCCCCTGAATGGAAATCAACCTGAAGACATACAACACATCAGTAAGGTTGATTTGAAAAGGAGTCTCCTGAATGTTAGGACAGCCTTAAGAGATGAGGATTCAGGTTCTAAGAAAATTGCTATATCTTATCTTAAGGGACCAATCGCCATGGGTCTGCAGCCATACCTCGCTTTTATAACTAAGGTACAGCATAGATTCTACCTAACCAGACTACGGATGAATACATTACACTATCTTTTTGCTTTTCCTAAAAGGGGCAAGTGGTGTGCTAATCTTCTAAACTGCCCGTGTGATGGTAGATCCAAACAAAGCAACCTTCATTTTTTACTCTTTTGAAATTTTTATATAGAAATTAGAAAAAAGTATCTCCGTCCAATTTTTAAAGATAATTGCCTGTAATCCTATAAAACTTCTTTTAATTATTAACGGAATTTGTAAAAAATACCAGTCTGCAATGCAGTAATTTGTTAAATAATGTCAGCAAAAAAACAAAGGAATGAACTTGTTCACTTAGAAAAATTGAACTAAGAATTACTATAGGTATACATGTATAATGATTGTGCTTATTTTAATTATGTTAAGATGTTGTTTCTTTTGCATATTCTTGGTTATAAATGGATTTTATTGTATTTCATAGAATGCTTTTATGGACATTTTTTATGATCCGAATAAAGCTTGATTTGATTGATTGATTAAATACATATTTCTGTGTGTGTGGCTAGAGAACTTTCCAGGGCGTATTTGCTCTTCTTGCAGATTCCTCACCTTTTGAATAAATTCCCCCAACAGTCACAAGACAGGTGTGGGTGCATGGCTGTTTTTACCAAGAACTTCTCAAGGAACCAGCGAGCGAAATTACTTTCCATTCTCCCTTCTGAGTTCAAATGGTAATGCTACGCAAAAGTGTAGAGGGACACCCAACTCACCACTTTGCAGATGTGTGCTATCTGAACTCCTGTTGCCATTGCAGAAGTACAAAACTTGCTCTGGTGGAATGAGCTTGAATACTTTCTGATGGCTCTTTGTTAGCCAGAGCACTGCACATCGTAATTCATAGGATTATCCATCTTGATAATGTCCTCTTATGCACTTTCTTGCCTTTCACCTTCCCCATATAGCCCACAAACAGCTGATCATCTAGCCTTAACTCGCATGTTCTGTCCACGTAGAAGCTAACTGCTCTCTTATGATCAAGACGATGCAGTCTCTGTTCTTACTTGGTTGCCTGTGGATGAGTGAAGAAGGTTGGGAGTCTGCATGGCAGGAAGGCAGCCTTGGTTCTTAACACCAATCTGTTAGGACTGAAAGAAATGAATATATGTTTGACACTAAAAGCTTGCAATTTGCTAACACGTCTAGCTGATGTGTTAGTGATCAGGAAGACTGCCTTAAATGTGAGTAACGTAAAGGACAACTATGTAATAGTTCAAAAGGGGAAAATAAAAGAAACATGAGAACCAAGTTGTAGCCCCATTGAGGCATCCTAAAAGGGATTGGTGGAAACTTGTTAATTGTCCCTTTAGGAACCTCATAACTATGGATGGTTTGAAAAGGGACAGCTGGTCAGGTAAACAAAGAAAAGCCGAAAAGTCTGATAAGTGAGCTTTAGCAGTACCCACGGCGCCCCACTGCTGAGCTAGTGAAAGGACAAACCTAAGATGAACCTGAAGAGGGTCTACTAAGCTGTCTACATATCAATTGGTAAATGAATTCCATCTGCCTCAGAACACTATCTTGGTGACATGACTGTGGGCACATAAATTAATATCCACACCTTCAGAAGGTAAAGAAAGAGATCTCATGTTGCCCGTTAAATCTCTAGAAAGACAGGTGGAGGCTTTAGCAGTTGGGATGGAGAACCCGCCATGTGACTGCAACAAGAGGTCTACTCTGTGAGGGAGACAGAGCGGAGGGCACAGGGAGAAGTGAATAAGGTCTACATTTTACACCCTTTGTGGCAAATCTGCGGGCAATGAGGATTACTTGGGCCTGATCAAGAAAACTTTTCCTCAGAATTTGAGCAATCAAGGGAATGGAAGGAAACACATAATGGAGCGAAAAGTTCAACTTCAACTGAAACATGTCCCCCAATGCTCCCTGCATCGGAAACTAGAGGTCACAAAATTTCAGGAATTGAGCGTTCTCGTGAGTGGCACATAGGTCAATATCAGGAGTCCTCCAGGCTGGAATATGTCCTGGATTACTTCCGATTCCAGATGCCACTTGTGGTTGGCAAGATGATTCTTACTGAAACTATCCACTAGCACATTGAGCACACCTGCAAGGTGATGTGCCACCAGGCAAATCTAATGTTCCTGAACCCAAGACTAGAGTCTCAGAGCTTCTTGGTAGAGAGGTATGACCCTACCCACCCCTGCTTGATGATATACTACATAGTTTATTGTCCATCAAGATCTGAAAACACTGATCACTGAGGGAATGGAGGAAGACCTTGAGTGCCAAAATTATGACCTGTAATTCCTAGAGGTTAATGAGCAATCTCCGTTCATCTAGGGACCAGGGACTTCTGAGCTCACATTCTTCCAGCTATATTACCCACTCTAGAGTGGAGGCATCAGTGATAACTGTTGCCACCGGAGGGATAGAGTGAAATGGACTTACTTGGGATAGATTGCTGTCCATCCTCTACCACTGTAAGGCCACTAAAGTGTTTCCAAGGTGCTTGAACCACTGCCTGCAAAGACATCATTGGAGTGCCCTCATATGTCAGCATGCATAGGTGATCAGAAGGATGAAGGAGGATTGCAGATCGAAGCATCATAAGACCATCAGGACTGGAACAATCGCTCCATTTTGAAACATCACAATCATAGCCTGGATGTTGTGAACCTTCTGAGAAGAAGGGAAGGCTCAATTTGCAATGGTATACCATCCCAACCCTTCCAATTTATCACGTCTTCAAGCAAAGCATTGCTGCAAGATACCTTGCTGCTCTGCACAAAAGGGAGAGAGAAGGAATGTGCCATATTTAACATTATTTGGCATATTCCTGTCTTCTGTTTGTGATGGCGCAACATGTACTGCTTGCACCAGAGCAGGCACCCTTGCACAGGGGTGCAGTATTGTTTTTGTGCAGGAAGGGGCATCTTCCTGCACAAACACAACGCTGAAAGACACTTCCCTCAACTAAGTGTGTTGCAGAATGCCGAACACTTAGAAAGCGGAAACAATAAGAATATATAGACATATTTCTCCTCGCTGTACCTCCCCTGGGAAGGTGTAGAATGTTGACAAATTCCCAGATTTATTCGGGGAATGCACCAAAATCAATGGATGGATGCATAGAAACATCCATGCTTCACCCATGGAATGCCTTGTCAGGGCAGAGTAGAGCAAGGCAATGACTTGCGCAGCCTTTTGTTAATCTAGCCAGGCTTGGTAAATCTCATTCTAGTTTTGTGTAGCCCTGCACTGCCTTGCGCGGTGAAAGGGCAATGCAAATCTTTGATAAATATGCCTCCGGATGCACTGTAAGGGAACTAGGGGAGACATAGGATTGTTGATGGAAAAGTTCATATTGACCGACAACTTGTCAGTTGTGTGCAAATGGTAGGACACATCCCTGGTGAGTTGGCTTTTAGGATCCAGTTATCCCGGTAAAGGAATTCTGGAATTAATTGCCACATCTGTGAAGGTCTGAATCTACCACCACCACTTTTGTGAAGACTGGAGGAGCAAAGTGAGGTCAAATGGGAGAACAACAAACTAATAGTGTTCAGATCGGACCATGAAGCATAGAAAATTCCTGTGTATCCGCAGGATAGCAAGGTGGAAGTAGATATCTTGCAGGTCAACAGACACAATCTAGACTTCCATTTCCAGTGCTAGAAGAACCAGAGCTAGGGACAGGATCACTAGCCCCTCTCCTGCTCTGGAACACACTCCACAGTACCCATTACTAGTAAGGTCAGAACCTCTTGCTGAAGGACAGTCAGATGGTCTGGCAGGAGTACTGGTAACTGGAAGAGATGGTTGGGGGTTCTGCTGGAAGGATAGGCCATACTCCTTTCCACAATCTACAAGACCCAAAGGTCTGGAATCCTCAAAACTTGTGAAAGGTCTGAGGGGTCCAAACGTGTGAAAATGGGATGTCTGTCCCCAAAATGACTGTGTGTGTTCAGACAAGAGTAACTATGGCTGTTTCCCTGTAGTGGTTGGGGAAGAAGAGGAGGAGGGAGAAAGGGGTAGAGCATCTGTTCTTCCCTTGCTTTGTCCTCTCTACTATTTGTAGAGGGAAGATCCCCTGTTGTTGGTGCTGCTGTTGGGTGTATTGCTGATGGCCCCAAAAGTAAATCCCCTGCTGAAACCTCAGATTATATTGTGGGAAAGGCATCAGGTGTTACCTTGCTTTGTCCTCTCTACTATTTGTAGAGGGAAGATCCCCTGTTGTTGGTGCTGCTGTTGGGTGTATTGCTGATGGTCCCAAAAAGTAAATCCCCTGCTAAAACCTCAGATTATGTTGTGGGAAAGGCACCAGGTGTTTGCTTGGAAAAATAACAAGCTTGCACTACTAGGCTCTCCAGGGATGGGTGAGACGAGAGGAAGGTGGGACCTCCTGGAAATGGCTTATAGTGTCAGGTATCGGTTCCAGAAATCTCAGTAGAAGTTATTGTTTTTTTCAAATAGCTAGACTATGTTCTGTTAGGAATTGAATTCATCAAAATGAGGGAAGAGGAATGGTTGTCCTATCTGTTCCCCGGAACTAAGTAGAGATTATCAAGATTGGATAGGACACTTGTAACCACTTATACCAAGAGAAGTATTGTGAAACCCTCATAAACGATGTGTATAACGAGAAGCGGTATATCTTGTTCTCCGCCCCACACAAACGTTATGGCAGCAATCATCGGGTTTGACAAAATGTATCTTGCCAGCCTCACCCGAGGCGTTCTCCGGTTTTTTCGTGGCAGTCTCCAGAGAAATTTCGAATCACCCCACAAAAACAGGCACAAAAAAGAGTAAAATAGTTTCCAGCCGATATGGGTACTCTTTTTATTAGTATCGTTGGACAACTAGGTTAAAAAGATCGGTATGCTCACTGGAAAATTAGGAATCCATAGTATATATTAGTAACATTGACAGAACGTCGACATGTTTCTGCTCTATTGGCCCGTGGGTCTAAGAGCATTCGTCAGGACAAAGACAACAATGAACAAAGAAAAATCTACATATCACTATTTGTGATGTAGGAGGGTAGAAGTTTAATTTTTCAGTCTTACCCTTATGAGGTTCTATGAAGTCACCTATAAATTTGAAGAAAAAGGTGGGGTCACTAATGGCATTTAACCAATGTGCGGTTAAAATGGAAAAAATGGACAAGCATTGTACCATTAATCATGCAAACTCAATTGAGGCTTTTTTCAGGAAATTGAGAACAATATGAACATGTAGGCGAGTAAATGGTAGCGACATTTTAACAGACTAGCGTATATTGCGACAAGTAAATTACCCATTAAAAGAAGTATGACATACCTCCAAGTCAGGTGAACTTTGAGTAAATGAACCTGATGGAAAAAACGGGAATAGTAAATGTTCTTCCCGCATTCGTGATGGCAAGAAAGTCCGTAATACCCCAAGTGAGGTCTTACCTTAAATGTGTTAAAAAAGGTTCCCTCAGGAGGTGTGGACAGATCGTCCCAGGCTATAACGGTATCAGAGAATCAAGGTATTAGTAACTCTGATACTGTAAAGTTGTGGTGGGCGCGGGCAATGAAGGGACGACTTACCCGCAACGGAAGCGTGTTCCGCGTCTTGTGCTGGCTCTGCCTCCTGGACGCCAGGAGCACGCTTCCAATGGCGTTCTAGCTGCGCTGGTCACAGAAATAGAAATAGGACCTTTGTTTGAAAACGAAGAACAACTTCAATAGGTTAAATAACTATTTATAGATCATTCTGTACGCCTAAAAACTAATTATATGTTATGTACATCATGGTCTCATAATTGTCAAGGCACTAACCCAGAAAAAAAATGTTTTGTGTAAAAATTGTTACGGACTCAACCTGTTCACAGGGGGAATACACATTGCAGAAGGAGATTGTCATACTGCAAGCATCTCATGGTCTTATAATTGTCAAGGCACTAACCCAGAAGAATTATTTGTGTGAAAATAGTTACGGACTCAACCTGTTCACAGGGGAATTCACATTGCAGATGGGGATTATCATACTGCAAGTATCAGCGTGCAAAGTGGTGCCAACAAATGTCATCATTTAGACCATATTTATTGGTCTTGAGGCGGTCCACCCAGCGTTGTTCTTTTTCGTACAGTACCTTTTCAACGTTGGGTGTGTTGTCTTGAACTTTTTCTATAACTGTCCACTTTAAGTCCTCAATGCTGTGTTTTAGTTCGATGAAATGTGCACATAGTTTGGTTGTGTTCTATTTTAGGCGAATATTGCTTTTATGCTCCCCTATGCGCAGTTTCACCTTTCTACAAGTCATACCGATGTATTTTTTGTCACATGGACATGTGACCATGTAGATCACATGGGAAGAGTTGCAATTGCTATGTTGCCGCTGGGTCCATGTGAATGTTGTTGACAGTTGTAATGTTTTGGAAATGGATGTAGATGTACAAGCCGTGCAGGAACCGCACGGGTAGTGGCCTGTCACTGGAGCCATATTTATGTTTCTGATCTGATTTGTTGGTTTTATTTGTTTTGGACGGGTATGTACCAGCATGTCACGTAGGTTTTTTGTACGTCTGTTCGCAAAGCGAGGTTTTGGCCAGTTGAATTTGCCGGTATTTACAATATGCCAATTTTTACTGATCAGTTTGTTGACCTGGTATGATGCTGGACCAAATGTGGTCACGCAGGTAACGAGGTCCTTATTTTCAGTTTTTTCAAAAGATGTTAAAAGATTTTCTCTCGGTTGGTTCTGGGCTCTTTTTTGGCATTTTGATATTGTACTTTTTTTGTAGTGTCTTTGTTGCAGTCTGATACTGAGAGCTCGTGATTGTATTTGATAATCCTTTTGCTAAAAACAGTTTGTTGTCCTATAAAAGCTATCATCCTCAACCGCTAAGAGACAACTTACCCTACAGCCAATTTCTGCGTCTCAAAAGGAACTGCAGTCAAAAAAAGGATTATCAAATACAATCACGAGCTCTCAGTATCAGACTGCAACAAAGACACTACAAAAAAAGTACAATATCAAAATGCCAAAAAAGAGCCCAGAACCAACCGAGAGAAAATCTTTTAACATCTTTTGAAAAAACTGAAAATAAGGACCTCGTTACCTGCGTGACCACATTTGGTCCAGCATCATACCAGGTCAACAAACTGATCAGTAAAAATTGGCATATTGTAAATACCGGCAAATTCAACTGGCCAAAACCTCGCTTTGCGAACAGACGTACAAAAAACCTACGTGACATGCTGGTACATACCCGTCCAAAACAAATAAAACCAACAAATCAGATCAGAAACATAAATATGGCTCCAGTGACAGGCCACTACCCGTGCGGTTCCTGCACGGCTTGTACATCTACATCCATTTCCAAAACATTACAACTGTCAACAACATTCACATGGACCCAGCGGCAACATAGCAATTGCAACTCTTCCCATGTGATCTACATGGTCACATGTCCATGTGACAAAAAATACATCGGTATGACTTGTAGAAAGGTGAAACTGCGCATAGGGGAGCATAAAAGCAATATTCGCCTAAAAAAGAACACAACCAAACTATGTGCACATTTCATCGAACTAAAACACAGCATTGAGGACTTAAAGTGGACAGTTATAGAAAAAGTTCAAGACAACACACCCAACGTTGAAAAGGTACTGTACGAAAAAGAACAACGCTGGGTGGACCGCCTCAAGACCAATAAATATGGTCTAAATTATGACATTTGTTGGCACCACTTTGCACGCTGATACTTGCAGTATGATAATCCCCATCTGCAATGTGAATTCCCCTGTGAACAGGTTGAGTCCGTAACTATTTTCACACAAATAATTCTTCTGGGTTAGTGCCTTGACAATTATAAGACCATGAGATGCTTGCAGTATGACAATCTCCTTCTGCAATGTGTATTCCCCCTGTGAACAGGTTGAGTCCATAACAATTTTTACACAAAAAATTTTTTTCTGGGTTAGTGCCTTGACAATTATGAGACCATGATGTACATAACATATAATTAGTTTTTAGGCGTACAGAATGATCTATAAATAGTTATTTAACCTATTGAAGTTGTTCTTCGTTTTCAAACAAAGGTCCTATTTCTATTTCTGTGACCAGCGCAGCTAAAACGCCATTGGAAGCGTGCTCCTGGCGTCCAGGAGGCAGAGCCAGCACAAGACGCGGAACACGCTTCCGTTGCGGGTAAGTCGTCCCTTCATTGCCCGCGCCCACCACAACTTTACAGTATCAGAGTTACTAATACCTTGATTCTCTGATACCGTTATAGCCTGGGACGATCTGTCCACACCTCCTGAGGGAACCTTTTTTAACACATTTAAGGTAAGACCTCACTTGGGGTATTACGGACTTTCTTGCCATCACGAATGCGGGAAGAACATTTACTATTCCCGTTTTTTCCATCAGGTTCATTTACTCAAAGTTCACCTGACTTAGAGGTATGTCATACTTCTTTTAATGGGTAATTTACTTGTTGGAATATACGCTAGTCTGTTAAAATGTCGCTACCATTTACTCGCCTACATGTTCATATTGTTCTCAATTTCCTGAAAAAAGCCTCAATTGAGTTTGCATGATTAATGGTACAATGCTTGTCCATTTTTTCCATTTTAACCGCACATTGGTTAAATGCCATTAGTGACCCCACCTTTTTCTTCAAATTTATAGGTGACTTCATAGAACCTCATAAGGGTAAGACTGAAAAATTAAACTTCTACCCTCCTACATCACAAATAGTGATATGTAGATTTTTCTTTGTTCATTGTTGTCTTTGTCCTGACGAATGCTCTTAGACCCACGGGCCAATAGAGCAGAAACATGTCAACGTTCTGTCAATGTTACTAATATATGCTATGGATTCCTAATTTTCCAGTGAGCATACCGATCTTTTTAACCTAGTTGTCCAACGATACTAATAAAAAGAGTACCCATATCGGCTGGAAACTATTTTACTCTTTTTTGTGCCTTTTTTTGTGGGGTGATTCGAGATTTCTCTGGAGACTGCCACGAAAAAACCGGAGAACGCCTCGGGTGAGGCTGGCAAGATACATTTTGTCAAACCTGATGATTGCTGCCATAACGTTTGTGTGGGGCGGAGAACAAGATATACCGCTTCTCGTTATACACATCGTTTATGAGGGTTTCACAATACTTCTCTTGGTATAAGTGGTTACAAGTGTCCTATCCAATCTTGATAATCTCTATGTTCTGTTAGGGCCTTATTGAAAGGAAGTAACAATTCTACTGTATGGGGGGTTAAATGTACAACCTCAATAAGGGGGTCTGATCTTTGTTTCTATGGACGGCACTTGGAGGTATTAGCGACCCTCCTAATGACCGAGTGGTATGAATGAACCTCTGGTAGGGGCAAACCCGTTGGAGAGAGAAGCTCCCTCTCTGGTGAAGTGTCAATACCACTTGGATCTTTCAGGCCTGTAAAGTCCAGGTCCAGTGTATACTAACCATCCTAATCATCTGCATTTAGATCTGAGCCCCAAAGAAGAAACTGCCTTCTTCTATTAACCTTTGGCCTCCCCTGGAGCGATAAAGTTGATGGTTAATAAATGGAAGAGAGTCTGTTCGAGTGGTCAGCTGAACTGGTGGAGTCAGAAGAGGTGGAAGAATCAATAGTAGCAGCACCAGGGTATTGTCAGTGGCGTTAGTGGAATTAGAGATGTCATCTGTGGCACCAGAGAGGTGTTTTGGTCTGGCGCTGAAGGCGAGTAAGAAGGGCTGTCCATTCAGTGGAGGTGGTAGCCGCGGCCCTGATCCCGAATGCTGTGGTGGCACTGAGTCTGTGTTGCTGACCATGATAATGCGGGCTAGGGAAAAAAGGGTGAAGAGGGCGTTGAGTGGAATGACGCTGGTAGCCCTCCAGTGCTCGACAAGAGCAAGTCATTGGGCCTGTAGGACAAGCGAGCACTCTAGAAGGGACCACAGATCTGCTTAAAATGCTTATCATGTCACTCAGGGATGCTGAAGGGTCCTCCACCCAACAAATCGGAAAATATGGGCAAAGCTGACTGGCCATGGGCCTTCGGATCGATGATGCAGAAAAATTGACTCAGAAGCCAGCTGCAGGTCTGAAGAAACCACATGCGCCATAGACTCCATGGGGACTACCATTGGTTCCTTGTCCGACATTGAATGTGGCAAAGTCTGGGTTGTGGAGACTTACTTCTTGAAGTATGTTGGAGAGACTCATGCCTCTTCTATAAATTTTTCTTTTTTCTTCGGTGACTTTGATGAAGATGGCTACTGCAGCAACTTCACCTCGCCTCTCCCACCTGAGGGGTGGGGTTGGCATAGGTGGGCACACATTTTAGTTTGTTCTAATTTTTCCTGCCTGGACTCCCACCGAAAAGGGGGAGAGACAGGAAGAGGGCCAGCTCCTGATAGCAGGAGAGGCTCGGGGTCATGTTACAAAGGTGGAAGGTGGAAGGCCTTTGAAGCTCCCCTACCACAGATAACCTGGGGGAGGTGTGACTACCTCCGCCCAGGAAAGGCTTAGTTTTTGGGCTGAGGAAGCAAAGGCTCCCATCCCATTGGTCCAGAAACATGTCTTGTGATGGCAGGCTGGTGGTTACCAGTTAGGGAACCCACCAGAGGCTGTTCTCTTTTTCAGAGTGCATCTCTAAGATGCCCTCTGAGTGCATGGTATAATAAATCCCAACACTGCCATCAGTGTGGGATTATTATGCTGAGAAGTTTGATACCTAACTTCCCAGAATGTAGTAAAGCCATTATGGTGCTGTGGAGTTCGTAATGACAAACTCCCAGACTATATAATCTATATGGCTTCACTGCACTTAAAATGTCTAAGAATGGACTTAACACTGTAGGGGTACAGTGCTCATGCAACTGTACTCTCACCAGTGGTATCGTGCACCCAGCTAGAGGGGTGGCTGACCTGTACCATAGGCAGTGGGATGCATGCATGGCACACAGGTGTGCCATGTCGACTCTTCACTTTTCTCTGCACCAAAACGCACAGCCTGCAATGGCAGTGTGTGTGTGTTAAGGTATAGGGCCTTTAAGGGTGGCACAATATGTGCTGCAGACCATAGAGGTACAAAAGGTGGAGGAGATGGACGGAGCATCTGAACCAATCAAACACTCACACCCAGTCAACAGATCTGGGTTTGATCCATCACCGTTCTTTAGCCCACTCTGCCTCCCAAGTTTAGACACGGCCATATGCAAATCAGTCTGACCCTGTGCCTCATGGGAACAGTCCAGCCCGAACTGCCAAGCCATGCCTTCCCTGGACCGGCAACAAGCGTCCTAGGACCGGTTTCTGGCATTACAGCCGTCTTCAGCCAGCCTTGCTTGAATCCAGTGGCAAAGTGAGCAAGGGACTCACAACTGAGCATACCCTGTCAACTTATGGCGACAAAGCGGTACAAAAGGGGCTAGTGATGGTCGGAGCATCTGAACCAATCAAACACTCACACCCAGCCAACAGATCTGGGTTTGATCCATCACCGTTCTTTAGCCCACTCTGCCACCCCAGTTTAGACATGGCCATATGCAAATCAGTCTGACCCTGTGCCTCATGGGAACAGTCCAGCCCGAACTGCCAAGACATACCTTCCCTGGACCGGAATCAAGCGTCCTAGGACCGGTTTCTGGCATTACAGCCATCTTCAGACAGGCTTTCTTGAATCCAGTGGCAAAGTGAGCAAGGGACTCACGTCTGACATACCCTGCCAACTTATGGCGACAAAGCGGTACAAAAGGGGATGGCCATGTCTGAACTGGGGTGGTGTGGAGTGCAAAAAAACAATGGATTTAGGCCCAGATCTCTGTACTGGGGTGAATGTACGACATTGTTCTGCATTCTGTCCATCAATTGTTGTTTTTGCATTTGTCACCCCGAGTGGGATGGGTATGCTCAGACGTGAGTCTCATGCTCTCTACACCACTGGAGTCAAGCTATCCTGGCTGAAGACGGCTGATAGCCAGAAACCGGTCCTAGGATGCTTGATTCCGGTCCAGGAAAGATATGGCTTGGCAGTTCGGGCTGGACTGTTCCCATGAGGCACAGGGTCAAGGCTGATTTGCATATGGCCATGTCTGAACTGGGGTGGTGTGGAGTGCAAAAAAAGATGGATTTAGGCCCAGATCTCTGTACTGGGGTGAATGTATGACATTGTTCTGCATTCTGTCCATCAATTGATGTTTTTGCATTGGTCACCCCTAGTGGGATGGGTATGCTCAGACGTGAGTCCCATGCTCTCCACACCACTGGAGTCAAGCTATCCTGGCTGAAGACGGCTGATAGCCAGAATTCGGTCCTAGGATGCTTGATTCCGGTCCAGGAAAGACATGGCTTGGCAGTTCGGGCTGGACTGTTCCCATGAGGCACAGGGGCAAGGCTGATTTGCATATGGCCATGTCTGAACTGGGGTGGTGTGGAGTGCAAAAAAAACATGGATTTAGGCCCAGATCTCTGTACTGGGGTGAATGTATGACATTGTTCTGCATTCTGTCCATCAATTTTTGTTTTTGCATTGGTCACCCCTAGTGGGATGAGTATGCTCAGACGTGAGTCCCATGCTCTCCACACCACTGGAGTCAAGCTATCCTGGCTGAAGACGGCTGATAGCCAGAATTCGGTCCTAGGATGCTTGATTCCGGTCAGGAAAGACATGGCTTGGCAGTTTGGGCTGGACTGTTCCCATGAGGCACCGGGTCAAGACTGATTTGCATTTGGCCATGTCCGAACTGGGTTGGTGTGGAGTGCAAAAAAACGATGGATTTAGACCCAGATCTCTGTACTGGGGTGAACGTATGACATTGTTCTGCATTCTGTCCATCAATTGTTGTTTTTGCATTTTTCACCCCGAGTGGGATGGTATGCTCAGACGTGAGTCCCATGCTCTCCACACCACTGGAGTCAAGTAATCCTGGCTGAAGACAGCTGATAGCCAGAAACCGGTCCTAGGATGCTTGATTCCGGTCCAGGAAAGACATGGCTTGGCAGTTCAGGCTGGACTGTTCCCATGAGGCACAGGGTCAAGGCTGATTTGCATATGGCCATGTCTGAACTGGGGTGGTATGGAGAGCAAAAAAACATGTATTTAGGACCAGATCTCTGTACTGGGGTGAATGTATGACATTGTTCTGCATTCTGTCCATCAATTGTTGTTTTTTGCATTTTTCACCCCGAGTGGGATGGGTATGCTCAGACGTGAGTCCCATGCTCTCCACACCACTAGAGTCAAGCTATCCTGGCTGAAGACGGCTGATAGCGAGAAATCGGTCCCAGGATGCTTGATTCCGGTCCAGGAAAGACATGGCTTGGCAGTTCAGGCTGGACTGTTCCCATGAGGCACAGGGTCAAGGCTGATTTGCATATGGCCATGTCTGAACTGGGGTGGTATGGAGAGCAAAAAAAACATGTATTTAGGACCAGATCTCTGTACTGGGGTGAATGTATGACATTGTTCTGCATTCTGTCCATCAATTGTTGTTTTTTGCATTTTTCACCCCGAGTGGGATGGGTATGCTCAGACGTGAGTCCCATGCTCTCCACACCACTAGAGTCAAGCTATCCTGGCTGAAGACGGCTGATAGCGAGAAATCGGTCCCAGGATGCTTGATTCCGGTCCAGGAAAGACATGGCTTGGCAGTTCAGGCTGGACTGTTCCCATGAGGCACAGAGTCAAGGCTGATTTGCATATGGCCATGTCTGAACTGGGGTGGTGTGGAGTGCAAAAAAAACGATGGATTTAGGCCCAGATCTCTGTACTGGGGTGAATGTATGACATTGTTCTGCATTCTGTCCATCAATTGTTGTTTTCGCATTGGTCACCCCTAGTGGGATGGGTATGCTCAGACGTGAGTCCCATGCTCTCCCCACCACTGGAGTCAAGCTATCCTGGCTGAAGACGGCTGATACCCAGAAACC
Source organism: Lissotriton vulgaris (assembly GCF_964263255.1). NCBI lineage: Eukaryota > Metazoa > Chordata > Amphibia > Caudata > Salamandridae > Lissotriton > Lissotriton vulgaris. Next base: position 1,415,895,734 of record NC_141693.1, read on the forward strand.
GGTCCTAGGATGCTTGATTCCGGTCCAGGAAAGACATGGTTCGGCAGTTCGGGCTGGACTGTTCCCATGAGGCACAGGGTCAAGGCTGATTTGCATATGGCCATGTCTGAACTGGGGTGGTGTGGAGTGCAAAAAAACCATGGATTTAAGCCCAGATCTTTGTACTGGGGTGAATGTATGACATTGTTCTGCATTCTGTCCATCAATTGTTGTTTTTGCATTTGTCACCCCGAGTGGGATGGGTATGCTCAGACCTGAGTCCCATGCTCTCCACACCACTGGAGTCAAGCTATCCCGCCTGAAGACGGCTGATAGCCAGAAACCGGTCCTAGGATGCTTGATTCCAGTCCAGGAAAGACATGGCTTGGCAGTTCAGGCTGGACTGTTCCAATGAGGCACAGGGTCAAGGCTGATTTGCAAATGGCCATGTCTAAACTGGGGTGGTGTGGAGTGCAAAAAAACGATGGATTTAGGCCCAGATGTCTGTACTGGGGTGAATGTATGACATTGTTCTGCATTCTGTGCATCAATTGTTGTTTTTGCATTTGTCACCCCGAGTGGGATGGGTAAGCGTAAGTCCCATGCTCTCCAAACCACTAGAGTCAAGCTATCCTGGCTGAAGACGGCTGACAGCCAGAAACCGGTCCTAGGATGCTTGATTCCGGTCCAGGAAAGACATGGCTTGGCAGTTCGGGCTGGACTGTTCCCATGAGGCACAGGGTCAAGGCTGATTTGCATATGGCCATGTCTGAACTGGGGTGATGTGGAGTGCAAAAAAACGATGGATTTAGGCCCAGATCTCTGTACTGGGGTGAATGTATGACATTGTTTTGCATTCTGTCCATCAATTGTTGTTTTTGCATTGGTCACCCCTAGTGGGATGGGTATGCTCAGATGTGAGTCCCATGCTCTCCACACCACTGGAGTCAAGCTATCCTGGCTGAAGACGGCTGATAGCCAGAAACCGGTACTAGGATGCTTGATTCCAGGCCAGGAAATACATGGCTTGGCAGTTCGGGCTGGACTGTTCCCATGAGGCACAGGGTCAAGACTGATTTGCATTTGGCCATGTCTGAACTGGGGTGGTGTGGAGTACAAAAAACCGATGGATTTAGGCCCAGATCTCTGTACTGGGGTGAATGTATGACATTGTTCTGCATTCTGTCCATCAATTGTTGTTTTTGCATTTGTCACCCCGAGTGGGATGGGTATGCTCAGACGTGAGTCCCATGTTCTCCACACCACTGGAGTCAAGTTATCCTGGCTGAAGACGGCTGATAGACAAAAACCGGTCCTAGGATGCTTGATTCCAGTTCAGGAAAGACATGGCTTGGCAGTTCGGGCTGGACCATTCCCATGAGGCACAGGGTCAAGGCTGATTTGCATATGAGCATGTCTGAACTGGGGTGATGTGGAGTGCAAAAAAACCATGGATTTAAGCCCAGATCTTTGTACTGGGGTGAACGTATGACATTGTTCTGCATTCTGTCCATCAATAATTGTTTTTGCATTCGTCACCCCGAGTGGGATGGGTATGCTCAGACGTGAGTCCCATGCTCTCCACACCACTGGAGTCAAGCTATCCTGGCTGAAGACGGCTGATAGCCAGAAACCGGTCCTAGGATGCTTGATTACGGTCCAGGAAAGACATGGCTTGGCAGTTCAGGCTGGACTGTTCCCACGAGGCACAGGGTCAAGGCTGATTTGCATATGGCCATGTCTGAACTGGGGTGGTGTGGAGTGCAAAAAACGATGGATTTAGGCCCAGATCTCTGTACTGGGGTGAATGTATGACATTGTTCTGCATTCTGTCCATCAATTGTTGTTTTTGCATTGGTCACCCCTAGTGGGATGGGTATGCTCAGACGTGAGTCCCATGCTCTCCCCACCACTGGAGTCAAGCTATCCTGGCTGAAGAAGGCTGATAGCCAGAAACCGGTCCTAGGATGCTTGATTCCGGTCCAGGAAAGACATGGCTTGGCAGTTCGGGCTGGACTGTTCCCATGAGGCACAGGGTCAAGGCTGATTTGCATATGGCCATGTCTGAACTGGGGTGGTGTGGAGTGCAAAAAAAACATGGATTTAAGCCCAGATCTTTGTACTGGGTTGAATGTATGACATTGTTCTGCATTCTGTCCATCAATTGTTGTTTTTGCATTTGTCACCCCGAGTGGGATGCGTATGCTCAGACGTGAGTCCCATGCTCTCCACACCACTGTAGTCAAGCTATCCTGGCTGAACGCAGCTGATAGCCAGAAACCGGTCCTAGGATGCCTGATTCTGGTCCAGGAAAGACATGGCTTGGCAGTTCCGGCTGGACTGTTCCCATAAGGCACAGGGTCAAGGCTGATTTGCATATGGCCATGTCTAAACTGGGGTGGTGAGGAGTGCAAAGAAACAATGGATTTAGGCCCAGATCTCTGTACTAGGGTGAATGTATGACATTGTTTTGCATTCTGTCCATCAATTGTTGTTTTTGCATTTGTCATCCCGAGTGGGATGGGTAAGCTCAGACGTGAGTCCCATGCTCTCCAAACCACTAGAGTCAAGCTATCCTGGCTGAAGACGGCTGATAGCCAGAAACCGGTCCTAGGATGCTTGATTCCGGTCCAGGAAAGACATGGCTTGGCAGTTCGGGCTGAACTGTTCCCATGAGGCACAGGGTCAAGGCTGATTTGCATATGGCCATGTCTGAACTGGGGTGGTGTGGAGTGTAAAAAAACGATGGATTTAGGCCCAGATCTCTGTACTGGGGTGAATGTATGACATTGTTCTGCATTCTGTCCATCAATTGTTGTTTTTGCATTTGTCACCCCGAGTGGGATGGGTGTGCTCAGACGTGAGTCCCATGCTCTCCACACCACTGGAGTCAAGCTATCCTGGCTGAAGACGGCTGATAGCCAGAAACTTGTCCTAGGATGCTTGATTCCGGTCCAGGAAAGACATGGCTTGGCAGTTCGGGCTGGACTGTTCCCATGAGGCACAGGGTCAAGGCTGATTTGCATATGGCCATGTCTGAACTGAGGTGGTGTGGAGTGCAAAAAAACTATGAATTTAGGCCCAGATCTCTGTACTGGGCTGAATGTATGACATTGTTCTGCATTCTGTCCATCAATTGTTGTTTTTGCATTTGTCACCCCGATTGGGATGGGTGTGCTCAGACGTGAGTCTCATGCTCTCCACACCACTGGAGTCAAGCTATCCTGGCTGAAGACGGCAGATAGCCAGAAACCGGTCCTAGGATGCTTGATTCTGGTCCAGGAAAGACATGGCTTGGCAGTTCGGGCTGGACTGTTCCCATGAGGCACTGGGTCAAGGCTGATTTGCATATGGCCATGTCTGAACTGGGGTGGAGTGGAGTGCAAAAAAACGATGGATTTAGGACCAGATCTCTGTACTGGGGTGAATGTATGACATTGTTCTGCATTCTGTCCATCAATTGTTGTTTTTGCATTTGTCACCCCGAGTGGGATGGGTATGCTCAGACGTGAGTCCCATGCTCTCCACACCACTGGAGTCAAGCTATCCTGGCTGAAGACGGCTGATAGCCAGAAACCGGTCCTAGGATGCTTAATTCTGGTCCAGGAAAGACATGGCTTGGCAGTTCGGGCTGGACTGTTCCCATGAGGCACAGGGTCAAGGCTGATTTGCATATGGCTATGTCTGAACTGGGGTGTTGTGGAGTGCAAAAAAACGATGGATTTAGGCCCAGATCTCTGTACTGGGGTGAATGTATGAAATTGTTCTGCATTCTGTCCATCAATTGTTGTTTTTGCAGACCATAGAGGGCTTCCCTGGGCACAGTGTCCTTGGTACCCATTATACTTTTTCCAAGGGACTTAAATGTGGCCAGAGAGGTGACAATCGGGTGCAAAAGGGTACCATTTTGGGAGAGAGCATAGTGCCCTGGAAACCTGATTGGCAGGGACACAGGACACATCAAGTCAAAGTGCATCAGAAACCTGGCAAATAGTGTGTAGGTGGGTTACTGCAACCAGAAACCCACTTTCCTACAAGAGAGTGTTCCTAATGGCCTGAAGTGAAGTGGGCACGGTTTCTCACACTATTCACCTCTGCTTACCGCAACATACTGCTGTGCACACAGTGATAAAAAGGTGCATACAAATATTGCGATCCTACATACAGAGGAAAACTAGCACAGGAAACATTACTTATGAGTGTCTCTATACTTGAGGGAGCGAGCAATGAATACGAAGTGAGGAGAGATGAGTGGACAGCGAATAATGAAAGGCAAGTGAGCAAATTAATGACGAAGGTATCTATTGATGCCACCTGGCCACTTTTATAGCAGCATGACAGGTACAAAAATATGAAAAAAATCACCTAAAGACTGTATTTATTCCCTCTTTCAATACATACTTAAAACAGTAAATGTAGGATGAAAACAATTTAAATGTGCTCTATTGCTGCCCTAATGACCCCTGACAGGTAACTAAAGTAAACAAAGACAGAAAGGCAACGTTAAAAAAAGAATACAGATATTTTCATTTTAGGTTCTACTTAAGAAACGTGTCCTGATGCAATATAAGGCAAGTAATGGGGATTTTCTTGTTTTAGGGTGGGTATGGGTTTTGGGGTACATGGGGATAGTATTTTTATCCCTACCCTATCCAACACTTACCCCACTGTTGCACTCACTAGAGTGGGAATAGAAATGTGTACCCCTACACTATCCAACACTTACCCTACGGTTGCACTCACTGGAGTGGGAATAGTAATTTTTACCCCTACGCTATCCAACACTTACACTACTCTTGCCCTAAAAGTATTGCGCGTTGTAATGGCATGCGTTGTAATGGTATGCGTTGTAAAGGAATGCGTTGTAAATGTAGTTACTAAAAATGCGTTGTGATGGCATGGGTTGTAAAATCATGCATTGTAATGGATGCTGCGATGTAAAAACCGCGTTGTAAAGGCATGCGTTGTAATTGTTTGCGTTGCAACATCATATATTCAGTTTAGCCTCATTCAGACATGTCAACATTTTAAAAGTAGATATTTTGAAAGCAAATTAGGGGGAATGTATTTTGCCAATTGAAATACATCAAAGAAGAAGCAATTTCAGGTCAGAATTCTACAGTCTTCAACTAGTTCAGCCGGGAAACAACCTTTACATAGAAGTCATTACAACGCACTACCTTCACAACGCAGTCATTATAACGCAGCTGCCCTTACATCACATACCATTACAACGCATGCCATTACAACGCATGTCACTACAACGCATGCCATTACAATGAACATCATTACAACGCATGCCATTACAACGCATTATAAGGTAAGTAATGGGGATTTTTTAGTTTTAGGGTGGGTATGGGTTCTGGGGCACATGGGGATAGTATTTTTATCCCTATACTATCCAACACTATCCAACTTACCCTACTGTTGCACTCACTGAATTGGGAATAGAAATGTTTACCCCTACACTATCCAACACTTACCCTACTGTTGCACTCACTGGAGTGGGAATAGTAATTTTTACCCCTACACTATCCAACACTTACACTACTCTTGCCCTAAAAGTATTGCGCGTTGTAATGGCATGCATTGTAATTGTATGCGTTGTAATGGAGTGCGTTGTAAATGTAGTTTCTAAAAATGGGTGGTGATGGCATGCGGTGTAAAATCATGCATTGTAATGGGTGCTGCGATGTAAAAACCGCGTTGTAAAGGCATGCATTGTAATTGTTTGCGTTGTAACATCATATATTCAGTTCAGCCTCATTCAGACATGTCAACATTTTAAAAGTAGATATTTTGAAAACAAATTAGGGGGAAGGTATTTTGCCAATTGAAATACATTAAAGAAGAAGCAATTTCAGGTCAGAATTCTACAGTCTTCAACTAGTTCAGCCAGGAAACATCCTTTACATAGCAGTCATTACAACGCACTACCTTCACAATGCAGTCATTACAATGCAGCTGCCCTTACATCATATACCATTACAACGCATGCCATTACAGCACATGTCACTACAACGCATGCCATTCCAATGAATATCATTACAACGCATGACATTACAACGCATTATAAGGTAAGTAATGGGGATTTTTCAGTTTTAGGGTGGTTATGGGTTCTGGGGTACATGGGGATAGTATTTTTATCCCTACACTATCCAACACTATCCAACTTACCCTACTGTTGCACTCACTGGAGTGGGAATCGACATTTTTACCCCTACACTAACCAACACTTACCCTACTGTTGCACTCACTGGAGTGGGAATAGAAATTTTTACCCCTACACTATCCAATACTTACCCCACTGTTGCACTCACTGGAGTGGGAATAGCAATTTTTAGCCCTACGCTATCCAACACTTACACTACTTTTGCCCTAAAAGTATTGCGCGTTGTAATGGCATGCGTTGTAATGGTATGTGTTGTAATGGAATGCGTTGTAAATGTAGTTACTAAAAATGCGTTGTGATGGCATGCGTTGTAAAATCATGCATTGTAATGGATGCTGCGATGTAAAAACCGCGTTGCAAAGGCATGCGCTGTAATTGTTTGCGTTGTAACATCATATATTCAGTTCAGCCTCATTCAGACATGTCAACATTTTAAAAGTAGATATTTTGAAAGCAAATTAGGGGGAATGTATTTTGCCAATTGAAATACATTAAAGAAGAAGCAATTTCAGGTCAGAATTCTACAGTCTTCAACTATTTCAGCCGGGAACCGACCTTTACATAGCAGTCATTACAACGCACTACCTTCACAACGCAGTCATTATAACGCAGCTGCCCTTAAATCACATACCATTACAACGCATGCCATTACAACGCATGTCACTACAACGCATGCCATAACAATGAATATCATTACAACACATGCCATTACAATGCATTATAAGGTAAGTAATGGGGATTTTTTAGTTTTAGGGTGGGTATGGGTTCTGGGGTACATGGGCAAACTATTTTTATCCCTACCCTATCCAACACTTACCCTACTGTAGCACTCACTGGAGTGGGAATAGAAATGTTTACCCCTACACTATCCAACACTTACCCTACTGTTGCACTCACTGGAGTAGGAATAGTAATTTTTACCCCTACACTATCCAACACTTACCGTACTGTTCACTCACTGGAGTGGGAATAGTAATTTTTACCCCTACGCTATCCAACACTTACCCTACTGTTGCACTCACTGGAGTGGGAATGAAATTTTTACCCCTACACTATCCAATACTTACCCCACTGTTGCACTCACTGGAGTGGGAATTGCAATTTTTAGGCCTGCGCTATCCAACACTTACACTACTCTTGCCCTAAAAGTATTGCGCGTTGTAATGGCATGCGTTGTAATTGTATGCGTTGTAATGGAATGCGTTGTATATGTAGTTTCTAAAAATGGGTGGTGATGGCATGCGTTGTAAAATCATGCATTGTAATGGATGCTGCAATGTAAAAACCGCGTTGTAAAGGCATGCATTGTAATTGTTTGCGTTGTAACATCATATATTCAGTTCAGCCTCATTCAGACATGTCAACATTTTAAAAGTAGATATTTTGAAAACAAATTAGGGGGAAGGTATTTTGCCAATTGAAATACATTAAAGAAGAAGCAATTTCAGGTCAGAAACAGAAAAAAACATTTTGGCTTAAACATTGGTAGTCTCAAGCTTGAATCAGGTATGCTGGCATGTATGCTCATTGAAGAGAGTTTAAGTGTTCACATTGATAGGTGGGTACCTATTGTCACAAAAGCCTTTTACCCTACTCCCCTGAACCATAATAAAGCCAAAAGTGGACTCCCATTGTCTCAATACAGGGTAGGCAAACAATAGCTGTATGTTGTATGAAGTCATTTAGTAAATAGGAAAGGCCAAGTAAAACAAAGCTGGCCAGGTGATCAATGCAACAGTTCAGTACAGTGAGAGAACCACAGTCCAATAAAGTGTATCTTATATAACCAAAGGAACACATTTTTTCTGACTGGATTTGTAAATGAAAAGCATGTTTACAACTATACATTTAGTTTTTTGCCTGTGTGAGAACCACAAAAACTGCCTGCTATGCTGAGGATAAAAGGTGTGATGCCACAGCAATACCTAAAAGAATATGAATGAAAATTAATGTTTTTATGAAAATCATGTTATGTATTTGATGGCAACAAACAAATTATTAAAAAAGCAAATGTTTAGTGAGGGAAATGTGAATCAGCTGTGCTATCATTTGTGAAAGATAAAAGTGTGTTTTCACTGACAACACTATTCTTTATTTACGATTCTTTAGCCTAAAATTAAAGAATTGAAGCTCACAACTGTTTGTAAATTTGGATATGGGTGCACTGGAGAACAACCTCCATTTTGTGTGAACTGAGACTTAATGCAGTCAGAGGCAGTCCAAGATGGCCGCCGTGTTGAGGGAAATCTCACTGAGGCCACTCTCTTTCTCTCACAGAGAACCAGCATAGGAAATAAATGTGCAAGTCAAATGAATGCAACAAGGGGTTTGTGGATAGTAAACAATTTAGGAATAAATAGAAAAGGGAACAATACCGGGTGTATGTAATGAATATGAAGTGAGTGAAGTGAGGGACAGGGATACCCTGGAGAGTGTTGGGAAAGGTTGTTGTAAGGTTCAATCATTTGGCCAAAGCAATTGTGACATGAGCCAGAACCGATCTCTGTATCTAAAGCTTCTGTTACTTTTCATGTTCCTCTCTGAGAAGGGTGCTTGTAGTGGGGGCTGGGCAGGGAAGCTTTAGAATGTTGGCACAGAATACTGACACAAGGCATTCTTCTCTCAGAATGTCCCAGCCAGCCTCTGCCCTGGTGGCAGAAGAGGTCAAAAGTTCAACTCAGCTGATAGAGATACCACTCAAAGTGTGTGCCCTCTTTCAGCCAGACTGCTGGATAAACTGCATATTACATTTTGGCAATAACTGGGCCCTCCTAACAAGCAAAATACTTCTACAGTCTTTAACTAGTCCAGCCGGGAAACAACCTTTACATAGCAGTCATTACATTGCACTACCTACACAACGCAGTCATTACAACGCAGCTGCCCTTACATCACATACCATTACAACGCATGCCATTACAACGCATGTCACTACAACGCATGCCATTACAATAAATATCATTACAACGCATGCCATTACAACGCATTATAAGGTAAGTAATGGGGATTTTCTTGTTTTAGGGTGGGTATGGGTTCTGGGGTACATGGGGATAGTATTTTTATCCCTATACTATCCAACACTTCCCCTACTGTTGCACTCACTGGGGTGGGAATAGAAATGTTTACCCCTACACTATCCAACACTTACCCTACTGTTGCACTCACTGGAGTGGGAATAGTAATTTTTACCCCTACACTATCCAACACTTACAATACTCTTGCCCTAAAAGTATTGCGCGTTGTAATGGAATGCTTTGTAATGGTATGCGTTATAATGGAATGCGTTGTAAATGTAGTTACTAAAAATGCGTTGTGATGGCATGCGTTGTAAAATCATGCATTGCAATGGATACTGCGATGTAAAAACTGCGTTGTAAAGGCATCCGTTGTAATTGTTTGCGTTGTAACATAATATATTCAGTTTAGCCTCATTCAGACATGTCTACATTTTAAAAGTAGATATTTTGAAAGTAAATTAGGGAGAATGTATTTTGCCAATTGAAATACATTAAAGAAGAAGCAATTTCAGGTCAGAAATCTACAGTCTTCAACTAGTTCAGCCGGGAAACAACCTTCACATAGCAGTCATTACAACGCACTACCTTCACAACGCAGTCATTATAACGCAGCTGCCCTTACATCACATACCATTACAACGCATGCCATTACAACGCATGTCACTACAACGTATGCCATTACAATGAATATCATTACAACGCATGCCATTACAACGCATTATAAGGTAAGTAAAGGGAATCTTTTAGTTTTAGGGTGGGTATGGGTTCTGGGGTACATGGTGATAGTATTTGTATCCCTACACTATCCAACACTATCCAACTTACCCTCTGTTGCACTCACTGGAGTGGGAATAGAAATGTTTATCCCTACACTATCCAACACTTACTCTACTGTCGCACTCACTGGAGTCGGAATAGAAATATTTTCCCCTACACTATCCAGCACTTACACTACTCTTGCCCTAAAAGTATTGTGCGTTGTAATGGTATGCGTTGTAATGGAATGCGTTGTAATGGAATGCGTTGTAAATGTAGTTTCTAAAAATGCGTTGTGATGGCATGCGTTGTAATTGTTTGAGTTGTAACATCATATATTCAGTTCAGCCTCATTCAGACATGTCAACATTTTAAAAGTAGATATTTTGAAAACAAATTAGGGGGAATGTATTTTGCCAATTGAAATACATTAAAGAAGAAGCAATTCCAGGTCAGAATTCTACAGTCTTTAACTAGTTCAGCCGGGTAGCAATCTTTACATAGCAGTCATTACAACGCACTACCTTCACAACGCAGTCATTACAACGCAGCTGCCCTTACATCACATACCATTACAACGCACGCCATTACAACGCATGTCACTACAACGCATGCCATTAAAATGAATATCATTACAACGCATGCCATTACAACGCATTATAAGGTAAGTAATGGGGATTTTTTAGTTTTAGGGTGGGTATGGGTTCTGGGGTACATGGGGATAGTATTTTTATCCCTACACTATCCAACACTATCCAACTTACCCTACTGTTGCACTCACTGGAGTGGGAATCGACATTTTTACCCCTACCCTATCCAACACTTACCCTACTATAGCACTCACTGGAGTGGGAATAGAAATGTTTACCCCTACACTATTCAACACTTACCCTACTGTTGCACTCACTGGAGTGGGAATAGTAATTTTTACCCATACACTATCCAACACTTACCGTACTGTTGCACTCACTGGAGTGGGAATAGTAATTTTTACCCCTACGCTATCCAACACTTACACTACTCTTGCCCTAAAAGTATTGCGCGTTGTAATGGCATGCGTTGTAATTGTATGCGTTGTAATGGAATGCGTTGTATATGTAGTTTCTAAAAATGGGTGGTGATGGCATGCGTTGTAAAATAATGCATTGTAATGGATGCTGCAATGTAAAAACCGCGTTGTAAAGGCATGCATTGTAATTGTTTGCGTTGTAACATCATATATTCAGTTCAGCCTCATTCAGACATGTCAACATTTTAAAAGTAGATATTTTGAAAATAAATTAGGGGGAAGGTATTTTGCCAATTGAAATACATTAAAGAAGAAGCAATTTCAGGTCAGAATTCTACAGTCTTCAAATAGTTCAGCCAGGAAACAACCTTTACATAGCAGTCATTACAACGCACTACCTTCACAATGCAGTCATTACAACGCAGCTGCCCTTACATCACATACCATTGCAATGCACGCCATTACAACGCATGTCACTACAACGCATGCCATTACAATAAATATCATTACAACGCATGCCATTACAACGCATTATAAGGTAAGTAATGGGGATTTTCTTGTTTTAGGGTGGGTATGGGTTCTGGGGTACATGGGGATAGTATTTTTATCCCTACACTATCCAACACTTACCCTACTGTTGCACTCACTGGAGTGGGAATAGAAATGTTTACCCCTACACTATCCAACACTTACCCTACTGTTGCACTCACTGGAGTGGGAATAGTAATTTTTACCCCTACACTATCCAACACTTACCCCACTGTTGCACCCACTGGAGTGGGAATAGTAATTTTTACCCCTACGCTATCCAACACTTACAATACTCTTGCCCTAAAAGTATTGCGCGTTGTTATGGCATGCGTTGTAATGGTATGCGTTGTAATGGAATGCGTTGTAAATGTAGTTACTAAAAATGCGTTGTGATGGCATGCGTTGTAAAATCATGCATTGTAATGGATACTGCGATGTAAAAACCGCGTTGTAAAGGCATCCGTTGCAATTGTTTGCGTTGTAACATAATATATTCAGTTTAGCCTCATTCAGACATGTCTACATTTTAAAAGTAGATATTTTGAAAGTAAATTAGGGAGAATGTATTTTGCCAATTGAAATACATTAAAGAAGAAGCAATTTCAGTTCAGAAATCTACAGTCTTCAACTAGTTTAGCCGGGAAACAACCTTCACATAGCAGTCATTACAACGCACTACCTTCACAAAGCAGTCATTATAACGCAGCTGCCCTTACATCAGATACCATTACAACGCATGCCATTACAACGCATGTCACTACAACGTATGCCATTACAATGAATATCATTACAACGCATGCCATTACAACGCATTATAAGGTAAGTAATCCGAATTTTTTAGTTTTAGGGTGGGTATGGGTTCTGGGGTACATGGTGATAGTATTTCTATCCCTACATTATCCAACACTATCCAACTTACCCTACTGTTGCACTCACTGGAGTGGGAATAGAAATTTTTATCCCTACACTATCCAACACTTTCCCTACTGTCGCACTCACTGGAGTGGGAATAGAAATTTTTACCCCTACACTATCCAGCACTTACACTACTATTGCCCAAAAAGTAATGCACGTTGTAATGGTATACATTGTAATGGTATGCGTTGTAATGGAATGCGTTGTAAATGTAGGTTCTAAAAATGTGTTGTGATGGCATGCGTTGTAAAATCATGCATTGCAATGGATGCTGCGATGTAAAAACCGTGTTGTAAAGGCATGCGTTGTAATTGTTTGCGTTGTAACATCATATATTCAGTTCAGCCTCATTCAGACATGTCAACATTTTAAAAGTAGATATTTTGAAAACAAATTAGGGGGAATGTATTTTGCCAATTGAAATACATTAAAGAAGAAGCAATTTCAGGTCAGAATTCTACAGTCTTTAACTAGTTCAGCCGGGTAACAACCTTTACATAGCAGTCATTACAACGCACTACCTTCACAACGCAGTCATTACAACGCAGCTGCCCTTACATCACATACCATTACAATGCACGCAATTACAACGCATGTCACTACAACGCATGCCATTACAATGAATATCATTACAACGCATGCCATTACAACGCATTTTAAGGTAAGTAATGGGGATTTTTTAGTTTTAGGGTGGGTATGGGTTCTGGGGTACATGGGGATAGTATTTTTATCCCTACACTATCCAACACTATCCAACTTACCCTACTGTTACACTCACTGGAGTGGGAATCAACATTTTTACCCCTACACTATCCAACACTTACCCCACTGTTGCACTCACTGGAGTGGGAATAGCAATTTTTAGCCCTACGCTATCCAACACTTACACTACTCTTGCCCTAAAAGTATTGCGTGTTGTAATGGCAATGCGTTGTAAAGGCATGCGTTGTAATGGAATGCGTTTTAAATGTAGTTTCTAAAAATGCGTTGTGATGGCATGCGTTGTAAAATCATGTGTTGTAATGGATGCTGCAATGTAAAAAACGCGTTGTAAAGGCATGCGTTGTAATTGTTTGCGTTGTAACATCATATATTCAGTTCAGCCTCATTCAGACATGTCAACATTTTAAAAGTAGATATTTTGAAAACAAATTAGGGGGAATGTATTTTGCCAATTGAAATACATTAAAGAAGAGGACATTTCAGGTCAGAAACAGAAAAAAACATTTTGGCTAAAACATTGGTAGTCTCAAGCTTGAATCAGGTATGCTGGCATGTATGCTCATTGAAGAGAGTTTAAGTGTTCACATTTATAGGTGGGCACCTATTGTCACAAAAGCCTTTTACCCTACTCCCCTGAACCATAATAAAGCCAAAAGTGGACTCCCATTGTCTCAATACAGGGTAGGCAAACAATAGCTGTATGTTGTATGAAGTCATTTATTAAATAGGAAAGGCTAAGTAAAACAAAGCTGGCCAGGTGATCAATGCAACAGTTCAGTACAGTGAGAGAACCACAGTCCAATAAAGTGTATCTTATATAACCAAAGGAACACATTTTTTCTGACTGGATTTGTAAATGAAAAGCATGTTTACAACTATACATTTAGTTTTTCGCCTGTGTGAGAACCACAAAAACTGCCTGCTATGCTGAGGATAAAAGGTGTGATGCCACAGCAATACCTAAAAGAATATGAATGAAAATTTATGTTTTTATGAAAATCATGTTATGTATTTGATGGCAACAAACATATTGTTAAAAAAGCAAATGTTTAGTGAGGGAAATGTGAATCAGCTGTGCTATTATTTGTGAAAGATAAAAGTGTGTTTTCACTGAAAACACTATCCTTTGTTTATGATTCTTTAGCCTAAAATTAAAGAATTGAAGCTCACAACTGTTTGTGAATTTGTATATGGGTGCACTAAAGAATATCCTCCATTTTGTGTGAACTGAGACTTAATGCAGTCAGAGGAAGTCTAAGATGGCCGCCGCGCTGAGGGAAATCTCACTGAGGCCACTCTCTTTCTCTCACAGAGAACCAGCATAGGAAATAAATGAGCAAGGCAAATGAATGCAACAAGGGTGTGTGGATAGTAAACAATTTAGGAATGAATAGAAAAGGGAACAATACCAGGTGTATGTAATGAATATGAAGTGAGTGAAGTGAGGGACAGGGATAACCTGGAGAGTGTTGGGTAAGGTGGTTGTAAGGTTCAATCATTTGGCCAATGCAAGAGTGACATGAGCCAGAACTGATCTCTGTATCTAAAGCTTCTGTCACTTTTCGTGATCCTCTCTGAGAAGGGTGCTTGAAGTGGGGGCTGGGCAGGGAAGCTTTAGAATGTTGGCACAGAATACTGACACAAGGCATTCTTCTCTCAGAATGTCCCAGCCAGCCTCTGCCCTGGTGGCAGAAGAGGTCAAAAGTTCAACTCAGCTGATAGAGATACCACTCAAAGTGTGTGCCCTCTTTCAGCCAGACTGCTGGATAAACTGCATATTAATTTTTGGCAATAACTGGGCCCTCCTAACAAGCAAAATACTTCTACAGTCTTTAACAAGTCCAGCCGGGAAACAACCTTTACATAGCAGTCATTACAACGCACTACCTTCACAACGCAGTCATTACAACACAGCTGCCCTTACACAACATACCATTACAACGCATGCCATTACAACGCATGTCACTACAACGCATGCCATTACAATGAATATCAATACAACGCATGCCATTGCAACGCATTATAAGGTAAGTAATGGGGATTTTTTAGTTTTAGGGTGGGTATGGGTTTTGGGGTTCATGGGGATAGTATTCTTATCCCTACACTATCCAATACTTACCCTACGGTTGCACTCACTGGAGTGGGAATAGAAATGTTTACCCCTACACTATCCGACACTTACCCTACTAGTGCACTCACTGGATGGGAATAGTAATTTTTACCCCTACGCTATCTAACACTTACACTACTCCTGCCCTAAAAGTATTGTGCGTTGTAATGTCATGCATTGTAATGGTATGCGTTGTAATGGAATGCGTTGTAAATTTAGTTTCTAAAAATGCGTTGTGAGGGCATGCGTTGTAAAATCATGTGTTGTAATGGATGCTGCGATGTAAAAGCCAGGTTGTAAAGGCATGCATTGTAATTGTTTGCGTTGTAACATCATATATTCGGTTCAGCCTCATTCAGACATGTCAACATTTTAAAAGTAGATATTTTCGAAACAAATTAGGGGGAATGTATTTTGCCAATTGATATACATTAAAGAAGAAGCAATTTCAGGTCAGAATTCTACAGTCTTCAACTAGTTCAGCCGGGAAACAACCTTTACATAGCAGTCATTGCAACGCACTACCTTCACAACGCAGTCATTACAACACAGCTGCCCTTACATAACATACCATTACAACGCATGCCATTACAACGCATGTCACTACAACGCATGCCATTACAATGAATATCAATACAACACATGCCATTGCAACGCATCATAAGGTAAGTAATGGGGATTTTTTTGTTTTAGGGTGGGTATGGGTTTTGGGGTTCATGGGGATAGTATTCTTATCCCTACACTATCCAATACTTACCCTACGGTTGCACTCACTGGAGTGGGAATAGAAATGTTTACCCCTACACTATCCGACACTTACCCTACTAGTGCACTCACTGTAGTGGGAATAGTAATTTTTACCCCTACGCTATCTAACACTTACACTACTCCTGCCCTAAAAGTATTGTGCGTTGTAATGTCATGCGTTGTAATGGTATGCGTTGTAATGGAATGCGTTGTAAATTTAGTTTCTAAAAATGCGTTGTGAGCGCATGCGTTGTAAAATCATGTGTTGTAATGGATGCTGCGATGTAAAAGCCAGGTTGTAAAGGCATGCATTGTAATTGTTTGCGTTGTAACATCATATATTCGGTTCAGCCTCATTCAGACATGTCAACATTTTAAAAGTAGATATTTTCGAAACAAATTAGGGGGAATGTATTTTGCCAATTGATATACATTAAAGAAGAAGCAATTTCAGGTCAGAAACAGATAAAGCCATTTTGGCTTAAACATTGGTAGTCTCAAGCTTGAATCAGGTATGTTGGCATGTATGCTCATTGAAGAGAGTTTAAGTGTTCGCATTTATAGGATGGCACCTATCGTCACAAAAGCCTTTTACCCTACTCCCCTGAACCACAATAAAGCCAAAAGTGGACTCCCATTGTCTCAATACAGGGTAGGCAAACAAAAGCTGTATGTTGTATGAAGTCATTTATTAAATAGGAAAGGCCAAGTAAAACAAAGCTGGCCAGGTGATCAATGCAACAGTTCAGTACAGTGAGAGAACCACAGTCCAATAAAGTGTATCTTATATAACCATAGGAATACGTTTTTTTCTGACTGGATTTGTAAATGAAAAGCATGTTTACAACTATACATTATGGTTTTCGCCTGTGTGAGAACCACAAAAACTGCCTGCTATGCTGAGGATAAAAGGTGTGATGCCACAGCAATACCTAAAAGAATATGAATGAAAATGTATGTTTTTATGAACATCATGTTATGTATTTGATGGCATCAAAAACATTGTTAAAAAAGCAAATGTTTAGTGAGGGAAATGTGAATCAGCTGTGCTATCATTTGTTAAAGATAAAAGTGTGTTTTCACTCAAAATACTAACCTTTGTTTACGATTCTTTAGCCTAAAATTAAAGAATTGAAGCTCACAACTGTTTGTAAATTTGTATATTGGTGCACTGGAGAACAACCTCTATTTTGTGTGAACTGATACTTAATGCAGTCAGAGGCAGTCCAAGATGGCCGCCTTGTTGAGGGAAATCTCACTGAGGCCACTCTCTTTCTCTCACAGAGAACCAGCATAGGAAATAAATGTGCAAGGCAAATGAATGCAACAAGGGGTTTGTGGATAGTAAACAATTTAGGAATCAATAGAAAAGGGAACAATACCGGGTGTATGTAATGAATATGACGTGAGTGAAGTGAGGGACAGGGATACTCTGGAGAGTGTTGGGAAAGGTTGTTGTAAGGTTCAATCATTTGGCCAAAGCAAGAGTGACATGAGCCAGAACCGATCTCTGTATCTAAAGCTTCTGTCACTTTTCATGTTCCTCTCTGAGAAGGGTGCTTGTAGTGGGGGCTGGGCAGGGAAGCTTTAGAATGTTGGCACAGAATACTGACACAAGGCATTCTTCTCTCAGAATGTCCCAGCCAGCCTCTGCCCTGGTGGCAGAAGAGGTCAAAAGTTCAACTCAGCTGATAGAGATACCACTCAAAGTGTGTGCCCTCTTTCATTCAGACTGCTGGATAAACTGCATATTACATTTTGGCAATAACTGGGCCCTCCTAACAAGCAAAATACTTCTACAGTCTTTAACTAGTCCAGCCGGGAAACAACCTTTACATAGCAGTCATTACAACGCACTACCTACACAACGCAGTCATTACAACGCAGCTGCCCTTACATCACATACCATTACAACGCATGCCATTACAACGCATGTCACTACAACGCATGCCATTACAATAAATATCATTACAACGCATTCCATTACAACGCATTATAAGGTAAGTAATGGGGATTTTCTTGTTTTAGGGTGGGTATGGGTTCTGGGGTACATGGTGATAGTATTTTTATCCCTACACTATCCAACACTATCCAACTTACCCTACTGTTGCACTCACTGGAGTGGGAATAGAAATTTTTATCCCTACACTATCCAACACTTACCCTACTGTTGCACTCACTGGAGTGGGAATAGAAATATTTTCCCCTACACTATCCAGGACTTACACTACTCTTGCCCTAAAAGTATTGCGCGTTGTAATGGTATGCGTTGTAATGGTATGCGTTGTAATGGAATGCGTTGTAAATGTAGTTTCTAAAAATGCGTTGTGATGGCATGCGTTGTAAAATCATGCATTGTAATGGATGCTGCGATGTAAAAACCGTGTTGTAAAGGCATGCGTTGTAATTGTTTGAGTTGTAACATCATATATTCAGTTCAGCCTCATTCAGACATGTCAACATTTTAAAAGGAGATATTTTGAAAACAAATTAGGGGGAATGTATTTTGCCAATTGAAATACATTAAAGAAGAAGCAATTCCAGGTCAGAATTCTACAGTCTTTAACTAGTTCAGCCGGGTAACAATCTTTACATAGCAGTCATTACAACGCACTACCTTCACAAAGCAGTCATTACAACGCAGCTGCCCTTACATCACATACCATTACAACGCACGCCATTACAACGCATGTCACTACAACGCATGCCATTAAAATGAATATCATTACAACGCATGCCATTACAACGCATTATAAGGTAAGTAATGGGGATTTCTTAGTTTTAGGGTGGGTATGGGTTCTGGGGTACATGGGGATAGTATTTTTATCCCTACACTATCCAACACTATCCAACTTACCCTACTGTTGCACTCACTGGAGTGGGAATCGACATTTTTACCCCTACACTATCCAACTCTTACCCTACTGTTGTACTCACTGGAGTGGGAATAGAAATTTTTACCCCTACACTATCCAATACTTACACTACTTTTGCCCTAAAAGTATTGCGCGTTGTAATGGCATGCGTTGTAATGGTATGTGTTGTAATGGAATGCGTTGTAAATGTAGTTACTAAAAATGCGTTGTGATGGCATGCGTTGTAAAATCATGCATTGTAATGGATGCTGCAATGTAAAAACTGCGTTGTAAAGACATGCGTTGTAATTGTTTGCGTTGTAACAGCATATATTCAGTTCAGCCTCATTCAGACATGTCAACATTTTAAAAGTAGATATTTGAAAGCAAATTAGGGGGAATGTATTTTGCCAATTGAAATACATTAAAGAAGAAGCAATTTCAGGTCAGAATTCTACAGTCTTCAACTAGTTCAGCCGGGAAAAAGCCTTTACATAGCAGTCATTACAACGCACTAAGTTCACAACGCAGTCATTACAACGCAGCTGCCCTTACATCACATACAATTACAACGCATGCCATTACAACGCATGTCACTACAACGCATGCCATTACAATGAATATCATTACAACACATGCCATTACAATGCATTATAAGGTAAGTAATGGGGATTTTTTTAGTTTTAGGGTGGGTATGGGTTCTGGGGTACATGGGCAGAGTATTTTTATCCCTACCCTATCCAAAACTTACCCTACTATAGCACTCACTGGAGTGGGAATAGAAAGGTTTACCCCTACACTATCCAACACTTACCCTACTGTTGCACTCACTGGAGTGGGAATAGTAATTTTTACCCCTACACTATCCAACACTTACCGTACTGTTGCACTCACTGGAGTGGGAATAGTAACTTTTTACCCCTACGCTATCCAACACTTACACTACTCTTGCCCTAAAAGTATTGCGCGTTGTAATGGCATGCGTTGTAATTGTATGAGTTGTAATGGAATGCGTTGTATATGTAGTTTCTAAAAATGGGTGGTGATGGCATGCGTTGTAAAATCATGCATTGTAATGGATGCTGCAATGTAAAAACCGCGTTGTAAAGGCATGCATTGTAATTGTTTGCGTTGTAACATCATATATTCAGTTCAGCCTCATTCAGACATGTCAACATTTTAAAAGTAGATATTTTGAAAACAAATTAGGGGGAAGGTATTTTGCCAATTGAAATACATTGAAGAAGAAGCAATTTCAGGTCAGAATTCTACAGTCTTCAAATAGTTCAGCCATGAAACAACCTTTACATAGCAGTCATTACAACGCACTACCTTCACAATGCAGTCATTACAACGCAGCTGCCCTTACATCACATACCATTGCAATGCACGCCATTACAACGCATGTCACTACAACGCATGCCAATACAATAAATATCATTACAACGCATGCCATTACAACGCATTATAAGGTAAGTAATGGGGATTTTCTTGTTTTAGGGTGGGTATGGGTTCTGGGGTACATGGGGATAGTATTTTTATCCCTACACTATCCAACACTTACCCTACTGTTGCACTCACTGGAGTGGGAATAGAAATGTTTACCCCTACACTATCCAACACTTACCCTACTGTTGCACTCACTGGAGTGGGAATAGTAATTTTTACCCCTACACTATCCAACACTTACCCCACTGTTGCACCCACTGGAGTGGGAATAGTAATTTTTACCCCTACGCTATCCAACACTTACAATACTCTTGAGCTAAAAGTATTGCGCGTTGTTATGGCATGCGTTGTAATGGTATGCGTTGTAATGGAATGCGTTGCAAATGTAGTTACTAAAAATGCGTTGTGATGGCATGCGTTGTAAAATCATGCATTGTAATGGATACTGCGATGTAAAAACCGCGTTGTAAAGGCATCCGTTGTAATTGTTTGCGTTGTAACATAATATATTCAGTTTAGCCTCATTCAGACATGTCTACATTTTAAAAGTAGATATTTTGAAAGTAAATTAGGGAGAATGTATTTTGCCAATTGAAATACATTAAAGAAGAAGCAATTTCAGTTCAGAAATCTACAGTCTTCAACTAGTTTAGCCGGGAAACAACCA
This sequence comes from Lissotriton vulgaris, assembly GCF_964263255.1. Taxonomy (NCBI): domain Eukaryota; kingdom Metazoa; phylum Chordata; class Amphibia; order Caudata; family Salamandridae; genus Lissotriton; species Lissotriton vulgaris. The sequence continues at coordinate 1,415,916,664 of NC_141693.1, forward strand.
TCACATAGCAGTCATTACAACGCACTACCTTCACAAAGCAGTCATTATAACGCAGCTGCCCTTACATCACATACCATTAAAACGCATGCCATTACAACGCATGTCACTACAACGTATGCCATTACAATGAATATCATTACAACACATGCCATTACAATGCATTATAAGGTAAGTAATGGGGATTTTTTTAGTTTTAGGGTGGGTATGGGTTCTGGGGTACATGGGCAGAGTATTTTTATCCCTACCCTATCCAAAACTTACCCTACTATAGCACTCACTGGAGTGGGAATAGAAATGTTTACCCCTACACTATCCAACACTTACCCTACTGTTGCACTCACTGGAGTGGGAATAGTAATTTTTACCCCTACACTATCCAACACTTACCGTACTGTTGCACTCACTGGAGTGGGAATAGTAACTTTTTACCCCTACGCTATCCAACACTTACACTACTCTTGCCCTAAAAGTATTGCGCGTTGTAATGGCATGCGTTGTAATTGTATGAGTTGTAATGGAATGCGTTGTATATGTAGTTTCTAAAAATGGGTGGTGATGGCATGCGTTGTAAAATCATGCATTGTAATGGATGCTGCAATGTAAAAACCGCGTTGTAAAGGCATGCATTGTAATTGTTTGCGTTGTAACATCATATATTCAGTTCAGCCTCATTCAGACATGTCAACATTTTAAAAGTAGATATTTTGAAAACAAATTAGGGGGAAGGTATTTTGCCAATTGAAATACATTGAAGAAGAAGCAATTTCAGGTCAGAATTCTACAGTCTTCAAATAGTTCAGCCATGAAACAACCTTTACATAGCAGTCATTACAACGCACTACCTTCACAATGCAGTCATTACAACGCAGCTGCCCTTACATCACATACCATTGCAATGCACGCCATTACAACGCATGTCACTACAACGCATGCCAATACAATAAATATCATTACAACGCATGCCATTACAACGCATTATAAGGTAAGTAATGGGGATTTTCTTGTTTTAGGGTGGGTATGGGTTCTGGGGTACATGGGGATAGTATTTTTATCCCTACACTATCCAACACTTACCCTACTGTTGCACTCACTGGAGTGGGAATAGAAATGTTTACCCCTACACTATCCAACACTTACCCTACTGTTGCACTCACTGGAGTGGGAATAGTAATTTTTACCCCTACACTATCCAACACTTACCCCACTGTTGCACCCACTGGAGTGGGAATAGTAATTTTTACCCCTACGCTATCCAACACTTACAATACTCTTGAGCTAAAAGTATTGCGCGTTGTTATGGCATGCGTTGTAATGGTATGCGTTGTAATGGAATGCGTTGCAAATGTAGTTACTAAAAATGCGTTGTGATGGGATGCGTTGTAAAATCATGCATTGTAATGGATACTGCGATGTAAAAACCGCGTTGTAAAGGCATCCGTTGTAATTGTTTGCGTTGTAACATAATATATTCAGTTTAGCCTCATTCAGACATGTCTACATTTTAAAAGTAGATATTTTGAAAGTAAATTAGGGAGAATGTATTTTGCCAATTGAAATACATTAAAGAAGAAGCAATTTCAGTTCAGAAATCTACAGTCTTCAACTAGTTTAGCCGGGAAACAACCATCACATAGCAGTCATTACAACGCACTACCTTCACAAAGCAGTCATTATAACGCAGCTGCCCTTACATCACATACCATTAAAACGCATGCCATTACAACGCATGTCACTACAACGTATGCCATTACAATGAATATCATTACAACACATGCCATTACAATGCATTATAAGGTAAGTAATGGGGAATTTTTTAGTTTTAGGGTGGGTATGGGTTCTGGGGTACATGGGCAGAGTATTTTTATCCCTACCCTATCCAAAACTTACCCTACTATAGCACTCACTGGAGTGGGAATAGAAATGTTTACCCCTACACTATCCAACACTTACCCTACTGTTGCACTCACTGGAGTGGGAATAGTAATTTTTACCCCTACACTATCCAACACTTACCGTACTGTTGCACTCACTGGAGTGGGAATAGTAACTTTTTACCCCTACGCTATCCAACACTTACACTACTCTTGCCCTAAAAGTATTGCGCGTTGTAATGGCATGCGTTGTAATTGTATGAGTTGTAATGGAATGCGTTGTATATGTAGTTTCTAAAAATGGGTGGTGATGGCATGCGTTGTAAAATCATGCATTGTAATGGATGCTGCAATGTAAAAACCGCGTTGTAAAGGCATGCATTGTAATTGTTTGCGTTGTAACATCATATATTCAGTTCAGCCTCATTCAGACATGTCAACATTTTAAAAGTAGATATTTTGAAAACAAATTAGGGGGAAGGTATTTTGCCAATTGAAATACATTGAAGAAGAAGCAATTTCAGGTCAGAATTCTACAGTCTTCAAATAGTTCAGCCATGAAACAACCTTTACATAGCAGTCATTACAACGCACTACCTTCACAATGCAGTCATTACAACGCAGCTGCCCTTACATCACATACCATTGCAATGCACGCCATTACAACGCATGTCACTACAACGCATGCCAATACAATAAATATCATTACAACGCATGCCATTACAACGCATTATAAGGTAAGTAATGGGGATTTTCTTGTTTTAGGGTGGGTATGGGTTCTGGGGTACATGGGGATAGTATTTTTATCCCTACACTATCCAACACTTACCCTACTGTTGCACTCACTGGAGTGGGAATAGAAATGTTTACCCCTACACTATCCAACACTTACCCTACTGTTGCACTCACTGGAGTGGGAATAGTAATTTTTACCACTACACTATCCAACACTTACCCCACTGTTGCACCCACTGGAGTGGGAATAGTAATTTTTACCCCTACGCTATCCAACACTTACAATACTCTTGCCCTAAAAGTATTGCGCGTTGTTATGGCATGCGTTGTAATGGTATGCGTTGTAATGGAATGCGTTGCAAATGTAGTTACTAAAAATGCGTTGTGATGGCATGTGTTGTAAAATCATGCATTGTAATGGATACTGCGATGTAAAAACCGCGTTGTAAAGGCATCCGTTGTAATTGTTTGCGTTGTAACATAATATATTCAGTTTAGCCTCATTCAGACATGTCTACATTTTAAAAGTAGATATTTTGAAAGTAAATTAGGGAGAATGTATTTTGCCAATTGAAATACATTAAAGAAGAAGCAATTTCAGTTCAGAAATCTACAGTCTTCAACTAGTTTAGCCGGGAAACAACCTTCACATAGCAGTCATTACAACGCACTACCTTCACAAAGCAGTCATTATAACGCAGCTGCCCTTACATCACATACCATTAAAACGCATGCCATTACAACGCATGTCACTACAACGTATGCCATTACAATGAATATCATTACAACGCATGCCATTACAACGCATTATAAGGTAATTAATGGGAATTTTTTAGTTTTAGGGTAGGTATGGGTTCTGGGGTACATTGTGATAGTATTTCTATCCCTACATTATCCAACACTATCCAACTTACCCTACTGTTGCACTCACTGGAGTGGGAATAGAAATTTTTATCCCTACACTATCCAACACTTACCCTACTTACGCACTCACTGGAGTGGGAATAGAAAGTTTTACCCCTACACTATCCAGCACTTACACTACTATTGCCCAAAAAGTAATGCACGTTGTAATGGTATACGTTGTAATGGTATGCGTTGTAATGGAATGCGTTGTAAATGTAGGTTCTAAAAATGCGTTGTGATGGCATGCGTTGTAAAATCATGCATTGCAATGGATGCTGCGATGTAAAAACCGTGTTGTAAAGGCATGCGTTGTAATTGTTTGCGTTGTAACATCATATATTCAGTTCAGCCTCATTCAGACATGTCAACATTTTAAAAGTAGATATTTTGAAAACAAATTAGGGGGAATGCATTTTGCCAATTAAAATACATTAAAGAAGAAGCAATTTCAGGTCAGAATTCTACAGTCTTTAACTAGTTCAGCCGGGTAACAACCTTTACATAGCAGTCATTACAACGCACTACCTTCACAACGCAGTCATTACAACGCAGCTGCCCTTACATCACATACCATTACAATGCACGCAATTACAACGCATGTCACTACAACGCATGCCATTACAATGAATATCATTACAACGCATGCCATTACAACGCATTTTAAGGTAAGTAATGGGGATTTTTTAGTTTTAGGGTGGGTATGGGTTCTGGGGTACATGGGGATAGTATTTTTATCCCTACACTATCCAACACTATCCAACTTACCCTACTGTTACACTCACTGGAGTGGGAATCAACATTTTTACCCCTACACTATCCAACACTTACCCTACTGTTGCACTCACTGGAGTGGGAATAGAAATTTTTACCCCTACACTATCCAACACTTACCCCACTGTTGCACTCACTGGAGTTGGAATAGCAATTTTTAGCCCTACGCTATCCAACACTTACACTACTCTTGCCCTAAAAGTATTGCGTGTTGTAATGGCAATGCTTTGTAAAGGCCTGCGTTGTAATGGAATGCGTTTTAAATGTAGTTTCTAAAAATGCGTTGTGATGGCATGCGTTGTAAAATCATGTGTTGTAATGGATGCTGCGATGTAAAAAACGCGTTGTAAAGGCATGCGTTGTAATTGTTTGCGTTGTAACATCATATATTCAGTTCAGCCTCATTCAGACATGTCAACATTTTAAAAGTAGATATTTTTAAAACAAATTAGGGGGAATGTATTTTGCCAATTGAAATACATTAAAGAAGAGGAAATTTCAGGTCAGAAACAGAAAAAAACATTTTGGCTAAAACATTGGTAGTCTCAAGCTTGAATCAGGTATGCTGGCATGTATGCTCATTGAAGAGAGTTTAAGTGTTCACATTTATAGGTGGGCACCTATTGTCACAAAAGCCTTTTACCCTACTCCCCTGAACCATATTAAAGCCAAAAGTGGACTCCCATTGTCTCAATACAGGGTAGGCAAACAATAGCTGTATGTTGTATGAAGTCATTTATTAAATAGGAAAGGCCAAGTAAAACAAAGCTGGCCCGGTGATCAATGCAACAGTTCAGTACAGTGAGAGAACCACAGTCCAATAAAGTGTATCTTATATAACCAAAGGAACACATTTTTTCTGACTGGATTTGTAAATGAAAAGCATGTTTACAACTATACATTTAGTTTTTTGCCTGTGTGAGAACCACAAAAACTGCCTGCTATGCTGAGGATAAAAGGTGTGATGCCACAGCAATACCTAAAAGAATATGAATGAAAATTTATGTTTTTATGAAAATCATGTTATGTATTTGATGGCAACAAACATATTGTTAAAAAAGCAAATGTTTAGTGAGGGAAATGTGAATCAGCTGTGCCATCATTTGTAAAAGATAAAAGTGTGTTTTCACTGATAACACTATTCTTTGTTTACGATTCTTTAGCATAAAATTAAAGAATTGACGCTCACAACTGTTTGTAAATTTGGATATGGGTGCACTGGAGAACAACCTCTATTTTGTGTGAACTGATACTTAATGCAGTCAGAGGCAGTCCAAGATGGCCGCCGTGTTGAGGGAAATCTCACTGAGGCCACTCTCTTTCTCTCACAGAGAACCAGCATAGGAAATAAATGTGCAAGGCAAATGAATGCAACAAGGGGTTTGTGGATAGTAACCAATTTAGGAATAAATAGAAAAGGGAACAATACTGGGTGTATGTAATTAAAATGAAGTGAGTGAAGTGAGGGACAGGGATAACCTGGAGAGTGTTGGGAAAGGTTGTTGTAAGGTTCAATCATTTGGCCAAAGCAAGAGTGACATGAGCCAGAACCGATCTCTGTATCTAAAGCTTCTGTCACTTTACATGTTCCTCTCTGAGAAGGGTGCTTGAAGTGGGGGCTGGGCAGGGAAGCTTTAGAATGTTGGCACAGAATACTGACACAAGGCATTCTTCTCTCAGAATGTCCCAGCCAGCCTCTGCCCTGGTGGCAGAAGAGGTCAAAAGTTCAACTCAGCTGATAGAGATACCACTCAAAGTGTGTGCCCTCTTTCATTCAGACTGCTGGATAAACTGCATATTACTTTTTGGCAATAACTGGGCCCTCCTAACAAGCAAAATACTTCTACAGTCTTTAACTAGTCCAGCCGGGAAACAACCTTTACATAGCAGTCATTACATTGCACTACCTACACAACGCAGTCATTACAACGCAGCTGCCCTTACATCACATGCCATTACAACGCATGCCATTACAACGCATGTCACTACAACGCATGCCATTACAATGAATATCAATACAACGCATGCCATTGCAACGCAATATAAGGTAAGTAATGGGGATTTTTTAGTTTTAGGGTGGGTATGGGTTTTGGGGTTCATGGGGATAGTATTCTTATCCCTACACTATCCAATACTTACCCTACGGTTGCACTCACTGGAGTGGGAATAGAAATGTTTACCCCTACACTATCCGACACTTACCCTACTAGTGCACTCACTGGATGGGAATAGTAATTTTTACCCCTACGCTATCTAACACTTACACTACTCCTGCCCTAAAAGTTTTGTGCGTTGTAATGTCATGCGTTGTAATGGTATGCGTTGTAATGGAATGCGTTGTAAATTTAGTTTCTAAAAATGCGTTGTGAGGGCATGCGTTGTGAAATCATGCGTTGTAATGGATGCTGCGATGTAAAAGCCAGGTTGTAAAGGCATGCATTGTAATTGTTTGCGTTGTAACATCATATATTCGGTTCAGCCTCATTCAGACATGTCAACATTTTAAAAGTAGATATTTTCGAAACAAATTAGGGGGAATGTATTTTGCCAATTGATATACATTAAAGAAGAAGCAATTTCAGGTCAGAATTCTACAGTCTTCAACTAGTTCAGCCGGGAAACAACCTTTACATAGCAGTCATTGCAACGCACTACCTTCACAACGCAGTCATTACAACACAGCTGCCCTTACATAACATACCATTACAACGCATGACCTTACAACGCATGTCACTACAACGCATGCCATTACAATGAATATCAATACAACGCATGCCATTGCAACGCATTATAAGGTAAGGAATGGGGATTTTTTAGTTTTAGGGTGGGTATGGGTTTTGGGGTTCATGGAGATAGTATTCTTATCCCTACACTATCCAATACTTACCCTACGGTTGCACTCACTGGAGTGGGAATAAAAATGTTTACCCCTACACTATCCGACACTTACCCTACTAGTGCACTCACTGTAGTGGGAATAGTAATTTTTACCCCTACGCTATCTAACACTTACACTACTCCTGCCCTAAAAGTATTGTGCGTTGTAATGTCATGCGTTGTAATGGTATGCGTTGTAATGGAATGCGTTGTAAATTTAGTTTCTAAAAATGCGTTGTGAGCACATGCGTTGTAAAATCATGCGTTGTAATGGATGCTGCGATGTAAAAGCCAGGTTGTAAAGGCATGCATTGTAATTGTTTGCGTTGTAACATCATATATTCGGTTCAGCCTCATTCAGACATGTCAACATTTTAAAAGTAGATATTTTCGAAACAAATTAGGGGGAATGTATTTTGCCAATTGATATACATTAAAGAAGAAGCAATTTCAGGTCAGAAACAGATAAAGCCATTTTGGCTTAAACATTGGTAGTCTCAAGCTTGAATCAGGTATGTTGGCATGTATGCTCATTGAAGAGAGTTTAAGTGTTCGCATTTATAGGATGGCACCTATCGTCACAAAAGCCTTTTACCCTACTCCCCTGAACCACAATAAAGCCAAAAGTGGACTCCCATTGTCTCAATACAGGGTAGGCAAACAAAAGCTGTATGTTGTATGAAGTCATTTAATAAATAGGAAAGGCCAAGTAAAACAAAGCTGGCCAGGTGATCAATGCAAAAGTGCAGTACAGTGAGAAAACCACAGTCCAATAAAGTGTATCTTATATAACTATAGGAATACGTTTTTTTCTGACTGGATTTGTAAATGAAAAGCATGTTTACAACTATACATTATGGTTTTCGCCTGTGTGAGAACCACAAAAACTGCCTGCTATGCTGAGGATAAAAGGTGTGATGCTACAGCAATACCTAAAAGAATATGAATGAAAATGTATGTTTTTATGAAAATCATGTTATGTATTTGATGGCATCAAAAACATTGTTAAAAAAGCAAATGTTTAGTGAGGGAAATGTGAATCAGCTGTGCTATCATTTGTTAAAGATAAAAGTGTGTTTTCACTGAAAATACTAACCTTTGTTTACGATTCTTTAGCCTAAAATTAAAGAATTGAAGCTCACAACTGTTTGTAAATTTGTATATTGGTGCACTGAAGAACAACCTCCATTTTGTGTAAAGTGAGACTTAATGCAGTCAGAGGCAGTCCAAGATGGCTGCCGTGCTGAGGGTAATCTCACTGAGGCCACTCTCTTTCTCTGACAGAGAACTAGCATAGGAAATAAATGTGCAAGGCAAATGAATGCAACAAGGGGGTGTGAATAGTAAACCATTTAGGAATGAATAGAAAAGGGAACAAAAAGAGGCTTAATAGAAGGATGGGCAGTAAATAGGTGAGATTATCAAAAGGAGAGGATGAGAGAATTGATAAATATGTAAGCAAATGGACAACAACTAGGTCAGCCTGATGCAATAAGAAACTTGGCAATTAATATAAATGTATCCGGACACCAAACTGAGCAGAAAAGGCCATGGAATAGAATCAGTACCCGACAACACTTTTAAATGTACTGCATATGAAGAACATTGCACCACTATGTGCAGTGCAGACCTTAACGGGTAAATGACTACAACTGAGACAAAGAAAAGGCATGAACAAAACAATAACATGTGTGCATTGCCAGACAATGAGTAAATGGTACAACAGAAAACATTCAAAATTGAAACAAAGTGAAGAGATTACCATGGAGATGTCCAGTCTAAACCTGAAACAAGAATGACAACAAAATGAACAGTTTCTGTAAGTCCTAATGCCAGGCAACAGTGAAGAGACCAGACTTTTAGGGGTTAAGACGCCAACTTTGCTTTTATCTACCACTGTTACTCTAGGACAACACTTCTAAGAAGGGGAACACATGTGACAGTGGCATTCACAACTCAAAATTAGCACGAGCACAGACACCAATGGCCACAACTGTAAATAGGATTATGGATCTGGTAAACAACATATTATTTAGCAACAATAGTGTATCACTGACAACTTTGTTTTGGAAGGCTGCTGTAAGGAAATTGGCTTAGCCTGTCTTGCATCTACACTGACCTGCAGCCGCAACATTCCCTTAACCAAACTACTTATTACAATATCCAGAGAAAATTCTTTTGGGGTTGTAAAAGTGCAAGGGACACTCACACACAAGTCAACTGGTATTTTACATTTCTCATTATGAGTGGTTAAGTTGGTGTTAATGGTGTGCCTGCTTGTGCCTGAAGCTTATGCTGAATAGACATGAGCAGTCTTGCACAAAGGTGGGAATCTACAGGGAGACTTGGAGTTCATTTACCAAAAAGTAGAGCTTATCTGTGTGATAGTGACAGTAATCAATAATTGCCTATTGTCTATGTATTGATAATCATGACTGAACAGTGCATAACAGGGCCCTAGTTAGACCCTCTTGTATGACTTGTAACTGGATGCTTTGCTAGGTCACGATATTGGCTTCAATGCACTGCTTTTAGATCTACTCCTGCAGCAACTATGATTGAAGGACAACTAGACTGATGCCAGCTTGTAGAGGCCAACCAGTTGTGCCTATGTTACATGTAGTCAGCGGCAAACTGAGTTCTAAAGTTGTATTTGGGTATCTGGCTCTGTATGGTTATACAAAGTGCCTCTGTAACTCTGTCTCCTGAGTCACTGTGATTTTAGACAAGCCCATTGTAAGTGTGAGCACAATGTTCATGGGTCAGATCAAGCCGAGGAATCACAAGCATGAGTGTAGCTGTATCACAAGGTAGACAAGAGCCACCTCAACCCGATTGTGAAGCTCGAAGGAGGACGTCTGAAGCAGGGCCCCTAGCTCAGAAGGGGAAATCCTCACAGATCCACGGGGTAGGAGGGGATAATGTGTAATGCTGCTTACAGGCTCTGTTAAAAAATCAAGCCTTAACCCTTCAGACCTGGGAAACTATCGCCCTATCTCGTTGCTCCCTGGAGTTAGTAAAATTATTGAAAAATATTTTAATTTAATACCATCAGCGCACTTGGAGACTCATAATCTTCTCCATCGGACTCAAACCGGTTTCCGCCCATTACAGGGAACAGAGACGGCCCTTCTCTCTGTGGTGGAAGAGTTAAGAAGGATAGTCGACGCCGGTGGCACCGCGGTGGTCCTCCTTTTGGACCTCAGCACGGCCTTTGATACTGTAAACCATCAGATTTTGATCCATAGGCTCCATAAATCAGGTATCACTGGTATTGCCCTGGCCTGGCTAAAATCTTTTCTGAACAGCAGATCCTTCCATGTTTTTGACAAGGAAGTCACGTCCAAACGGACACCCCTTCGTTGTGGAGTGCCGCAGGGATCTTCTTTAAGTCCCACTTTGTTTAATGTTTATACCTGCACTCTTGCGGAGGCAGTTTTACCCTTTGGAGTCCACATAGTCTCCTATGCGGATGATACACAACTGGTGATTGGGCTCAATAAAGCGGAAAGCTCTCCTTCCAGTCTTCGTCCTTGCATGGAAGAAATTGCAAGATGGATGAGCAACTCCTTCCTAAAATTTAATGGGGAAAAGAGTGAAATCATGATTTTGGGTAACCACTCCCCCCTTGATTTGACTGAAATCTGGCCTAGATCCATGGGCTCCTACCCCACTCCTAAAACCAGTTAAAGAGTCTGGGCGTTTGGATGAACCATAAACTTACATTTAAATCTCAGGCCCGGAAGACATCTGCCTCTTGCTACTGGATCCTTAAAATGATCCGGAAAAACCTCCCCCTCCTCCCCTTCCAGGCAAGAAAAATAATGGTCCAAACGCTGGTGTTATCCAGATTGGATTTTGCTAATGCCCTTTACTTGGGTTCCCCTGCTGCTACTATCTCCAAATTACAGACAACTCAAAATTGGGCTGCACGACTTCTTTTGGGCATCCCCAACCATCACTCTGCTAAACCTGCCCTTAAATCACTCCATTGGCTGCCAGTCCAGGAGAGAGTTAAGTTCAAAGCCTTGTGTATTGCTCATAAGTCTATGTTTAAAACCGGACCCTCTATTCTCCAGGGCATTATTCAGCTTATGAGCTCAAGAGATCCCTTCGATCCGAAACCCAGAACTTGGCCATTATTCCTAGAATCAGGAAGGCAAGAAGCGGAGGTCGATCTTTCTCATTTAACGCTGCTGGACTCTGGAACTCCCTTCCTCTTCACCTCCGCATAGAATCCAACCACTTTTCCTTTCGTAGATCCCTGAAAACATTCCTCTTTCCAAACTCAGTAACATCCCCCTGTTTTAAACTGTAAGCGCTGGGATGCCTCCGGGCAGCCATGCGCTATATAAATGCTTTTTACAATTACAATTACAGAAAACATGGGCAGCAGAAGTCACCAATTGATTCATTAAGGAGAAAATGCCTGAAGCTGCTAGTTCTGCTAGGTCCTAGCCAGAAAACAGCCTGTGTTTTTATTGGGGGTTGTCCATTGGATTGACCCAGCCAGAAACCACTTCCCCCTAGGACAGAAGTGCAAATGTAGCATGCCTTGTCCTAATCTGGAGATTGTGTGCTGAAGGGAGGATCACAGAAATGCACAACAGCTCGAGCCACCATGATGAGGACGAGGAAGTTCCCATGGAGGGTCCCACAAACTTTGAGGGAAGCCTAAAGGCGAATGTGATCTTGACAGTCAGCCTGTTAATGTTACAGTAAAGGAGGCTCATCTAACTCACCTACATGACAGAATAGGATGCACTGTATCATAACTTTGAGAGCAGGTATAAGATGTGAAATAATAGTCAAAACTACGACATCAGATATACTAAAGTAATGTGCGAGGAGGGTAGCTCAGTTGGTAAGGACACATCTTATGATTTACCATCAAAACACCAACAAATAGGCAAAGTTGTTGATTTGACTTAAGTAAAACAGTACTTTAATGCAAGCTATTGCCAAAGATCATTGGCACTATAGATAATTAAGAACAAATGTGGCATGAGCAGTCTATTATTTAGTGTGCCCTAAAGTCTGTTTCAAGCAAAAGGGAAGGAAAGCACGAAGAATAGTGTTTTCATGCCACCAATGCCTGCAGGTGTAGCCTTAGTGTAGTGCTTTGCTGTAGCCTTAGGTGTAGGGCTTCGGTGTAGCCCTACTCCCCGGGAAACACAGTGAAGGTAATGGTCATCAACCGGAGACACTCAAGCTAGAGGAGGAGGGAAAACACAGCTGCACTTTGATTAGAAATGATATGCTTTGGTAAAGAAATAAACATGGAAACGCTGGAACTTAATGTTTATAATGAATCCAAAGGGCTGACTTGCTTTCTTTTTTAGAGATGGAAATTCATCGAAATCCCCAAAACATGCAACTCAGATGGGTCCTTCAGAAAAGGCGTGTTTTGCCTAAGGTGAAATTTCACCTGATTTTCATCTCACCTGAACCGGTCAGGATATCTATCTCTCCTACCTTTTCTTCTCTCTCTAATAGTATATATATTTATAAATATATACATATATATGTATATATATATATATCATGTTCCCTGGTAATCTCTCTCTCTCTCTCTTTCTCTCTCTCTCGTTATTCTTTCTCACTCTCATTCACATCTTCTCTCCCTTTCTCTCACTTAGTCACCCCAGGACAGCCTACCAACCATGACAATGATTGTCAGGTCATTTATATTGTATAGTGAAACTTTGCTTAGGCTGGGGTGGGACTACGTCGCTTAGCAACCAACCCATGAAGAGCTCAGGATCATACATTCTTAAGCCCACAGCAACTCAGAAGAGACTGGGTCTTTCGTACTTCATCATAGTCTGAAAGAAGATGTGCTAGACCACTGTACTTGGCACCACCTTTACAGAGGAACTCAACCAAATTCCTGCTAGAGGCCTGAGTAGTATATATCATCGGGAGTAAAAGCCAGCAGAGGGGACCCTGACTCACACCTTTACCACTACCCTAATTCCATAGATCGTATGCTCGAAAGGGAAAAAGGGGTAGTGAGCACCAAGATCACCCTCTCAGAAAGGAGAATGTTGTTAAATCTAGGCTCTCCAACTCTGGCCTCACAACCCCTACAGACCTTCCAGCCTCTCAACAGAGGCTCATACAGATCTTGACCTACCTGCCACCCCATTCCAGGGTCTAATTCCCAGTTCCACATCGAAACCACAATCCCTGGCCTTGGTGGAAGCCACCAGTGTGGAGAATGACAACCATTCCCCTGACCATACCACTTCCTTGCCCCCCGCAAATCCAAAAGGGTAACAAGCCCAAAACAAACAAGCAAGGGAGCTAAGGCCACAAACACGGCTTCCTCTGACAAATCAAGTTGCTTACCAGATAAAGCTTTGCAGTGCGACCTGCATCCTCAGTCCCTCCTGACTGCGAAAAACGAGGGTCCTCAAGAACCCCCATCCCAGTACATGTCCATGCTAGTTGTAAGCTGTACAAACAGATTAATAGATTATTCTAAGGGCAGAGCTTGTTCCCTTAGTAGCTCGCCTCGATGCTCTGGACATCAAAATAGAGGCCCTTAGGAGTCCTCCTCCCCCTGCGGTAGGAATTACATCTCCCCCCACTATTGTGCTGTTACATCAAGCTGAGCAAGTAAGGCCCAACCCTTTCCCTTTATTGTAAACGCCCTGTCTGCTTGAATGTAAAACTTGAGAGGGCGCAGCAGGCTTAGTGGTAATCCAGAGGGACGAGCCCGGAGTAACAAAAATACAGTGGGTGGAAAGAAAAGGCATGTCCAGCACAAATGGCCATTTAGGAAGAGCAAAACGAAAAGATAATGGGCGGAATGTTTAACAATGCAAACATTAACCCCAGTCACATGTCTGGGTTGAATCCATTGTTTTTTGCTCACCACATCATCCCAGTCTGTACCCAGCCATGGTGAATGTTTGACAATGTTCACATTCTGTCCATCATCTTTCTGTGTTGCTATAGTCACTCTAAGTGCAAAAGGTATGCCCAGGAGTGGGTCCGAGGCTCACTATGCCACTGGATTCAATCTAGACTGGCTGATGTGGGGTGATACCAGGGAACTGGTCCCAGGATGCTAGTTTCTGGTCCAGGGAGGGCATGGCCTGGCAATTTGGGTTGGATTATTCCATGGGAGACAGGGTCAAGACTGATTTGCAAATGGCTGGGTACCAACTGGTATGGAGTGGTGAGCAAAACATAAAATATGGATTAAACCCAGATCTTTGATCGGGGACGAATGTTTGACCCCCACCCCCATTGTCCCCAAAGTGCACGCCCTACCTGATTGTCCTCCAGAATATTTCTGGGATACCCCCTGGTGTGCAAATGTGTAGGAAGAGTCCCTTGTTTAGACAAACATCTGAATGACTGTTCTGGGGACAGAGTATTAGTTAACTTCAAGCCTCCGTTATTGGTAGAATTGCTTCTACTGCGATTTAGCTCAATGACTTCTCCTCTAGACCAAATTAAAATGCTTCCAGAAATGTATTTCGAAAGACCAGTTGCTGCGCTCACCTCTAATTGGGATACACCCATCAGCAACCATGGCCAACTCATTTTCAAAATAGTCACAAAAACACTTTTGAACCCCTTTCACTTTTGAATGCCCAAGATTGACGATGTGTGAAAATATTACTCGGGGCATCAACACATCCCCTAGAGGGGGGAACTACCAGAATAACCTGCATTCGCAAGTACATTAAATCTAGTACCATCAAAGGGGGCTCATTTCCTTCCAGTGGATTCCCCTTCCTCCATGATTTGCGCTATAGATGCATCTTGTTCCTGATTCTGATTCTGACCCTGTTAATGCCATAACAACTACTGCCAATTTGACACCAACAAAGGGCACACACAATGATTTTGCACCTCTGTCCTCTCCAATAAGTGTATCCCATAGACTGGCATCTCTGTTCTCCAATTCTCCTCACCCTAGACAAAGCTCCAACTCAGCAGGGACAATTAGAATTCTCTTGTGGAACGTTGCTAGTATTAAGTCCAAAGAGCCGCACCAGACTGTAGAGAATATATAGACCAATTCAATGTATGTAAGCTCCAAGAGATGTGGGCAATTGAACCCCAGTTTAAATCTGGCTACACCACATATCATGTCAAAGCACTGACATCAGTTCGAGGCAGGGCATCAGGGGGCCATTGGACTTGGGTCCAATTGATTTAAACCGACGAATCAAAACATTGACTTGTCAGATATTTTGGGGCTAAAAATGTATTCCCCAGTGAAGACTTGTAGGTATTTGTTTATTGTCTACTGTAGACCCAGAAGCAGAAGTGTGGAATTGTCTACTGTAAACATCTTGCAACATTCTGTTAGACAGATCAACTCCAAGGATATGGTCATTATAGGTAGAGATTTTAATATAGACTTTGAAACCATATATGGCTGTGATTTAGTGGTGGGGTATCCCTTCCCTTCCCTCAGCTCAAGATCCTATATCTTAAGCTCTGTGGTTGCCATGCAGGTTGTCCACTTCATTACACTAAATGGGCTGTGGGCATGTAATGGAGATCTGTATCTGACAAGCTGGGGCATTTGCATTTAAGAAAGGTTCTATAAGATCAAAAATTGATTGCATCATGACCAGGGTTGTCATGTGGGAAAGATTGGCGGACTCTGAAGTGGATAAGAGAGGATAGTAGCCACTACCCCTTACACCTAAACATCCTGGGTTGTAGCTCCAACTACCCACCCCTACAGCACCACAAATAATGCCAATAATGGGAAACAACCATAGGTCCACCAAGTTGCTCTCAATTGTGGGGAATGCAGAGACCATGACAGAGATATATGACATATTTGTGAGTGTTCTATCTCACCTAAATAGCCTTGAAAATCCAAGGATTTTTATCACTTATATACACACAAAGCTGGTAGCATCTTTAATACTGATCTTGACCCAACCACCAAAAAAAGAAGCCCCCTACCAGGGCGCGTAATGTAGATAGTAATCTATGGTACTCAAAGGACTGTAGATTGGCAAAACAAATACTGCGGAATGCTCTTGAAAATCTACCTGAGGTCCGCATAGCCAGGGACTTATACAAGAAGACAGTAAGAAGTGCAAGGGCCAAGTGGAGTGGATGCCAGCTGAAGCGATCTGGTAATGGCTGCAAGGTCTAGAGTTAATTGTCATTTTGGAAAAAAGTTGCCCATGGGAGCAGGAGTTCCAAATTACAAGTAGACTCTCACCTAAATCCTGAGGCTTAGGTAGATCACTTCACTAAGTTATACAATCATGCCGCAATCGATCTTTTCGCATCAACTTGCCTCCTTTAGACCTTCACTTCACACTAGAAGAAAGCATGATAGCTATCAGTGCAATTAAATTGGGCAAGGCCCCAGGAGCAGACAAAATCCCATGTTAGTCTGCGCCTCTTATGTTAACTGCCTGAGCAATGCAATAGCTGCAGGGGCTCCAATCCAAGATACATGGAAGGGGCGAAGATTAGTCTCATTTACAAAAAGGGGGATCGGTGTAGTCCTGCTAATTATAGGCCAATAAGCCTTTTTGACATTCTCCAAAAAGTTTAAGCGAGACAGTTGCTAAACAAATTAAATGAGTGGATTGAGGGTGCAGATATCCTAACCCCCTAACAAGCTGGATTCAGACCTTAAGTCAGCACGACAGACCAAGTACTGATTCTGCTCCTTATAATTTAGAAGTATGAAAGGCTCAATGAAGGTCATTTGTACATAGCCTTTGTTGACCTCAAAGCAGCCTTTGACTAAGTCCCCCAGGAGCTCCTATGGGTGTCACTAAAAACCCTCGAGGTATCTGGATGCCCTGCTTGGTCAACTAGTAAAACTTCATCAAGATAATTATGCCCAAGTGCGATGGGGTCCTCTGGGATACCTAACAGACCAGATCCCATTACGCAGATGGGTTAGACAATGGTGTGTGCTGTCCTCCACCCTCTTTTCCTTATTCGTCAATGATGATATTGAGGTCCTCCAAAAAGGAAATATAGACACCCCCAAGTTTGAAGAGGATAGCATGCCTGCTTTACTTTTCACCGACGACACTCTCCTAATCTTACACACACCTATGGGATAACAGCAATTTTCAGACAATTTTAATTCTTCCTGTGTGGCTATGGCTCTTGAGATTAACATTTCAAAAAAACAATTTATGGTAGTCAGACCGAACAGATCATTTAAAAACACCATAGTCTTAGGTAAGGCAGGTTTTGAGATTCAAATATTTGAGCATTATGCTAGATAGTAGGGTTTCATGGTCTTCTCACATCCAGAAGAGAAGGGCGGTGCTCCAACATCAGGCATCAATTATCTTTAAAAAAAACACATCATGGGACAAAGTCAAGGGCCCTACTCCCGGCAATGGAGTTATACAGACTAAAAGTCTAATCAGCTGCCTTATATGGCACCAAACATTGAGGCCACATGAATACAGACTCTCTTACTCTTATGAAAATAAATTCCTGTGAATGCTCCTTCATCTCCCCAAGAATAATCTCTTAATACCTATGTTTCTTGACGTGGCTCCCAAACAGGTGGAAGATATTGCCAACCCAGGCTCCTTATGTACTGGGTAAGGATCTGGACTGCAGAGGGGCTTGAGCTATACCATAACACATTAAAGGAACAGCTGTCAATCCAATACATGTCTAACTTTCCCATGGTTTAGGCATGTTCAATCCTGGTATGAAAAACTGAGCCTTGGATCTTTTTGGTCGGATCCTACATCGATGACTCATGCCTCAAAGAAACAGCAAAAAGTCTGCTATTGGCCAATATCCATGCTAATCTCTTCATTCCTTCCAGCCAAGGGAAAAAAGGTACAGTGTAGGGACCAGCAAGGTCCAAGTGACTTGCCACAAGAAGAAAAGTCAGAGTAGGCCCAGGCAAACAGGGGAGCCCACTGGAATCAAAGAAGACCCTCAAGAGGACCCACGGGTTGGGAGGCACTGGAGTCGTAAGAGGACCTCAAGCAGCTCACCAAAGATGCAGGCCCACGGTGCAAGAGATGCGGTGAGGACAAAGATCTTAGTCACAGCCGATGCTTGTGGTTGATGACTACTTGGAGCCTGAAGATCTCTGAGGAAGAGAGCTAACAAGCCTTTGCAACGACAAGTCAACCCGGTGCACAGGGGTTTGGTTCCTGCAGTTCCGACGAGGGATACTGGCCTCAAACTCGTGGAGAAGACAGGGCAGGCCTCAAGGGAGTTGTAGAACCACCACCTGTGTTGCTGAGCCTTCTGGAGTCCATGGGAGCCCAGGAGCAGCAGACCGGTTAGATTAGTTGTGGTGCTTGCAGATGCAGGGAAGTGACTCTTTCACTTCAATGGATAATCCTTCAGGTGTCTTGGATGTCCACAGGCCTTGGAAGGTTCCTGTATGGAGCACAGGCACAGACGTTACAGTGGATGAGCAGGACAACGAGACCAGGAGCAGCAGAAGTCTTCCCAGCTGCAGTCTCGATGTCCAGAGCAAACGTCCATCAAAGTACAGAGTGCCCAGACGGTTAAAGATGAAGTGGTGTCTGATCTGAATCTTGTCCCACAATGAATCTAGGGACCCACCCATAGGTAAGCCCTTAAGTACCCTAAGGAAAGGGTTGGGACGATTCCGGGGTCCCTCCCAGAGGAGTGGCTGCACAATGGAGAGGATACTCCCATATCCTTTGTCGGGTTTCGCGCCAGAGTGGCAACCAACGGCTCCTGAACTGGTTTGAAGTGGACTATGCAAAGAGGGCACCAAGTGTGCCCTTCACGTAGTCTTAGTGGCACTGGCAAGCGCCCCTACCCTGTCCCAATATACTAAGCCCTGTCTGGGAGGAGGTCACACCTCCCTGTGACAAGATATCTATTGTTCTGCCTTCCCCTGCTTGAGCTTGGCTCAACAGCATGAGGGCAGAAACATGTCTCTGGTCAGCAGCAGCCCTAGCATGCTGTCCGGTTCTTAAAGACTGGTACAGGGAGCACTGAGGGCCACCCGGAGGAGATTCACAGTACATGGAGTCATATCTCTCACACAAACAGTGTGGGGGTATGATTCCAACATGTTTGATACCAAACACAGCATGGTTTGTTCTGGCTAATTTAGAGATGGTCATCGTGTAATGACTCATGGTCATTGTATATATCATAATGGCTGATGCACTTACAACCCGGGTGAATGGACTCAAAAGGTTGTAGGGGTGTCCTGCTCATGCAGGGGTACCCTCACACTTAGAACCAAGCACCCTGCCTTCGGGATTGAAAGGCCTGCCTAAGGGGGTGACTTATAGGTTTCACGTGCAGTGACCTCAGATATAGAGAAACACAGGCTGCAATGACAGGTATACAGTCACACTTTGAGTGTTCTCTCATGAGTGGCATAATACATGCTTCAGCCCATGGGAGGCCCCTAGTGTGCCTATTCCTTGGGTACCTCAGTGCCATATATTTGGGACTTACAAGTGTACACCAGTAGCCAATCTGGGATGTATCCAAGTCCTCACCATATCCAATTCAGGGGAAAAAGCACAGAGACTGGGGTCTTGATTAGCAGGTCCCAGTTAGACTTGTCAGAAACAGCATAACACCAAGCGAAAAGTGGGGGTAAGCATAAACCCAGATCCTACTTTCCTACAAGTATGAGTGGGAATAGCTGTGAATGAGTAAGAAGTTAGCAAAAGAGGATATTATATGGAAGAAATAAGTGAGACAGAGGTGTGTGCTGTATGTGTGAAGAGCAAATACATTATCTGTGACTTTTGAGTGACTAAGGACTGATTCATGAGGCTTTGAGTATTAAGTAAGGATAAGTATAGATTGTCACTGTGGAGTGAGCTAATGGATATGTGAGGGGCAGAATTACCAATAAGCGCAATGTTATCAGTTACCTAACGACACTTGAGTTGTTCTATACAATACCATTTTGATATATAGTTCTTGTCCTATATATATCATAATTTGGGAAAGCAACAGCAAAGGTAGTAGAATCCAAACTCCTGTTAGCTAAAAAGGCAGGACAACTCTGGTGCAATGTGTGCATGTTAAAGGAGTGAGTAAGGAGAAATGAGCGAGTGAGTATTTATTGAAGATTAAGAGATGGAGTTTATGTTAGTAAGCAGAGAAACTTGTGAGTATGTCAATACATGAGTGGACGAGCAAGGAATAAGAAATGCGAGCAGACAAGTGAACAGTGAGCTTATAGTGAAAAGTAAATGAGTGGGTGAATGACGAGGGCATGGGTTGGTGTATTGTACAGGGGGTGAGCTTGTATATAGCGCTTATGAGGCACTACTCCCTTACTTCCGGGGAAGGGCAGAGCCAGCACAGAGCCACACGGTTCCACATAGCAGCCTGCAGGAGCCCTGCTCAAAACATTTCTGGATGCAGTCTGGTGCTTTCAAAAGGGAGGAATCTACACTTAGAAGTATCCATCAGAAATATACATTTTTTATTTTGTACTTCTTAACTCTCTCCTTGGTCATCATATCTGCCTCATAGGCCAGCCCCTCTCTCCATTAGGAAAATGTTGATAAGGGTGCACATTATCCTCAGGGAAGGACCTCTAATTCTTAAAAAAGTGTCTTTCCCAAGCTTAGAACTCTCTGCACACAGTAAAGATATATTCAAAGGTAAAATACTTCTGCCTCTTATATCAAGCACTATCTCTTTCTATGGTTTCCTGCCCCTTACATCAGAAACCAGCACCTGCTTACTCTACCCTACAAAAAGGTAAACTCTGTCTTTCATATTAAGATCTGCCCGTATAGGTTCCCTGTTAAGAGATCTCTTCCCAGATTAAGCCCCTATTCATGTCACATCAGGATCTCACTGTGCTTTAGAGGTTTCTTTCCATTATTCTAGGTTCCGCCTTCAGGTTTGGTGGCCTATATATTAAGATCAGCTTCCAGGTTAGAGTTATCTGACTCACGTATCGTGATCTATTCTAATCTCCCTGTGGCACCTGCAGTCCTTGGTTCTGGTCCTCTCCCTATTATTTCAGGTTCTTTCTCAGGTTATAGCTCTCACTACCATTTATGTTATATACACTCTGCTCCTAGGTGATGACTATGCATCTGGCATGAGTGTCTGACCTAAGGTTAGGTGTTTCCAGGAAACCCCAATATTCTCCACAGATTGGGGTTTTCTGTCCTTCATTTTAGGATCAGCTTGATGTTAGAGATCTTACTTTATATTAGAATCTGACTTTGTGCCCTTGGTCTTTACATCAGAATCTGCCTGCAGATTAGGGCTCTCTGGCCCTTATACAGGGTTATTTTACTACACTAGGGCAATCTGTTCTTAAACGAGATTTTGCCCTCAAGGTATGCCTTTCTATAAAGGTTTACATAAATAACCTTATGATTATTGTTATAGTGGTAACCTCATCCTCTATTGCTGCAGAATAATATGTGAAATACTGAAGGATGTGGTAGAAATCGGATACTAATATCTGTAATCTAATGCATACACATGTAATCTCATTTGTGAGATGAAAAGTGTACAGCCCTATTCAAACCAAGGCCATTTGAATTATGTGAGTCAGAAGCTCCAGCATCTTCTGCGTAGTTATGGATTCGTAGCATTTGTACATAATCCTTTATCTGCTGCATGTTTGCAGATTTTAACAAAAAATATTAGTGTGGAAACGCGTGCATCTGCGCATTGAAATGCAAGTTGCAAAGACTGGTCACCATTCAGTGGTAACTGCTGATTCTCAGTATTAAATTGGTAGTTCTGAGATGAAAACTTCTGTAAGACACTATTAAAATGTATTAAATATTACAAAAGTCAAAATAAAACTGCCTTACAATGTGCCATACTATGCCACATAATTTGTATCTTCTTGCCACATAATTTAGCCAACCATGCCAGATAATTTGGCCCCTCCCTGCCACAGAATTTCAGTGCCCTGATGAAACACATACCAAGGGTTGACAAATTACTCATTTTAAACACTTTGTATTTTAATGGTCTTGATTATTCCTTTCATTATAGTTTTACCTCAAAGTTTAAATAATGACATCCAAATTATCTTTCTGTAAAGGGAGGTTTAGGTTCGATATATCATTTGACTGTGGGCTAAGGAATGGGTTATGTCTGTGACAGCTAAACAGTAGCATCAACACAGAATGTTCCATCTGCTGTGATTGGCTGAGGAACACTGCCAAGTCCTAGCGACAGAGCTCTGACAAACGCACAGAAGAGCACCATCCAAGCGACGGTGATCAATGCTGAGGAAAGAGTGCTCACAGATTTCTAGCATGAAAGAGGAGCAGGAAAGAAATACACAATTTAAATAAAACACACTTCAGACAAATGATGACGGATCTATTTTATGGTAGACATTTACTTATGCGCTTTGAGTTTTAGTTTACAAGTGTATTTTCACATGAATAAAAAGATAAGCCCACTAGCGGCAAAAATATGTTTTGTAAAAGCAGGTCAAGAACTTGGCAGCCCAGAGAATCTGGAATGATTCCTTAAATTATTTTATTATTATTAACTTATTTTAAAAAGGTTGAGGCTTGTCGGGTTTGCATGACATAATATGGAGGTCTTTTGTAAAGTACCCTGCACAAAAGATGCAACCAGAGATTGCAATATAATTTACCTATCATATGTTTGAATCAAAATAGCACTGCTTTGTAGTCACTTTGAGAAGAAAAACTGCATGTCACTTTAGTTTGAGACATCTGCACCCATGGCTGAATTGTAACTTCCAAAATATTTGACTACTTTGAAAATGAATTACACTCGAGTACTGCAACATGGTCCCTGCAACCATAAACTGCAACCATCAACTTGCACCTTGAAATAATGCTATGAGTGTGCCTCAACAGCTGTGCTGCAGTCTCTAAATTGCAGCACTTGCAATACAAATCAACACAACTGCTTCCTCAAAACTTAAAGCACATGCTAGATTCACTACTGAAACCTGCACTCAAATCTGAACCCACAGCAAAATTCACTATCCTGCATTCTGCATCAAAAGCTCAGCTAGGTGTTCTTCAAAATAAAGATTTCTATCTTTGAGGACTAATAAATAAAAATGAAACATGCACTCACTGTACAATGGAGATGTAACAACTGTAGAATCTCTCACAAGTCAGTACAACAACTGAATGTCTTCTGCTTCTGGAAAATTCTACAACATCAGTAAATAGAGAAAGGACTACCAAATGGCTCCCATTGCTGGACAAAAGGGGCGGCCATCTTGAAATCAACCACTAGATGTTTCCAAAACCTAATGTGACAACAGAATATTATTTTGCTTTTGAATTTTCAGTCCCAATCCGTAAACTGTAAAGTGTTTTTTTAACATACCATACGTAAGGCTACACGTTTATACCTTTTTTTTTACAGCTAATGTTGTATTGCTTCTCTTAAAAAAGGGCAACAGCATAATGAATCTTTGTTTTTTAGAGCACACCTACACAAAGATGGCTTAAAAGTGTGTATCTGCTTAGACTGGAAGTGTTTTATGTAGCCAAAAAGCAGTGAGGTACCGCCTGTGCAAGTGGCTAAGCTAAACTATTTTAAATGTGGCATTCATCTACACCTGCTTTGCATGTTTGCCCCATTTTTGATCAGTAATATAATAAGGTCGCAGAAGAAAAATATTGCTCTTTTATTTATGTTGCCAGATTCTAATAAGGCATGGAGCTGATAATTAAATATGATTTTCTGTTAATTTGTTAGCTTGGCAACACTGAGAGTGCACTGGTAATAATTTAGGAATAGAGAGCTCTAAAATTCTTTTGAAGTGTTTTCTTCATGTATTTACAGTGAATTGGGAAAAATATCTGTTTTGTTGATTTTCTCATTAGTCTCAACAACCTCAGCATAAATAAAAGGCAGCTACATCAGTAATATGCTCGGAAGATGGAAACTGCATTTGTGCTTCCTTAAGTCTAGTATTTATTTTCCCAGTACTTGATAAGTAGGATGTCCTGGATTTGCCAGGACAGTCCCGATTTCCGCCCCCTGTCACAGCAGATTTTAGTAAATTTAGCACACGTCCCAAATCGGGTCAACTGAAAAGAAGGGAGTGAAGTTTTCACGTCATGCTTATCAGAAAGCAATTCAATTAACGCACATGGTACTGGATATAAAAGTTGCATTTAATTTATTCCCTTAGGGGGACATGCATCAAGCCTTTTCCCATTCCCAAACTGGCCGATTCGCAGAATTGGCCCGTTTGCGAATGGAAAAAGGCCTTTTCCAATGCAGGTACCTTTTGTCATTTGCAATTTAGGTAATCAGATTTATCTAAATTGCGAATGCATTTAGGGAATCGCAATTTGCGATTCCGTAATGCCAAGGCGTTTATGCCTTTCCTAAATACAAACTGTGCAATTAGGAAACGCTAATTACCATAAACTTCAAGTTGATGGCAATTTGTGCATGCTTCGAAAAATGCACAAAAAAGCATTTTTCGAAGCATGCCATGTAGCGCACTTTGCTTCACATGCGCACACTTACTTTTTTTGGGGGGTGCTTCAGGGGGGCCTTAAGCCCCCGGCACCCTTGGATTTCCATTTGTAATTTACGATTACCAATTTGGTAATTGCACTTTGCAAATGCATTACCATTCATTCCTATGGGCCTGCAGGCCCATAGGAAAGAAAGGAGTCACGTTAGCTAATAGCGATTGGCAACTTCCGAATCGCTATTAGCCAATGTTAAGGAATGACAAATTTGATTCCGATTCCTACATGCATAGGCATTTGCACAGGACCAGCATTAGGAGGACCCGGACAAAGGAGACCAGGAATATCACTATGAAGCCCAGGAGGAGCAGGCTCAGGAAGTCTAACACCAAGGCAAAGAGAACCAGATGACCAGGGGAACCAGAACAAAGAGGACATGAACATCCGAGATCGGAAAAGCACAAAAGGTGATGAAAATAATGTTCTGTCTAATCACTTTTGCCCACAATGCCATCCCAGTTTGGACCCAGCCATTTGCAACCCAAGACCGGTATCACCATGTTTGGGGCTCTTCAGTCAGGTTTAGCTTGACTCCAGTGCACCATGAGAGAGGACCCATGACTGAGCATACATATAGCCACTTGGACCATTACAACAAACTCACAAAAGGTGATGAGAGGATGCTTGCAATATATCTAACCACTGGCAAGTGTTCTGGATAGCTTTCCAACCCATTGTTCTTTTGCCCACCATGCCACCTGTTTGGACCAAGCCAAATGCAAATCAATCTTGACCCTGCTTCAATAGGAACAGCACAATAGGCACTTATTGCTTCCTTACCTTTTCTAGTTATACACCCCAGAGGAGGTGCACAACATTTTTCGGCAACTATCACTAGTGAAAGAGTAGGTGATCCTGCCTATAATGACTGAATCTGTAATGTTACCTTAAATGTGCAAGATTTTAAAACCCTAGGGCAAGTTTGCACTGACATGATATGAGGATGCTTTCCTGCCGGCAAGATTGCTTATGGTGTCTGGTTTGCCAAATGACCATGGCCTATATTCTGAGTTGCCTAATTTCTGCTGTGCCATGATAAAAAAAAAGCTTACTGAGGATTGCAGTCAGCCTATTTTACTGATGTTGTCATTGCACCAGTGTGAGACTCATATTGTAGGTTTCCTGGAGTCTGCTGACCAGGACAAGGGATATAAAAGCAGCATACCATTTTAGAGTTCAAAGTAATGTCCTTTAATCCTGACGCGTTTCAGAGCACTATGGCTCCTTCATCAGAGGAAAATGGTGTTCAACAGCTTAAACGGCTTGAAAGTATTTGTGCGCATGCACTCATTTCATGGCACACAGGTGTGCAGTTCTCCCGGCATGCTGATACTTGTAGTCACTGATAGCAAGTCACGTATTTCCCAATGGGCACCGTTGACAAACGGAGGAAAAGACAAAAAGTGGAAAGGGTCTGAGGGGGGTATGAGATTAAAGACCTAACAACACCCTACCCCTAATGGACTAATGGAAAACACAAGGGGTGCTAAGGTCGGTACCGACCTTAGCGCACCGTTGACAAACACCATCTGTTCAAAACATAACATTCATACCCATGTGGCCCTCCGGGCCGGAATGCTGATTTTAATCAAGTCCTGTCCACTGTACCCTATTGCAAACACAAAACTTTTCATGTCAAAGGCCCGCTCCTGCTGTGTCATCTTCCCTGCGGAAGGGCATACGTGACATACATGTGCATTGCCCGCATGTGTGGGGGGTGCTGTGCGTGTAAGCGTCCGTAGAATACTGCTATGATACGATTGAATTTTAAAATGTGGATGTCTAACGCGTTTCCATACGTACACGTTCGTGGTCTTTGGACCGTGATTTACAAGTTGTGTGGATATCTAGGTGTGTACATACATGTGCGTGTCTATGTACAAATACACGTCTCTATGTGTGCTAGTGCCCTGTGCAGTGTTCATGCATGCTGTCTGCATTTACATACGGATGATGCAGTTTGTACCCGTGTGCATACATTCGCACAGCTCTGTACAAAGCTCTTCTGCACCTAAACAGAAGTAGGGAGCGCTATCCAATGTGACAGCAGCGTACATGCGGGCAGGGCACACTGTGCATGGATAGGTTTGTGTCTGTCTGTCAGCGCGTCTACTTTGTGTGCCTGCACAGAGTGTGCTGCGCTGCTGTGGGTCCCTGCGAAGGGCGCCTGCGGTTCATTTGTAGTTTTGTAACTGCAGCGACAATTTCAGAGCGAGGAAGGCTGAAAATCTGCTAAGTGTTGCTAACCCCGTGCACACAACTCCTCAAAGTGTCTGCCTTCTCTGATGCGCACTTTACCTCACCCGGGCACCCAGACATTAGAGGCCGAGTAGGCACAGAGATCTCAGAGGACTGGGCAGGCAGAGCGCAAGCGGATGAGCAGGGTGGCTGAAGCAGGCAGCAGAGAGGGTAGATGAAGGAGCAGGCAGAGTGCTGAGCAGGCAGGGAGCCCCCGCGGAAGAGTAGGGTTGATGGATCAGGCAGCAGGGAAGACAGAAGCCTGAACAGGCAGAGTCCAATTTCATGGTTTTGTTTATTTTATATAAAAACACCCTGTATGAATGTTGTAACATCATACTTTGTCAATTAGCCAGGATATAGAGTCATGCAGGGATGTTTATAGTATGAGCTGGGGTTTCGTTTCCTGATGTATAGGAATTTCAGTGCAAATAGTTTTTGTCCTAAGAGGTAGGAGGTTCCTCAATTTATGTTTAAGCCAGTGGTGAGCACATTTCAAGGGAGAATTTTTAAGCAAGAAAAACTGGTTTATGATATCAATGAATCTTATATTGCCTAGTGGCCCCAAGAAGCATGGACTGCCATTACCAATGATGGATAGTGTGTCTGTCATTACCAATAATGGGTAGTCTGTTTACCATTACCAATGGTTGATAGCGTGTCTTCCATTGTCACTGTTTGATAGCGCGTCTGCCATTGCCAGCGGTGGTTAGTGTGTCTGCCATTATCGTTGGTTGATAGTGTGTCTGCCATTACCACTGGTTGACAGCGTGTCTGCCATTACCTTTGGTTGATAGAGTGTTTGCCATTACCGTTGGTTGACAGCGGGTCTGCCATTACTGTTGGTTGACAGCGTGTCTACCATTACCTTTGGTTGATAGCATATCTGCCATTACCGTTGGTTGACAGCATGTCTGCCATTACCGTTGGTTGACAGCGTGTCTGCCATTACCGTTGGTTGACAGCGTGTCTGCCATTACCGTTGGTTGACAGCGTGTCTGCCATTACCTTTGGTTGACAGAATGTCTGCCATTACCGTTGGTTGACAGCGTGTCTGCCATTACCTTTGGTTACAGTGTGTCTGCCATTACCGTTTGGTTGACAGCGTGTCTGCCTCTTACCGTTGGTTGACAGCGTGTCTGTCATTACCTTTGGTTGACAGCGTGTCTGCCATTACCTTTGGTTGACAGCGTGTCTGCCATTACCTTTGGTTGACAGAGTGTCTGCCATTACTGTTGGTTGACAGCGTGTCTGCCATTACCGCTGGTTGACAGCGTGTCTGCCATTACCTTTGGTTGATAACGTGTCTGCCATTACCTTTGGTTGATAGCGTGTCGGCCATTACCGTTGGTTGACAGCATTTCTGCATTACCGTTGGTTGACAGCGTGTCTGCCATTACCTTTGGTTGACAGAGTGTCTGCCATTACCGTTGGTTGACAGCGTGTCTGCCATTACCTTTGGTTAACAGTGTGTCTGCCATTACCTTTGGTTGACAGCGTGTCTGCCATTACCTTTGGTTGACAGCATGTCTGCCATTACCGTTGGTTGACAGCATGTCTGCCATTACCGTTGGTTGACAGCGTGTCTGCCATTACCGTTGGTTGACAGCGTGTCTGCCATTACCGTTGGTTGACAGCGTGTCTGCCACTACCTTTGGTTGACAGCGTGTCTGCCATTACCTTTGGTTGACAGCGTGTCTGCCAGTACCTTTGGTTGACAGAGTGTCTGCCATTACCGTTGGTTGACAGCGTGTCTGCCATTACCGTTGGTTGACAGCGTGTCTGCCATTACCGTTGGTTGACAGCGTGTCTGCCATTACCTTTGGTTGATAGCATGTCTGCCATTACCGTTGGTTGACAGCGTGTCTGCCATTACCTTTGGTTGATAGCATGTCTGCCATTACCGTTGGCTGACGGCGTGTCTGCCATTACCGTTGGTTGACAGCGTGTCTGCCATTACCGTTGGTTGACAGCGTGTCTGCCATTACCTTTGGTTGATAGCATGTCTGCCATTACCGTTGGTTGATAGCGTGTCTGCCATTTCCAACAGTGGGCAGTGTGCCTGCTATAAGCAATGATTTCCAGTGTGTCTGCTGACTGTGTGGTGGAAGTCTGTTTACCACAATAGCGTTGGTTAACAGCGTGTCTGCCATTACCTTTGGTTGACAGCATGTCTGCCATTACCGTTGGTTGACAGCGTGTCTGCCATTACCTTTGGTTGTCAGTGTGTCTGCCATTACCCTTGGTTGACAGAGTGTCTGCCATTACCGTTGGTTGACAGCGTGTTTGCCATTACCGTTGGTTGACAGCGTGTCTGCCATTACCTTTGGTTGATAGCGTGTCTGCCATTACCGTTGGTTGATAGTGTGTCTGCCATTTCCAACAGTGGGCTGTGTTCCTGCTATAAGCAATTATATCTAGTGTGTCTGCTGACAGTGTGGTGGAATTCCAGCGACTGTCATGTTTGAGATTTCCGCTGGAAGGGAAGGTGTTTGATGATGCTGTCATGGGAAGCTCATTTGGGTAAAGTGTTTTTTTTTGTGAAAATCTTTTTATTGATTTTTAGAAAACAACCATAAACGTGGTACATATGTTGTCATACACATACAGCTATTTCAATGTGTCATAAACATACATTTAGTGTTCGTCTTGCAAATCAATTATTTCCCGTTACATTGTTCAACGTTGTTATATCAGAGCAAACCAGTCAGATAAATTACACACCCATTACAAAAGAAATGAAACAATAGAAACCCAGGGACTAGAACAGGTCATATTGAGGAAAGGGTAGGCGGGCAAGGGGGCACCTCCACCACAACCCAACAGGTCAACCACTAGTGAGGCAGCTAGCACCCAAACGCTCCCTCAGGTCTAATCCAGCTGGTGTGATAGCATAGATCGCCTGCTGTTCCTGACAATATATTAGATCATGAAGCCACAGCTTAAACTTGGGTGCTCTCCCTCTTCCCCAGCGGCATGCCACTCTCCTTTTAGCTAGAAGTAACGTCAAGGCCACACATTTACGATGTTCCGCCCTTAGCTGCTCCACATACCCCAATAAAGCCTTCAGTGGGGACATGTCAATCCGGGCATTAATCATAGTGGACAGAGCCTGAAAAATCTGCGCCCAATACTTATATATCTCCGGACAGCCTCATGCCAGGTGCAGGAAGTCAGCGCCTTCAGCATGACACCTATCACACGAGTCGGTATCCCTCAATTTGTATCTATACATTCTGGCTGGGGTATAATACAGTCTATGTAGGAATTTATAGTGGATAATCCTAAACCTACTGCTAGCTGAAATTCGCTCAGTCTGCAGCGAGCAGAATTCCCACTGTTTATCCGTCAGAGTTATACCCAGTTCAAGGTCCTACCTTTCCCTTGCCTTTGCAGGTTGCTCAATCTTCTGTGTGTGTACTGCTTTGTATAGTATTGACACCAGCCGTTTAGCCATCTCGTTCTGAAGTGTCAGCTGTAGCGGTGTAAAGGTCGGTGGCTCCGTAGTGAAATCAGGAGTAATTGAGCGAATTCCCTGTCGCAGGCGAATGTATAGGAAGGTTTCTAGGGGTGTCTGTGTTATATTCTGGAACACGTGCGCCACTGTGCGGAATGACCCTTCTTGATACATGTCCCCCCAGTTGTGTATCCTAGTGTGATCTTCAAACTTGTGGAAAAGTGTCTCCTGAAGAAGAGGCATGGCGTGATGGTATACCAGCGGTAACAATGGCGAGTAAATCATAGGCGCATCCAACATCTTACTCACATGTGCCCAGGCCGCCACCGTGCAACTCACCGTGTTCGGCGTCTTATCCCGCATGAGGGTCGGAATGTACACCGCCGCCTCAATGGGGACGGGAAGAGTGAGCCAATGCTCCGCCGCCACCAGGGGCATATAACGTGGTTGATGCACCCAAAAATGGGCATAATGCGCCTGTGGGCTGTAATAGTTTAATTCAAAATTAGGTACACCAAATTAACCCTGAGAATAAGGCCTCGTCAATACATCCCACCGTAATCTCGCGGTTTTACCCCTCCCACACTAATCGCGTTAGTTCTGACCGCAACTGTTTAAAAACAAAATGACCCCGGGTGAAAGGGTATATTAAGAAACATATACAATAGTTGAAATAATATAACCATCTTTATCAAAGAGACACGCCCACCATTGAGAGATGGAGGGTAATCCATTTTGATATATTATCCGCAATTCGAACCATAGCGGTCCCGTAATTAAGGCGCATCAATTCATCTCTATCCCTCGTCACACGGATGCCTAAATATTTCAGTTCATCCTCGCACCATGCCATCGGATAGTCCAAGGGAAAGCGACTCATTGTATCAGTAAGGGGAAGGATGCTCTACTTACCCCAGTTTATCGGGACCCCTCAAAGCAATCCAAACACTATAAATTCTCGAAGGATAATATTTAAGTTCTGTTGGGGGTTTCGTATGCAGAGTGTAATGTCGTCCGCATAGAGGGAAACCAATATCTGCCTCATGTTGCATTGCAATGCTCTGTCACGGTGGTGCTGACGCAATTTAGCCGCCAGTGGTTCCGCGCGATCGCGAACAACAGGGGGGACAGGGGGCAACCCTGCCTCGAACCTCTCGTTATTGAAAAACCCTCAGAAGTTTTGCCATTAATCACTATTCTAGCTGTAGGTGAGCAATACAACAAACATATCCAGGAAAGGAAAAGGGGAGGAACCCCATTCAGGACATCAAACCAAACAAATAGTCCTACTCAATGGAGTCAAAAGCCTTTGTGGCATCCAGGAAAACTGCTGCCAAAGGTAACTCCGAAGAAACGTTATTCAATATTGTGAATATGGTCCGCAAGTTATGGGATGTTGCACGCCCGGGCACAAATCCCGACTGGTCAGGCAGTATTAAATGTTCCATGAGTAGACTGAGACGATTAGCTATGAGCTTAGCTAATATTTTAACATCACAATTGAGCAGTGACAGGGGTCTATACGAATCACAGTGGCGCGGTGTTTTCCCTGGTTTTAATAGGGAGACGATGATCGCCTCTCTCATGGAAGGGGGGAAACGCCCTACCTCCAGTGCATCCTCATAGACCTCACGCAGTATGGGAGCCTGTGAGAAGTTGGCCTGATATTCAGTGTTCACTATTCTAGTGATCACTATGTATCAGTCCAAACAACCCTTATGGTGATTGGTTGTAAGTCAACCGATAGACCAGCTATCCTAGTAGCATGGACAAGAGCAGTCTTCGGGCTAAACTCTAGAGGGCGTGTTAAGCCAGCTGTTATACCATCACATATACCCCTTGAACACCAAGTGAAAGGACACCACACAAGTGTTATGAAAATAAACAGTGTATTTATTTAGATCACAACAGCCCTGTACTCTTTATGAGGACAGGGTACTAAGCACACAACAAAACTCTTCCGAAAATACTTTAAGTTGCACAATTTACACAAATGCCCGAGGGGCACGAAAAACCATATACTATGAAAGTGGAATGCGAAATTACTAGCAGGTAAGTACTGGACTAATAGGCTTTGGAATCGCTAGGACAACATTACTGAACCTTCAGATTACTAGTAGGAGGCCTAGGGGACTTGGGTGCAGAGTGTGCACTCTCACGCGGGATGCGGGACAAAGTCTATGGGAGTTAGTACAAGCAAAGTTAGTGATCGCGGGCGAACCCGATAAGGTAGGTCGAAAACGACAGTGACTCTGGTCCCTTGGATAGTGAGGCTATGCTAGGGCACCGAAATGCCGAAGTTACCTAGCCCAGGGGCTGCGGCTGCATAGGTCTGTACAGACGTCGGGAATCCTCGTTGACGAACCAGGAGCCTGAAGAAAGAGTTGCTGGCAGGCGACCAGTGAAGATTGTTCGAAGTGATCCAAGCCTGGATCGAAGATGGATGACACCTGAAAGCAGAGGGGACCAAGTTCTTAACCACTAGCCAGTGATCAGATGGCACCAGGAGGGCACCAGGAGGGCACCGGATGGTAGTCACCTCGACCAGGTGAGTGGGCGACGCTGGGCTCTGCAGTCTCGAGGACCAGGAGGTGTTGTCGGCGACCAGGATGGAGGTGCGAGCTGTCCCACGAGGGTTGATGCTGTCGACGTCGCTGGACCCAGGATTGGGGCAACAAGTCTTGGCAAATTCAAGCCCACGCGGTGGACCTAAAATGGCGTCTTGAGTGGACCAGGAGGGTCCGGGTGCTCCTCTTTTGGAAGGGAGCAAGGGCCAGTCTGGAGCAACCAGACCAGCAGCGTTGTTGTCGTCGGGCGTCGTCCGGAAGGCCACAAGCCAGCGGGCTAGTAGCCAGGCAATGCGGTGAGCAGCCAAAAAGCAGAAGGGCCCCACGCAGATCTCGTGGATGCTGGGGGGCTGGACTTCGGGGCTGGAGCTGCTCAGGGTCGGGGCTTCTCGGACCCCAAAGCACTCACCAGAGGATCCCTCGGCGGTCGTGCTGGATAGAAGTCGTGCAGTTCTGATGATGGCCGGTCCCTCGAGGTCTCGTCGCACCTACGGTTCTCAGCTTAGCTGTAGAGGTAGGTAGAGGTCAGAGGTGCCAGGGAAGCCGGGTCTCGTCAAGCTGGTCAGTCGGATTCCGGAGGAAGGACGTGCAGCAAACCGCAGAGTTCTTAGATGGTGCCTGCGGATGCAGGGTGACTACTCCTTAGTCACAAGGGAGAAATCTTGAGAAGAGTTGAGAGTTCCTTTCGTGGAAAGTAGTTTCTTGATTCAAAGATGATCTAATTTGGAAGGGTCCCCGCTCCTGCCTTTATCCTAAAGAAAGGGGTGGGTACGCGACTAGGTCCTGCCCTAGGGGTGGGACCAGGAAGGGGGGTGGTTACACCCCTCTCCCATGCCGGACTTTCCCCAGGCCAGGAGCTGGTGTGCCCCTGGAACTGGTTCTAGCCGGCAGATGCGTAGTGAGCACCGGGGTGCCACTTGCAGTCACCTTCCTGAAAAGCCCTGCCTACCCAGGATACACAAAACCCTGTCTGAGATGGTGCGAGCACCACCCCTGACAGGAAACCCTTTGTCCAAGCTCCCCTCGCTGGAAGGACTCCCAGCTGTAGGGGGTCAGACTCGTGTCTGTGGTGGCAGCATCCATTTTGTGATGCTGAGGCTCGAGTTAACTTTAACCGGGGTTCACAGTTACATACATGTCGTGTCCCTCTAGAAGGGTGGAATGCTAACCCCGTCGCCAGAATTGGCGAGGGGTTAGTATTCCAATTCGTATGACACCTTACTCGACATGTTTTGATAAAGCGATACCAAAGATAGCATTTAACCGCGAGGATTATAATGCACTTAAGAGTATATGGTACGCGTTATCATGGAACAGCTATTAGGACTTGGTTCCGCAAGCTGCAAACGGGCTCAGCTCATGCCAGAGCACCATCTCACACGATTCCAAGCACTATGCTTTCAGGATTGTCAAGGCCTGCCATAGGAGTGACTGATAGGAATCTGTGTGTCCATTTTTAGGGTTAGATATAGGTATACTATATCTAAAGCAAAGGGTGATTACACCACCTTGCCCCAGCTGTCGTGCAGCCAGTTGTGTCAGATTTAGATGGCCAGCCAGGGGTGGCATAATACATGCTTCAGCCCCTGGTAGGCCCTGGGTACACATATGCCCTGAGTTACAGGGTCTGATAAGGTGGCCCAGTACCAATTGGTAAATGCACCTAAGGTACACGTTGTAATTTAGTGAGAGAACAGCTAGGCTGTGGGTCTGATTAGCAGGCCCACATCCAGAGAAAGTCGTAAACCAGTGAAACAAAAGCCAAAAATCTGGGTGATCATAGGATTGCAGACCCTACTCTCCTACATGACCCCCCCCCCCCAAACTTTGGGACAATAAACTAACCTTGACCAGGTGAGTCTTCTTGCTCTAAGTGGAAATACCTGGAGAGCCCATCTGCATTGCCATGATCAGTGCCAGGTCTATGCTCCACTGTAAAATCCATCCCCTGTAGGGAAATGGACCACCTAAGCAGTTTGGGGTTTTCACCCTTCATCTGATTTAGCCATAAGAGGGGCTTATGGTCGGTCAGAATCTTGAAATGAGTGCCAAACAAGTATGGCCTCAGTTTCTTCAGGGCCCAAACTACAGCAAAGGCCTCCCTCTCAATAGCTGACCAATTTTTCTCTCTGGGGGTCAGCCTTCTGCTTATAAAAGCAATGGGCTGGTCATTACCATCAAAATTCAGTTGAGATAGAACAGCTCTCACACCCAACTCAGAAGCATCTGTTTGGACAATGAATGGTTTGGAGTAGTCTGGACTCTTGAGGATAGGTGCTGTGCACATGGCCTGCTTTAGGTCATCGAATGCTTTTTGACAGCTCGCTGTCCACTGAACTTTCTTTGGCATTTTCTTACTTGTCAGTTCATTAAGTGGAGTCACAATTGATCCATAATTCCTGACAAACTTTCTGTAGTAACCAGTCAGGCCCAAGAAAGCTCGAACCTGAGTCTGGGTGGTTGGAGGAGCCCAGTCCCTGATTGACTGTATCTTGCTCTCCAGTGGCTGAACCTGGCCTCCACCTACAAGGTGGCCCAGGTATACAACCTGTGTCTGCCCTATCTGGCACTTTGTGGCCTTGATAGTGAGACCTGCTGCTTGCAGTGCCTCTAACACTTTCCTAAGGTGGACCAGGTGATCCTCCCAGGTGGAGCTAAAGACAGCTATATCATCAAGATACGCTGCACAGAAGTCATCCAGCCCAGTGAGAACCTGATTCACCAGCCTTTGGAAGGTGGCAGGTGCATTTTTCAGACCAAAGGGCATTACCACAAATTGATAATGTCCACCAGGAGTTGAAAATGCTGTCTTGGGCTTGGCATCCTCAGCTAACCTGATTTGCCAATACCCAGCTGTCAGGTCAAAAGTACTTAAGTAGTTGGCAGAAGCCAATCTATCTATAAGTTCATCTGCCCTTGGTATTGGGTGGGCATCAGTCTTAGTGACTGCATTGAGACCTCTGTAGTCTATGCAAAACCTCATCTCTTTCTTACCACCCTGGGTGTGAGGCTTTGGCACTAGAACTACGGGACTAGCCCAAGGGCTATCTGAGGGTTCAATGACTCCCAACTCCAACATTTTCTGCACTTCTGTTTTGATGCAGTCTCTAACATGATCAGGCTGCCTGTAGATTTTACTCTTAACTGGCAAGCTGTCACCAGTGTCAACCTCATGGGTACACCAATTGGTCTGACTGGGTGTTAGAGAGAACACATGCCTGAAGGATTGAAGAACTTGTTTGCAATCCTTCTGTTGATGTTCAGAGAGGCTGCCACAAAAGACAACACCATCTACTGATCCATCATCAGGATTCTGAGTGAGCAGGTCTGGGAGAGGATCACTCTCATCCTCCTGTCCCTCATCTATGGCCATGAGCAAGCTCATGTCCTTTCTGTCGACATATGCTTTGAGCCTGTTCACATGAAGCACCCTGTGGGGGCTTCTGGGAGTTCCAAGGTCCACCAGGTAGGTGACCTCTCCCTTTTGCTCAAGAATTGTGTGGGGCCCAGACCATTTGTCTTTGAGTGCTGCTAGGGCCACTGGTTCCAACACCCACACCTTCTGTCCAGGCTGATAGACAGTCAGGACAGCCTTTTGGTCATGTCAAGCTTTTTGGAGTTCTTCGCTGGCCTTAAGGTTTTCAGATGCCTTTTCCATGTACTCAGCCATCCGGGAGCGGAGACCAAGTACATAGTCCACTATGCTGGTTGCAGGCTTTTTGAGAGGTCTCTCCCATCCTTCCTTTACCAAACACAGAGGTCCTCTTACAGGATGTTCATACAAAAGTTCAAAAGGGCTGTAGCCAACACCCTTCTGTGGGACCTCTCTATAAGCGAATAAAAGGCAGAGTATCAGGACATCCCATCTACGCCTGAGCTTTTCAGGTAGTCCATGGATCATCCCTTTTAGGGTCCTGTTGAACCTTTCAACGAGCCCATTGCATTGTGGGTGATAGGGTGTGGTGAACTTGTAGTTGACACCACATTCCTTCTACATAGCAGTTAAGTAGCTTGACATGAAGTTTGCACCTCTGTCAGAGACAACCTCCTTAGGGAAGCCCACTCTGGAGAACACTCCAACTAGGGCTCTTGCCACAACAGGTGCTGTAGTGGTCCTAAGGGGAATAGCTTCAGGATACCTGGTGGCATGGTCCACCACCACCAGTATAAACGTGTGCCCTGATGCTGTTTGGGGTTCCATTGGTCCAACAATGTCAATCCCCACCCTTTCAAAGGGCACCCCCACCACAGGCATTGGTATAAGGGGGGCCTTTGTGGTGCCACCTGACTTACCACTGGCTTGGCAAGTGACACAGGAGCGACAAAACTCCTTGGTATCTTCATTCATGTGAGGCCAGTGAAAGTGTGAGACAATTCTGTCCCAAGTCTTGTTCTGGCCTAAGTGACCTGCAAGGGGAATCTCGTGGGCCAAGGTGAGAAGGAAACCTCTCAGAGACAAGGGGATGACCAGCCTCCTGGTTGCACCAGGCTTGGGGTCTCTTGCCTCAGAATATAGGAGTCCATCTTCCCAGTATACCTTGTGGGCACCTGTGGCGTTCCCTGCAGCCTCAGCAGCAGCCTGCTGTCTGAGGGGTTCAAGAGAAGGGCAGGCTAACTGTTCCTTCCCCAGGTCTGCTCTGGAGGGTCCCCCTGAGCCCAGATATTCAACTTGATCAAGTTCAAATTCCTTAGGCTCAGTTTTCCTCAGTTCCTGTAGGTCAGCCTGCTCTGAGACTTGATCCTCAACCTGGGGCAAGGGGGAAGGCATTGCCTTAACCCTCCTGCTCTTCTTCTTGGAAAGTGACTGGTCCATTGTTCCAGGATCCAGCACCTGTTCAGTGGGGCATCTTCTGGCCTGTGACCTAGTCACAGCAAGCACATGTGCTGGCAAACCTAACATCTCCATGTGAGTCCTCTGCTCCACTTCTGACCATTGTGAGGACTCCAAATCATTGCCCAACAAACAATCCACTGGGAGGTCTGAACTAACTACAACCTTCTTTTGGCCATTTACCCCTCCCCAGGAGAAAGCAACAATCGCCATACTATGACTGGTAGTGACGTTGCTGGCATTGGTCACCAGGAAATCTGTACCTGGCATGATCTGTCCAGGGTCCACAAAGTTAGGTGTCACCATGGTGACACTGGCACAAGTGTCCCTATAAGCCTGAGCCATTTTGCCATTTATCAAAGGTGTCTGTCTGTATTTGCCCAAAGTATTGGGACTGACATTAGGGGATATATCCACATCCCCTGTACAGACAAGGACAGCCTGAGTGAGTGTGCCAACTAAGTTGTCATACCCCTCAGAACCCAAGGTTAACCCAACTAATCCCTTGGGAGGTGCACTACCACTGCTGGCTGTACTAGGGGGTGCAGTTGCCTTAGGGGCTGCCGTGGCAGGAGTTTGCCCTCCTTTCTTGGTGCACTCACTAAACCAGTGAGTTTTACTTTTACAGTATTGGCACCACCTTTTAGACTGGCCTTCTTGATTCTTCTTCTTCTGGGAAGCCTGACCCCCACCCTCTTTGGATTGTTGGGGACCTGTCGAAGACTTCTGGTCATTTTGTTCGCCTTTGGTATCTTTACCCTTCTGGTCTGCTTTCTTCTGACCACCCTGGTTCTGGCCCTGGTTCTGCTTAACCCTTGTTCTGACCCATCTGTCTGCCTTCTTTCCCAAATCTTGGGGAGAGGACAGATCCGAGTCAACAAGGTGCTGATGCAACAACTGGTTCTGACAATTGTTTAAAATCTGTTCCCTCATGATCAGATTGTACAATCCTGTATAATCAGTAACCTTACTGCCCAGCAACCAGCCCTCCAAAGCCTTAGTGGCACAATCTACAAATTCAGACCAATCCTGAGACTGAGTTTTCTGGGTATCCCTGAACAGCAACCTGTACTGCTCAGTGGTTAGGCCAAACCCATCTATCAGTGTATTTTTCAGGACTTGGTAATCATTAGCATCCTCAGCTCTAGTAGTGAGGAGCTTGTCTCTACCTTTACATTCAAAGGAGAGCCACAAGATAGCTGCCCACTGACTCTGGGGGACACACTGTACAGTGCAAGCCCTCTCCAA
The DNA here is from genome assembly GCF_964263255.1 of Lissotriton vulgaris. Lineage (NCBI taxonomy): Eukaryota > Metazoa > Chordata > Amphibia > Caudata > Salamandridae > Lissotriton > Lissotriton vulgaris. The sequence continues at coordinate 1,415,955,630 of NC_141693.1, forward strand.
AGCAGTTATCCATTTGTGGATATCATCCCCTTGTTTAAAGGGGGGCACTATATTACTCAGGTGTCTAGTATCTAAACTCCTGTTCTCTCTTGGGAGAATGCTGCCACCAGCGGAATCTAGTCCACTTAACTTTTGCTCTCTAGCAAAGGCAAGCCTCTCTTTGGCCAGGGCAAGTTCTTCCCTTTCAATCCTCAGATTGGCTTCCCTCATTTTAGCTTTGTGCTCCCTTCTCTTAGGGGAGGACATCCCTCTATGAGAAGAGGCCTGAGAGCCATTGGTTCGAATGGATCTATTAGAACCTCTTGATAGAGATCTAACTCATCCATTCCCAATGTTAAGTCTGCCTGAGAGTGGCCCTGGGGGTCCCCCAAATCCATTCTAGTGCCTACTTAAGTTGGTCCTAGTGAGTCTGCTGACTTTTACCTGACCTGTTTCTGCCTCATCCCCAGATAACTCGTCTTCCTCTCCCTCCTCAGCACTGTCTGCTGCCTGGAGGTGTCGGTCAGGGTCACCCTGGGTTCCCTCTAGGGGAGACATGTTCCCATCTGGATGAGAAGGATCTGTGTTAGCAGCCCTCCTAGCATCATAAGTCTCTAAGAGACCAATCAGAAAAGGAATGGTAGGGTTTGAACCCTGTTTTAGTTTCCTGGAGGTACACACTTGTCTCATCTCCTGGAAACTAAGAGCAGCATATCTGGAAGGGACCTGTGGAGGGTCCACAACCACAAGAGGGGTCTCTGAAGACTCTCCGTGGTTAGACATGCTTCTAGTGTGGTGTGAGTGATGCACCTACCTACACTATTTGTTTGCCTACTGATCCCTTGCTAAGAGTTGTAGTCAAGGTGTGCTAAGCTTTGTTAAACTACAACAGCTGGTTCAGTAGAACTCAGAGTATTCTAAGCTAAGTTATATGTACCTTAACCTATGTGATCTTTCACAAAGATATTCTTAGGATACGTGTGGTAAAACAACAGCAAGCTCAAATCCCAACCGCTGCTCACCAATGTGAGAAGTTGGCCTGATATTCAGTGTTCACTATTCTAGGGATCACTATGTATCAGTCCAAACAACCCTTATGGTGATTGGTTGTAAGTCAACCGATAGACCAGCTATCCTAGTAGCATGGACAAGAGCAGTCTTCGGGCTAAACTCTAGAGGGCGTGTTAAGCCAGCTGTTATACCATCACATATACCCCTTGAACACCAAGTGAAAGGACACCACACAAGTGTTATGAAAATAAACAGTGTATTTATTTAGATTACAACAGCCCTGTACTCTTTATGAGGACAGGGTACTAAGCACACAACAAAACTCTTACGAAAATACTTTAAGTTGCACAATTTACACAAATGCCCGAGGGGCACGAAAAACCATATACTATGAAAGTGGAATGCGAAATTACTAGCAGGTAAGTACTGGACTAATAGGCTTTGGAATCGCTAGGACAACGTTACTGAACCTTCAGATTACTAGTAGGAAGCCTAGGGGACTCGGGTGCAGAGTGTGCACTCTCACGCGGGATGCGGGACAAAGTCTATGGGAGTTAGTAAAAGCAAAGTTAGTGTTCTCGGGCGAACCCGATAAGGTAGGTCGAAAACGACAGTGACTCTGGACCCTTGGATAGTGAGGCTATGCTGGGGCACCGAAATGCCGAAGTTACCTAGCCCAGGGGCTGCGGCTGCATGGGTATGTACAGACGTCGGGAATCCTCGTTGACGAACCAGGAGCCTGAAGAAAGAGTTGCTGGCAGGCGACCAGTGAAGATTGTTCGAAGTGATCCAAGCCTGGATCGAAGATGGATGACACCTGAAAGCAGAGGGGACCAAGTTCTTAGCCACTAGCCAGTGATCAGATGGCACCAGGAGGGCACCGGATGGTAGTCACCTCGACCAGGTGAGTGGGCGACGCTGGGCTCTGCAGACTCACGGACCAGGAGGCGTTGTCGGCGACCAGGATGGAGGTGCGAGCTGTCCCACGATGGTTGATGCTGTCGACGTCGCTGGACTCAGGATTGGGGCAACAAGTCTTGGCAAATTCAAGCCCACGCGGTGGACCTAAAATGGCGTCTTGAGTGAACCAGGAGGGTTCGGGGTGCTCCTCTTTTGGAAGGGAGCAAGGGCCAGTCTGGAGCAACCAGACCAGCAGCGTTGTTGTCGTCGGGCGTCGTCGGGAAGGCCACAAGCCAGCGGACTAGTAGCCAGACAACGCAGTGAGCAGCCAAAAAGCAGAAGGGCCCCACGCAGATCTCGTGGATGCTGGGGAGCTGGACTTCGGGGCTGGAGCGGCTCAGGGTCGGGGCTTCTCAGACCCCAAAGCACTCACCAGAGGATCCCTCGGCGGTCGTGCTGGATAGAAGTCGTGCAGTTCTGATGATGGCCGGTCCCTCGAGGTCTCGTCGCACCTACGGTTCTCAGCTTAGCTGTAGAGGTAGGTAGAGGTCAGAGGGGCCAGGGAAGCCGGGTCTCGTCGAGCTGGTCAGTCGGATTCCGGAGGAAGGACGTGCAGCAAACCGCAGAGTTCTTAGATGGTGCCTGCGGATGCAGGGTGACTACTCCTTAGTCACAAGGGAGAAATCTTGAGAAGAGTCGAGAGTTCCTTACATGGAGTTTCTTTATTCAAAGATGATCTAATTTGGAAGGGTCCCCGCTCCTGCCTTTATCCTAAAGAAAGGGGTGGGTATGCGACTAGGTCCTGCCCTAGGGGTGGGACCAGGAAGGGGGGTGGTTACACCCCTCTCCCATGCCGGACTTTCCCCAGGCCAGGGGCTGGTGTGCCCCTGGAACTGGTTCTAGCCGGCAGATGCGTAGTGAGCACCGGGGTGCCACTTGCAGTCACCTTCCTGAAAAGCCCTGCCTACCCAGGATACACAAAACCCTGTCTGGGATGGTGCGAGCACCGCCCCTGACAGGAAACCCTTTGTCCAAGCTCCCCTCGCTGGAAGGACTCCCAGCTGTAGGGGGTCAGACTCGTGTCTGTGGTGGCAGCATCCATTTTGTGATGCTGAGGCTCGAGTTAACTTTAACCGGGGTTCACAGTTACATACATGTCGTGTCCCTCTAGAAGGGAGGAATGCTAACCCCGTCACCAGAATCGGCGAGGGGTTAGTATTCCAATTCGTATGACACCTTACTCGAAATGTTTTGATAAAGCGATACCAAAGATAGCATTTAACCGCGAGGATTATAATGCACTTAAGAGTATATGGTACACGTTATCATGGAACAGCTATTAGGACTTGGTTCCGCAAGCTGCAAACGGGCTCAGCTCATGCCAGAGCACCATCTCACACGATTCCAAGCACTCTGCCTTCAGGATTGTCAAGGCCTGCCATAGGAGTGACTGATAGGAATCTGTGTGTCCATTTTTAGGGTTAGATATAGGTATACTATATCTAAAGCAAAGGGTGATTATACCACCTTGCCCCAGCTGTCGTGCAGCCAGTTGTGTCAAATTTAGATGGCCAGCCAGGGGTGGCATAATACATGCTTCAGCCCCTGGTAGGCCCTGGGTACACCTATGCCCTGAGTTAGAGGGTCTGATAAGGTGGCCCAGTACCAATTGGTAAATGCACCTAAGGTACACGTTGTAATTTAGTGAGAGAACAGCTAGGCTGTGGGTCTGATTAGCAGGCCCACAGCCACAGAAAGTCGTAAACCAGTGAAACAAAAGCAAAAAATCTGGGTGATCATAGGATTGCAGACCCTACTCTCCTACAGAGCCATCATATCAATATAGGTTTTATAAAACTCGACTGGGATACCATCCGACCCCGTGGGCTTACCCGACTGCATATGCATGATGGCTTTACTGACCTCGTCAAGCTCAAACGGGGCACACACAAATGTCTGCTGTGTATCGTTCAACCACCCCAGCGATATATCGTCCAAATATGCGTCTAGGTTCAATTTTCCCGTCCTAGTGGTTGTATACAATGCCGTGTAGTGCTCAGGGAAGGCATTAAGTATGGTCGCAGTGTCCCTATATACAATGCCGTCCAACACTTCCAATTCTAGGATTACATTAGAGCCTCATGACCTCCGAATCGTCTCTGCCAGCGCCTTCCCAGGCCTCTCCCCCTCGCCATAGCGGCGGGCCGTCCAATACTTCCCTCGAAATCTCGCCTCTCTGCGAGCCTCATCCATGTAGGCTGTGAGTTTCGATCTAAACTGAGATTGTTTTTGGATATGCCATCCGGCCTAGTAGCTAATCTGCTCTCCAATGACTTAAGTTTGGTCTCAAGTGTACGTAACATGTTCAAAATATCTTTAAGCATCCCAGCACCCTTTGCTATGCAAAAACCTTGTAACGTCACTTTGAAAGCTTCCCAGATAATTTCTACGCTATCTACCGAATCCTTATTACGTATGAAAAAATCTTTGATCTCCTCTCTGAGCTCCTACTGAAACACAGTGTCTAGTAGTATGGTAGGTTGCAACCTCCAGCTGCTTCTGGGAGGACCATAATCTGTGGAGGACAATGTAAGCCGTACCGGTGCATGATCCGAGTAAGTCCTGGCTAAGTGTTGCACTTGTAAAATCGCTGGACATAGCCCGACACTCAAGAAAATATAGTCCAGTCTCGCCCCAGTAGCCGCAGGCGCAGTAAAGTGGGTTCCCTCTAGGTCGTTAGGGTGCAAGTGTCTCCACGCATCTATCAGATTGTGGTCCGTGAGTGTGGAATGCAGCATGGCACGGGCTTTTGTGTAATGATGGGGAGCTGGGTGGGACCTATCAATATCCGGACTCCGCGCAATGTTAGTCACCTCCCCACACAATATGGTTGGACCCAATGTCCACAATCATAGTTCTGTAATGAACTGGGGGTCGTCCACATTAGGACCATAACAGCAGGCCAGGGTAACAGAATCAGACCCCAACCTCCCCCAAGTCAGGCAATATCTCCCCTGGGCATCCCACGTGGCTCCCGTTAGTGTGAATGGAGTGCCCCTCTTAACCAGAATCGCCACACCTCTCGCATAGGAAGAGAAAGAAGAAAAGATCCTGTGTGCCGCCCATTTACAAGCAAATGTGATGTTACGTCTTGGGTTGAAGTGTGTCTCCTGCAGCATTGCTACGTGTACCTGGTGTCTGTCAAGATAGGATAGTATTTGGCGTCTCTTACGCGGGTCACGCAGCCCCCGTACGTTCCATGTAATTATGTTTAGTTTAGGGCTGTCAATGGGGGTCATGAGCTAGGCCTTGTACATCTCTACAGTGCTCCATCGGATAGCATCGCCTCTGTTCCAGATCCACCACCTTTAGTCACTCAACAACTGCGGCTCCAGTACAACAACGACATTTCAAAGTAATATTAATCTTTGTGTACGACCATACAGTAAATCCCTTGGATGTGCTTATTGACAACCACATGTACCAAATAACCCCCTCGAACAAACCCCCCACAGACCTACGTCTAATCAACAAGAACTGCATTCCCTCCCCCCACCCACTGAAGCAACCCAATCTTGCCAGAATCCCACGTCCACCCTCCCACCCGACCTCCAAATTGGAACCCCACTTCCGTTACCCTCCCCTCATAGTTCAGAACTTGTACTTCCATGGGGTAATACCCGTTGGGGGACCTTCTAGACAGCTATGCAGTCTCCTCACTCCCCTTAAGTTCTCCTCCGAAGGCGCTGCCGGCCCTATCATGAGGAGGGGGGAGCAGGCCTGGAACCATAATAACATGTAAACAATTGAGCCATACTGGAAGGATCTCATCTCGCATCAGCTAGATTGTCCGACCAAGCCTACCAATCCGTAATAGTTTCCTTGGATGTGTGCAGATTACTTTGCTGGAGTCAGTCATTCCAGATCCTCATTTTCATTCATGTCACCATTCCACTGCGAGGCCTCCAGTCGCTCTCCACCCCGGTTTGCTCATTTCAATGTTTGGAGGAAGTCTTCGACTTGCTGGGGAGACGTGAAGAATCGCTGCTTCCCTTGGCTGGGTAGAGGAGTGCGTAATCAATTTGCTCCGATCGCAACTCCCGCTTGACTTCCACAAACACTGCGGCGATCTTCTTTCACGATAGGTGTGAAGTCTGGATATATGGAAAAGGTGTTATCATCATATGTCAACTTCTGCTTGTTTCTCGCAGCTCTGAAGGCTACATCCCGGTCTCTATAATTAAGAAATCGTGCAATTATAGGTTGTGGGGGGCTTCCCGGCACCGGACGTGGACCGAGGGTTCTGTGCGCCCTTTCCACTATGAACTGCGAGGAAAAGGCGTCTTTGCCTATGGACTCCAGCAGTAGTTTTTCTATATAGTCCTCCATTCTACCAGTATTTGTCGATTCTGGTAAGCCTATGACGCGTATGTTGTTGCGCCGACTGCGCGCTTCCAAGTCCTCATTTTTTGCGGCTATGACGGGTAGCAGTTTATCCATTTTCATAAGTTGCACTGTACGGGTTGCAGTGACGTCATCTGATTCTGATATGTGTCTTTCCGCCTCCTTAATGCAGTCTTCCTGGCCATCTAGCTTATGTGCAATGGCATTCATCCTAGAGGACATCCGGTCCACCTTGTCCACCACTGTTGCAAATCCTTGCCGCATCTCTTGTAGTATATTGGCCATGTCCGAGGCCTGTGAATTGGCTCCCCCTCCAGCGCACTCAGCCAAGTCCTGCTCCTGGTCGTCTGCAGTAGATTTGCTTCCCTTCTTTGCAGCTTCAAAATTTAGTTTCGGTTGACGAGTGTCGGTCTTCCCCATATTTCAGCAAGAGTGCGACGCCTTCTGCGTATGTATCAGGAGTAATCAAGGCAACCACCAGTCTAGGGTGAAGTGTGAGGGCCAGCCCGAGTCGCCACATGGCCCTTTCGTCGTCAACAGCTGATCCTGCCCCGCACTCTTGTCGCGTCAGCTTGCTCTGTCCAGCGCTTCTCAGCAGCTCTCACCTCACTGGGTCAGCTACTTGCCCAAGACTGTGTCCCGCTGAAGCATCACCTCATAATCGCCAGCTGCCTTCTCCACCAATGTATGGCGATTCACAGAGCTACTTGAGCCCCTTCCAAAGCCCTGTAGGGCACAACGGCAGCAGGTTGCTAAGTCCGTAAAACCGCAGCAGCCTGTGACATCCAGCACCCACAATATGGGGGTGGAGTACTCGTGGCGGCCCGGCAGTCACAGTCCCTGTCAAGCCACCACCCAATGCTCCGCCGCTCCAAGGGGTTTGATCGCACCTGTCGCAGGTCGCTTCAGGCGCTCCGCACCGGCCAGTAAGGGTCTCACTCCTCTTGCACTCTCGTCTCAGCCGGCTATCCACGCACTGCCACTGCCCATCTCCCCTCTCACCACGGGCATCACACAGACTGTTCCATACCGTAACCCAGGCGTGTAGGGGAAGAAGTGTAGGAAAGACTGGAGGACTCGAGGAGTTGAATGTAGCAGGAGTTTATTAGAGACACGTCTTGTTAAGTCAAGTGGTTCAGTTCATAATAACATAGTTCTCAACAACCGATCTCAGCAAGCACATTCAAAAGATGCTGCACAAGGCATGTGCACAACAGCCAGAGACAGCCACGAGATGTCACAGGCAAAGACACAGCCACGTGCCATCTCGTGGTCACAGATAACAGTGTGGGCAGTATACAACACACCTCCCTTCCTGTAAATGAAAAAAAACAAAAAAAAACAAAACAAAATCTATACAGTAGTAAAATCATAATACATGACAAAATTCTAGTAGGGAACAAAAAAAACAAAATGATAACCTAAACAATCCTAAAATTTTAATTCATGACAAAATCCTTGTATCTCTCGGGGAGACGGTGAGGCCTAAGACATTTTTTTGAAACCACAGTGGAAGGAAAGGTCCTTACATCCTCAGGGTTCCCATTCTTACTCAAAAAACATCCTGAAGATGTTCCCACATTACCAGATTCAAAATCAAGAAAAACATTGCTGTCATCGCTTGACACAACACCTCCACTGGGCATACCTTGACCTTTAAATACAGAAACTCTGTTCAAGTTCCAAACACTTCCATCCTCAATTCTGACAGCACGCTTGAAAACTTCAATAACTTCCATGGGACCGGACCAAATTTGACCCCCTTTCAGAACACCTTCCTTTCTTTTAATACGGACAAGATCTCCAACCGAGATGATATGTTTGCTGACAGATCCCTGCTTTGCTTCCATCCTTTCCTTCATCTTATCCTTATATGCGCTGACTCTATCTCGAACCAACTCATAATCTACTCTTGAAGAAAAACCATTCTCACCTAAACTTTTTTTTAACCTCCATGGGGTTAAACGAGTACTGGGTTTACGACCCCTTAAAAGTTCAAATGGACTAACCAAAGTGACAGAGTTAGGAGATGTCCTATAAGATAATAACATGGACTGAAGGGCATTACGCCAATTTAATTGACCTTTGACAGAAAGTTGGATCGCCTCCTTCAAAACTCTGTTGAACCTTTCAACTTGGCCATTGGCTTCAGGGTGGAACACAGCAATTTTATTGTGCAAAATCCCACATTTGGTGATAAAGCCTTGAAAATCCTTACTAATAAACTGTGGTCCATTGTCCGTCACTATTTCTTCTGGAATTCCTTCCCTGCAAAAAACATCATCCAAAAACTCTACTACGTTCCTAGTTGTTATCTCTTTAACCATCTTTACCTCTGGCCACTTTGAGAAGTAATCTATTAAGACCATCCCAAATCTCTCACGCTCAGGTAGAACAGAAAATGGACCAATGAAATCAAGACCTAATTTCTGCCAAGGACCAAGAGGATATTCCACAGGACAAGGTTCAGGACGTAAAGGGACAGCAGACTTATCACTGTTGGCACATTCTGGACATTTTTGGACATAGTGTTCCACACAACCATCCACTCCTGGCCACCAAAAGACATCTTTTACACGTCTCCTGGTAAAAGAAATACCTAAGTGCCCTTCATGGGCAATACTAATAATAGTATTTCTTAAAGCAAAAGGAGGAATGAATTTATCACCTCGCATTAGAACCCCATTTTCAACAGCTAACTCATCTTGAACTTTGGCATAACTCATCATATCACCTGAAAACTTCCTTTGTTCAGGCCATCCTTGTAGAATGTAATTCTTAACCTGAGTCAATTCAACACTCTTCTCCATTTCTCTTGCCCAGGACTCTTTACTCAAATCAAACTTCTCCCCAAACACTAGCATGATGTCTTGCGAAGTGAACGCAACTTCACATTCGTCATTGTCAGATGGAAGATCGCAGGGAGTGTGCAACCTAGACATACAATCAGCATGAATGTTAGTTTTCCCCTTTACATACACCATCTCAAAATGAAAAGACTGTAGCCTAGATGCCAACCTGGCTAAGCGAGCTGATAAAGTTCGACCTCCACCTGGTGCCATCATGTAAATGAGAGGCTTATGGTCCGTCTTGATAACGAATTTTGTTCCCCACAAAAATGTTTTAAAGTGTTCGGCTGCCCAAACTGACGCCAACAGTTCTCTTTCAATAACTGAATAGTGTTTTTCAGCGTCCCTCAAAGCCCTTGAAGCATAGGCGATTATCTATTCTTTTCCACAGTCATTCTGCATGAGCACGGCTCCTAGCCCTGTGCTACTTGCATCTACCATGATGGTACATTTTTTTCCAATGACAAAAGGTCTTAAACAAGGTGCATTCACAACAAACGCTTTGAGATTCTGAAATGCCTCCGTCATAGCATCAGACCACAAAAACCTTGCGTTCTTCTTTAGAAGTGGTCTAAAGGAATCAACTTTGGAAGAGAAATTTGGAATAAATTTGGCATAGAATTCTATTAATCCTAAAAAAGCTACCAATTGTTCCTTTGAAACAGGTACAGGGGCTTTAATAATGCTCTCTATGTGTTTTTGCTTAGGTCTGATCCCAGAACCACTTATGGAATGTCCCAAATATTCAACCTCTCTTTCTCTTATTTTACACTTATCAAGGCGAAGAGTAAGACCTTTAGAGGACAAGGCGGAAATGACATTCCTTAAATTAATATCATGCTCCTCTACATTTTTCCCAAATACAAGAATATCATCTTGAAAGGCGATTGCCCCTGTCAACCCTTCAAGTGTCTCTTTCATCAGTCTTTGGAAGACGGAGGCGGCACTAGCTAACCCAAAAGGCATGCGTTTGTATCTAAAGAGGCCTTCTGGCGTAATAAAAGCCGTCAAATTTTTGGAATCGTCATCTAGAACGACTTGATGATAGGCGCTTGCCAAATCTATACACGAGAAAATCACAGCACCTCCCAATGTCGAAACCATCTCATGCAAATTTGGCAAGGGATGAGCATCCACCCAAATAGAGTTATTTAAACTGCGAAGGTCAACACAGAGTCTCAATTCGCCGTTGGATTTGACCGAAATAACAATCGGGGAAACCCACGGGGAGGACTCAATGGGCTCAATGATATCCTTGTCACACAAATCTTTGAGAAGAAACTTAAGTTTATCCCTGTAAGTAAGAGGGACGTTCCTGACTCTGTGCCGAACAGGAACAACACCATCGTTGAGTTTAATAGTGTGTTTAAAACCCAAAAACTGACCGAGTTTTCCACTGAACACATGAGGAATCTCAGACTTTAGATTATCAACCATAAGATTACGATCTGGATCATTGGTGTTAGTAACAGAGTAAACAGGGGGATTAGCTCTAGGGTCTATCTTCATGCCCAATTGATCTTGGTGTGGCCATCCTAACAGAGGCTGCCCAGACTTAGCGACGTATATTTTACCGTATGTGGATTCCCCTGAGAAGGTGATTTTCCCCCAAAAATAACCTACCAATTCAATCCTGTGTCCGGTGTAACCCCCTGGAGAAATGTCGGAGTCAAGTAAAATTTTGTTGGGCCAATTTTTTTTTACAACATCTAAACCCAATAATGTATACCATGCACAGGTGTCCACAAAAATGTTAATTGTTTTCCCCTCTATAATCACATCACAGGATGGAAATTTACTTACACCTTCACTACCACAAATATTAATAACTGTGTTGATATCATTTTCATTAGAATCGTATTCATCAAAATCTTGAACTATGTTAACTTTTTTCGTAGTAGATTTACAAAACTTTGTTAAATGCCCCTTCTTATTGCATTTCATACACATTTTATCAAGGGCAGGACAAACTTTAGAATTTGCCAAATGGTTTGGACTTCCACATCTGAAGCAAATCCACTGAGTGTTGCTCTTCTTATCACTTTTAGTGTACTTAAATTTTGAGTCACTCTTATTACTAGCAAAATCACTTCTAGAAGTAAATGGTTTCCTGAATTTCTCTCCTTCTTTGGAAACGCTAAAGACATCTCCCTTTTCATTCCCTCTTATCTCCTTTACGAATTTCTCGGAATGTTCAATCGACCTGGCAATGTCAATGGCTGCATTTAGAGACATATCCGAGGTTGTCCAAAGTCTTTCCTGGACCTTTTTATTATTTGTTCTCATCAGTATTTGGTCTCTTAGTACCTGTTCATAAGTTATATGTTCAAAATCACACGTTACGGCAAGAGATCTGAGAGATGATACAAAGTCATCAATCGGTTCATCTGCAGATTGTTTGCGAGAATAGAAAATAAATCTCTCCATAACAACGTTCTTTTTCTTTCCAAATCTAATTTTTAGTTGTTCTGCTGCACATTCATACACATTTTTTTCTCCAGGGTTAGTTAAGGCTGGTAGAGTGACGAATTCTTTTAATCCAATTCCACCTAGGCAATGTTTTAAAAGGGATAATTTCCTCTCAGGTTCACATTCAGTGCCATCCATAACCTCAACATAGGCTAGAAAAACAGGTTCCCATATTTCCCACTCCATGGGGGGATCACCTTTATTGGCCAAAAACGAAGGAGGAGGAACAATTCCACTCATGTCAGAATTGTTGATGTAAAATAATTATTTTGATGTGTTAAAAAAAATATATATTTTGAAAGTCTAAACAAAAGTACTTTTAATATCAAGCAAATACCTTTGTATGAGGTCGAATTGATAGACGATCGTGTAGAATGAATTTCAGGAAACAGAACAACTTGAAAGTACAAAAACGGTGAAGAAAGAAGCAATCCGATGATGATTACCAACTTAAAATGGCCGCCGTGGAAATCGCTTCTCTTTAGAGGAGATTGCCCTTGTCTTGACAGCGTGTGACGTGAGGACGTCTTTCGCGTAGTTCGCGCATGCGCGCGTGAGGTCAGAAGCTTGTAGGGCGGACAGAGACACGCGCTGAGAGCTCGCGCTATGAGAAAGTATTCAGAGCCTGAAAAACGCTGAAAACACGTTTAAATACCTCCGAAACAGAAGAGCGAGTCGTCGGAGTAGCTGCGAGGATCCGCTTGCGTCGCTGCGAAAATCTCCAGATCGAGTAAGCCAGGGAAGGATTAGTTGAAAATATTCTTCCTTCTTTTTTTTTTTAAATGTTGACGAAATCTTCAGTAAAGTGATGAGAACGACCTTTCACCCTCGTCGCCAGTGTAGGAAAGACTGGAGGACTCGAGGAGTTGAATGTAGCAGGAGTTTATTAGAGACATGTCTTGTTAAGTCAAGTGGTTCAGTTCATAATAACATAGTTCTCAACAACCGATCTCAGCAAGCACATTCAAAAGATGCTGCACAAGGCATGTGCACAACAGCCAGAGACAGCCACGAGATGTCACAGGCAAAGACACAGCCACGTGCCATCTCGTGGTCACAGATAACAGTGTGGGCAGTATACAACAAGAACACTGCTCAGTATCTTCGCGAAGCCGGTCCCCACACCTCGGAACGGCTCTCCTGCCAAAGGCGCTATCCCCGCAGCCGCCATTGTATGTCCGGCCTCCTCAGTATATGTATTATCCTGCCCCGGTGTTCACTAGATCTTCACAGCGCGGGGGGGAACACGCGCCAATCCTCCACCGCTGCGCTATATGGGCTCCCCACAAATTCACCTACACAGTCCTCCCCGCCTCCGTCAGTATGTCTGCATCCATCAATCAAATCGCAACACCATTATGGCTCTCGGCAAAGTCTCTTGCGCAGTGGCCTCATGGAAAACTGCGCCGCCACCCCCAGCAGTACTATCTCCACAAATGCCTCCTTGGCGTCCTGTTGCACAGGCAGTCCGCCTCTGCGCCGTGACTCGGTTGTTAGCGATAACGCTGACTCACTGTGTCGTTGCCGGACGCGCGGCCTGGTTGCCTCGTGGTAATCCCCGGCCTTTCCCAGTCACTGCAGCCGAGTCAAAGCTCCATGCAGGTCAGGCGGGCGGCGCGGCTCAGATTTCAGGCGCCCCCCGCTCCGGTTGTCCGCCGCCGATCCTTCCGCACTTCACTCCACTTGTAGCCGCGGGGTAGCGCCACCGATCTCTCGACAATTTACCCCAATTAGCGCCCAATTGTTTAGGATAAGTGAAGGATATCAGTTCCAGGAAGCAGGAGCCTCACATCAGTGCGGCCATGCTGCTTGCGCGCTCTCTAGCGCCCCCCTCAATGGGGTAAAGTGTGGATTTTTTTGTTTTGCTAAGAAAATGTAAGTGATGTCCAAGATGGTTGTTGTGGCCTCAGGGTGCATTAAAGGTGTATTTTCTACTGAGGCCATTGTCAATGTTGCTTAACATCTGAAGGATGAAAGGCTTAGATGGCCATGCTGGGATTCCAGGGCGATCTGCTGATTCCAGCTATCAGCGGTGAGGGCTTAACTTATTTCCCTTTTTTAAAAATCATTGTTATCTGCAGCCTCTGTTTTGACTTAAAGAGCACGCTTTAGTGCCCTGACTTCAGAATCCGTTAGAGTCTTTGAACTACCAGCCACCAAGAACCCTTTTTGCATGCGTGTAGTTGACTTAGAAACCTGTGAAGGTGGGCATAAAATAGTAACTACGAAACACTATTGTCAGGAAAGCACGGCCAACAGGGTGGCTACTGATGTGGCGCTTTCTGTACTGGATGGATGCAGTTGCTGCTTGTTCCAGCAGTCTCCCTCATCTCACCTGGTGGTACCACACGTCCTCCTCATGTTTGAAAGCCCTTGTGTAGCAAACACACCATGGACCATCTGTTTCTATTGGACACACACCATTGAGTGGTGATGCGCTAACAACTTTTTGGTTGGTACAAACTATCACTTTGTCTGCTTTATCTTCCTTGCAGTTTTCACAGTCATTAGGCTGGTGGACAGACGGAAAACTGTCACTTTTGAAAAGTTCATTATTATGGAAATGTTCATGTGAATGTTTGTTTAATTTCTAGCTGTTGTTTGGGATTGGTCTGTGTGGAATCCTTGTACACGCATTAGTCTGGTCCTCCTATGACTACTGCCTCCATAGTGTATGATCTTCAGCCTGTTTTTGGTTTCCGCGCCATTGTTCAATTAGGTAGACTAGTATTCTTGGGAACATCCCATATTCACGAGAACATCAGAATACATCAGCTCTGTATGCAGCCATTGGACCTCGATAGATCGAGTCGATGAGACGAGGTCCATGTGCCATCACGGGCTAAGCCTAGACTTGTCCAATTGAGATCCATGGTTCAGTGCGTAAACTGGGCTTTTGGCTTCTTCTCACAGATTGACCCCACCATTTGATCCAACTCACAGTAGGGCTGTGGTTCTCATGCCCTGGATGATCGTCCTCCTCCAAGCCTCACAGACGCCTTTAATCCCACCTGTCTGCTCGCCATTGCACTACTGCAGCGTGAAGGAGAGGGCTGTCTAGATATGTGCATTTTACCTGTCTCCAGAAAAAGATGTATTTAGCAATTTTACCACTCTCTCCTTTTCTCGTGAAGGCAGAATGTTCCAGTAGAGTTGCAGTCACTTCAGCAGGGTCTCCTATCTGGCAGTCGAGTGCTCGTAAAATTCCTGTGGCACATGATTGGAAAGTCCCTATCTCTATCTTCACGTCACTGGCTCAGATCTGGCAGGAGTCATCACTTTGCACGGGCCAATTTTCTTTTTCTTACTTTCATTTTTATGTTGAGCCTGCAGCAGCGCACATGCGCTGCACTGGCGAGACTTTTAGTAAGGGGCTTTGAAAAGCTCACCACAGGCTCGTGCATGTGTGGCCTATTGCTTGCCGTTACCCACACATGCGCCATATGTTTTGAATTATGGTGCCCAGACACAGATGCGATAATTCAAAACATATGGTCTGGTGCTCGCTCTTGCGCGCGCGCCACTCACTCCATCGTCATGGCTGATTAAGCGCATGGCTTGCGGGCACTCTTATAGCGCGCGCACATGGGCCAAGCGCCACTGCTCCCGCTAGTTTATAAGAATAAAAAGAGTGACCCGTTCAGTTTCTGTGTGGTTGGACTGAAGTCTGTGCTCTTTACATGCGGTTTTCATTTAGCATCTCCTAACCTTCATGCTTCCGTCCTCCTCAATCATTTTCTGTCCACTTGCCATGTTGGGAAAGATGGCTCCATTTCATTTTTACCTCCGCCACTGCGACCTTCACATATGTTTTGGAATTGTTAATGAAGCAGCCTAAATATGCAAAGGGAACCCATGGTAATTAATTAATGTCTCAATAAAATAGTTTCCCTCGAATACAGCAGTCTTTCAGCACAAAAAATGCATGTTCTATACTCGAACAATGGTGAAAGCTGCAGCGCTGGAAGACTTAATGGCCTGCTTTTCTTGTACGATTTAAGTGCAGAACTTTTCATTTACATTTTGAGGATGGTATGGTGAGTGACTAGAATGCCTTGCCAAAACACCTGCATAGACACTGCTCATAAATGGATAAACATATTCTAGAAACAGTCTCCTCAAGTGTCCCTTCTGTCGCTCTTCTCCATTGAGGAGCAGAACATGTGGTACATTTGGACCAGTCAACGCCTGTGCTGTGTTTACTTCCTTATTGCCTTTTTTAGAAAACTTCTGAATGTGGGTTGAATGGGAGTATTTTTCTGTTTTTTCACTTATTTGTCCTACAGACACCACCCCAGACATTAGCTCAGAAATCTGAATAGCAAGTGTAGCATTTGAGATTTTCCTTTTTAAATATTCAGTTTTTTTTAATCATATATTAAAGATGCATGCAAGGGCAAAAAAAAGAAATAGCTCACCTAGCACATGTCAAACATAACATTCGTTACAAGTCCACTATTCACAGATTGAAAGGGTACGATGGGGAGTGGTACATCCATCATAAGAACAAGCCTTCCTCGTCCATTTCTAATGTGAGATTCATCACCTTCATACTCTTCAGGCGCCAGACTGGATAATCTCTCTCTCTCTCTCTCTCTCTCTCTCTCTCTCTCTCTCTAAATCAATCTCTAAATCTCTCTCTCTCTCTGAGAGTTTGCCGTTTGCGGCCGAGGGCCATGCCCCCTACATCTCGGCCACAAAAGACCAGGCATTATAGCATGGAAGCTCTCCTCAGCATAAGGCCGATAGGAACGAACTGTGGCCTGCATTTACATCATACTACAGAGCTCCCAGAGATCTGTCCAAAATGTAAACTATAGCTCAAACCTAAGCAGGTCCTAGATGCGAAACAGGATTACTGTATGCTCTTATTAAACTGCAGATCCCTGCCCAAACATAGGGTGGAAATTGCCCTTTTGTTAGAGGAACACATGCCAGACGCAGTGTTTCTCACTGAAACATGGCTCACGTCAGACTCCGACCCTGCATTAGTGACCGCCCTCCCTCCAGGCTTCCAAATTATCCAACAGGACCGCCCTGATGGGAGAGGAGGAGGCCTAGCCATCATCTATAAAGAACAATACCACTGTCGAGTAATCTCTGAAGCAATTCCAGACTGTGAGAGCTTAGCATTTATCCTAGAACTCTCCCCTAGCAACTGCTTTTCAGGAACATTAATATATCGACCCCCGGGCCCCCCCCAAACAGTTTCACAATCTCCTCCCATTGATTGTGGCTGACCGTGTTAGCACTGCCTCTAATTACACTCTGCTAGGGGATCTCAATTTTCATTTTGATACTGCCCTGGACCATACAGCTACAGCACTTACAGACGACCTAGCTGCACTACAATGAGTGAAGGCACCGACTCACGCTAAGGGCCACTTACTGGACCCTGTGTTCAGTAACTGTGCAGACCTTGTGGTTGGGCTACCAATCTCCCTCCCATGGACTGATCATCTACTAGTGCCTTTCACCTGGACCACATTTAAGCCACCCCCCGTGAGACCCACGGTAAGACATGCCAGATCCTGGGCGCGGCTACCAGTCGATGACTGGACTAGCAGACTCGCGATTGACAAACCCTCTTACAATGAGGACCCATGCCTGGCCAACCTGGATCACGTTGACTAGATCACAAAAGCGCTTGAAACCATTCTCCCCCTGAGTAAAATAACGATGAAACACTCCCACAAAACGGCCCCCTGGTATTCAGAGGCTCTCAGGGAAAAGAAATGCGAATGCAGAAAAATAGAAAGACGATGGCGTCTAGACTACTCTAAGGAGGAAAAAAACCGTTACCGAGAGGCAATCAAACTCTACAAAGGCGAGGTCAAATCTGCCCAATCTGTATATTTCTCGGACAAAATCATACTAGCAAAATCCAAACCTAAGGAAATTTTTCAAATTCTGAAAAAACTCATAAAACCTCCATCTTCTAACCTGCACGAGGAAAAAACAACAGACCACTGTAATGACTTGGCAGAATTTTTCCACCAAACAGTCAATAAAATCTACTCATCCTTCCCCTCTACAGGTACTGTCCCCATAGCCCAGGATCAAACAAATCTGGGAACCACTTTATCAGAACCCCGTCCTACACTGGACCACTTCCCCCCCTAGACCTTGAATCCTTGGACTCCATTGACCGCAAGGTAAAATCTGGGTCCCCATGCGACCCAGCATCTCCACAAGACATGATGCTGGCACCCCAGGTCACTTTACCAACCATTGTGGACCTCCTGAACGCCTCCATTACCTCTGGTGCTGTCCCTCCCGCTTGGAAGCGGGCCATGGTCCGAGCTCTGCTGAAAAAACCCAATCTAGATCCCTCTGACTTTAGCAACTACCGGCCGATTTCTCTGCTCCCCTGGGTGAGCAAAATCCTTGAGAGGTACATCAATCTCCAGCTGGTGAATTTCCTGGAAAATAACCAGCTGTTAGATGCCACCCAGGCGGGTTTTACACCCAAACACGGAACAGAGACCGCCCTTCTAACAGTCAATAAGGAAACCAGAAAAATACTAGATCAGGGGGGGTCAGTGGCAGTGATCCTCCTTGACCTAAGCGCGGCATTCGATACTGTCAGCCATGACACCCTGCTGAGCCGCCTCTCGAGTGTCGGAATAGTAGATAGTGATTGGCTATGGCTCAAATCCTTCTTGTTTACAACAAGGGGTGGTGAGGGACAGAGTCTCTGAATTAAGCAGAAAGCTCTCACCCAGTCAAGAGATCAGGGCTAGATCCAACACCGTTTTTTAGCTCACTGCACCATCCCAGTTTCAGAACCTGGCTGTATGCAAATTAGTCTGTTCCTGTCCCAGTGCATGATGGGAACAGGGCAAACCAAACTACAAAAGCCAATTCTTACACTGGGAAGGAAACAAGCTCCCGGGGACCGGTTTCTGGCATTACAGCCGTCTTCGGCCCGGTTTGCTTGAATCCTGATGGTGTAATGAGCAAGCCAGGTTCTGAGCTGGGATGGGGCAGTGAGATAAATAACGGTGATGGATCAAGCCCTGATCTTTGGACTGGGTAAGAGTGGTCTGCTCAATTCAGACACTCTGTTCATCACCACCCCCTTTTGTAAATCGATTTTGGCCACTATAGGTGTGGCAGGGTATACTCAGACATGAGTCCCTTTCTCACTGCTCCATCAGGATTCAAGCAAGCCGGGCCGAAGAGGCTGAAATGCCAGAAACCGGTCCCCGGTAGCTTGTCTCCTTTCTGGTAAAGAATTGGCTTGGTAGTTTAGTCTGCCCTGTTCCCATGATGCACTGGGCCAGGGACAGACTGATTTGCATATAGCCAGGTTCTGAGCTGGGATGGGGCAGTGAGATAAATAACGGTGATGGATCAAGCCCTGATCTTTGGACTGGGTAAGAGTGGTCTGCTCAATTCAGACACTCTGTTCATCACCACCCCCTTTTGTAAATCGATTTTGGCCACTATAGGTGTGGCAGGGTATACTCAGACATGAGTCCCTTTCTCACTGCTCCATCAGGATTCAAGCAAGCCGGGCCGAAGAGGCTGAAATGCCAGAAACCGGTCCCCGGTAGCTTGTCTCCTTTCTGGTAAAGAATTGGCTTGGTAGTTTAGTCTGCCCTGTTCCCATGATGCACTGGGCCAGGGACAGACTGATTTGCATACAGCCAGGTTCTGAGCTGGGATGGGGCAGTGAGATAAATAACGGTGATGGATCAAGCCCTGATCTTTGGACTGGGTAAGAGTGGTCTGCTCAATTCAGACACTCTGTTCATCACCACCCCCTTTTGTAAATCGATTTTGGCCACTATAGGTGTGGCAGGGTATACTCAGACATGAGTCCCTTTCTCACTGCTCCATCAGGATTCAAGCAAGCCGGGCCGAAGAGGCTGAAATGCCAGAAACCGGTCCCCGGTAGCTTGTCTCCTTTCTGGTAAAGAATTGGCTTGGTAGTTTAGTCTGCCCTGTTCCCATGATGCACTGGGCCAGGGACAGACGGATTTGCATATAGCCAGGTTCTGAGCTGGGATGGGGGCAGTGAGATAAATAACGGTGATGGATCAAGCCCTGATCTTTGGACTGGGTAAGAGTGGTCTGCTCAATTCAGACACTCTGTTCATCACCACCCCCTTTTGTAAATCGATTTTGGCCACTATAGGTGTGGCAGGGTATACTCAGACATGAGTCCCTTTCTCACTGCTCCATCAGGATTCAAGCAAGCCGGGCCGAAGAGGCTGAAATGCAAGAAACCGGTCCCCGGTAGCTTGTCTCCTTTCTGGTAAAGAATTGGCTTGGTAGTTTAGTCTGCCCTGTTCCCATGATGCACTGGGCCAGGGACAGACTGATTTGCATACAGCCAGGTTCTGAGCTGGGATGGGGCAGTGAGATAAATAACGGTGATGGATCAAGCCCTGATCTTTGGACTGGGTAAGAGTGGTCTGCTCAATTCAGACACTCTGTTCATCACCACCCCCTTTTGTAAATCGATTTTGGCCACTATAGGTGTGGCAGGGTATACTCAGACATGAGTCCCTTTCTCACTGCTCCATCAGGATTCAAGCAAGCCGGGCCGAAGAGGCTGAAATGCCAGAAACCGGTCCCCGGTAGCTTGTCTCCTTTCTGGTAAAGAATTGGCTTGGTAGTTTAGTCTGCCCTGTTCCCATGATGCACTGGGCCAGGGACAGACTGATTTGCATACAGCCAGGTTCTGAGCTGGGATGGGGCAGTGAGATAAATAACGGTGATGGATCAAGCCCTGATCTTTGGACTGGGTAAGAGTGGTCTGCTCAATTCAGACACTCTGTTCATCACCACCCCCTTTTGTAAATCGATTTTGGCCACTATAGGTGTGGCAGGGTATACTCAGACATGAGTCCCTTTCTCACTGCTCCATCAGGATTCAAGCAAGCCGGGCCGAAGAGGCTGAAATGCCAGAAACCGGTCCCCGGTAGCTTGTCTCCTTTCTGGTAAAGAATTGGCTTGGTAGTTTAGTCTGCCCTGTTCCCATGATGCACTGGGCCAGGGACAGACTGATTTGCATATAGCCAGGTTCTGAGCTGGGATGGGGCAGTGAGATAAATAACGGTGATGGATCAAGCCCTGATCTTTGGACTGGGTAAGAGTGGTCTGCTCAATTCAGACACTCTGTTCATCACCACCCCCTTTTGTAAATCGATTTTGGCCACTATAGGTGTGGCAGGGTATACTCAGACATGAGTCCCTTTCTCACTGCTCCATCAGGATTCAAGCAAGCCGGGCCGAAGAGGCTGAAATGCCAGAAACCGGTCCCCGGTAGCTTGTCTCCTTTCTGGTAAAGAATTGGCTTGGTAGTTTAGTCTGCCCTGTTCCCATGATGCACTGGGCCAGGGACAGACTGATTTGCATATAGCCAGGTTCTGAGCTAGGATGGGGCAGAGCGATAAATAACGGTGATGGATCAAGCCCTGATCTTTGGACTGGGTAAGAGTGGTCTGCTCAATTCAGACACTCTGTTCATCACCACCCCCTTTTGTAAATCGATTTTGGCCACTATAGGTGTGGCAGGGTATACTCAGACATGAGTCCCTTTCTCACTGCTCCATCAGGATTCAAGCAAGCCGGGCCGAAGAGGCTGAAATGCCAGAAACCGGTCCCCGGTAGCTTGTCTCCTTTCTGGTAAAGAATTGGCTTGGTAGTTTAGTCTGCCCTGTTCCCATGATGCACTGGGCCAGGGACAGACTGATTTGCATATAGCCAGGTTCTGAGCTGGGATGGGGCAGTGAGATAAATAACGGTGATGGATCAAGCCCTGATCTTTGGACTGGGTAAGAGTGGTCTGCTCAATTCAGACACTCTGTTCATCACCACCCCCTTTTGTAAATCGATTTTGGCCACTATAGGTGTGGCAGGGTATACTCAGACATGAGTCCCTTTCTCACTGCTCCATCAGGATTCAAGCAAGCCGGGCCGAAGAGGCTGAAATGCCAGAAACCGGTCCCCGGTAGCTTGTCTCCTTTCTGGTAAAGAATTGGCTTGGTAGTTTAGTCTGCCCTGTTCCCATGATGCACTGGGCCAGGGACAGACTGATTTGCATATAGCCAGGTTCTGAGCTGGGATGGGGCAGTGAGATAAATAACGGTGATGGATCAAGCCCTGATCTTTGGACTGGGTAAGAGTGGTCTGCTCAATTCAGACACTCTGTTCATCACCACCCCCTTTTGTAAATCAAATCCTTCTTGAGCGACAGATCATTCCAATTCTTTGATGGATAGACAGTGTCCATGAGTAGGCCGTTGAGGTGCGGAGTCCCACAAGGCTCCTCTTTAAGCCCTGCGCTTTTCAACATCTATAAGAGGCCACTGGCTGAGGTCGTTCGTCCATTTGGGGTTAAGATCATTTCTTATGCGGACGACACCCAGCTGGTGGTCTCCTTGGCGCAGGAGGCCGACCTGCCGTCGTCAGGTGGGCTAATGAAGTGCTTAGAGGAGGTAAAGGGCTGGATGACCGCCTCATCTCTCAAGCTCAGTGGGGACAAAACAGAGCTGATGCTCCTGGGCCCTGCAAACCCCACCTTTTTCAATTCCTTGTGGCCTTCTTGTCTAGGTACCCCCCCAGTACCCAAGGATAATATCAAGAGCCTTGGGGTGTGGCTGGACAAGACCCTCTCATTTAACATCCAGGCTACAAAACTCTCGGCTACCTGCTTCGGAATTCTTAGGATGCTAAATAAAGTCCTCCCTCTTCTACCTATGGAGGCAAAGCAGGTGGCCATCCAAGGTCTTATACAGTCCCGCCTCGACTTCAATAATGTTCTCTACCTTGGCGCCCCGGAGTACACCTTGCGCAGACTACAGATAGTGCAGAACTGTGCAGCCCGCACACTGTTACAGCTGCCACGCAGACAATCAGCCAAACCTGGTCTGATCAGCCTGCACTAGCTGCCAGTGCGACAGAGAATCATCTTTAAGGCCATGTGTATTGCCCATCAGGCCTTTTGGGATACAGGACCTAGGATTACCCATGACCTAGTAAAATAGTACCACCCCAGCAGAAACCTTCGATTTAGCCAGGCCTTTATGGCGATAGTTCCGAGAATAAAAAAGGCAAGGGCGGGTGGCAGGACATTCACCCATAATGCCTCCAAGATCTGGAACTCACTTCCTCTTCATCTTAGATCCAACCCTAATCTCCCCTCATTCCGGAAACAGCTGAAGACTTTTTTGTTTAACTCCCCTCAGTAATATCAACAAGTTACCTCTTCAAGCAATTTCTATTCTGGTCTCTAGCGCTTGGACGCCTCTGGGCAGCAACCGCGCTCTATAAATCTACTTTTCATTTCATTCATTTCATTTCTGAACCTCTGTAAAACTCTCTCTCTAAATCTCTCTCTCTCTCTCTAAAACTCTCTCTAAATCTCTCTCGCTCTAAATCTCTCTCTCTCTAAATCTCTCTATCTCTCTCTCTCTCTCTAAATCTCTCTCTCTCTCTAAATCTCTCTCTAAATCTCTCTCTCTAAATCTCTCTCTCTATATCTCTCTCTATATATATATATCTCTCCCTCTAAAACTCTCACTCTCAAAATCTCTCTCTAAATCTCTCTCTCTCTCCCCCCCCCTCAGCTTCCCCCTCTTCTCAATTTTTCCTCCCCCTGTCGGCATTTTCTTGCTTTCAAACTCATCCAGAATCTTTCATTATTTTCCAACTAGCTCTTTGAAACCCACAAGTCCTCTCCCAATCTCTCTCTCTCTCTCTCTCTCTAAATCTCTCAATCTTTCTCAATCTCTCTCTCTCTAAATCTCTCCTCTAAATCTCTCTCTCTAAATCTCTTGCTCTCTCTCTCTAAATCGCTCTCTAAATCTCTCTCTCTAAATCTCTCTAAATCTCTTGCTCTCTCTCTCTAAATATCTCACTCTCTAAATGTCTCACTCTCTAAATCTCTCTCTCTCTCTAAATCTCTCTCCAGACTCTCCTTGGGCTACAGAAGTTTATTTTCAGTTTTGGCATAGAATGAATAGCCACATGTGTAATGAGTGTACAGTGGGGGTTTAGCTTCCCTTGGCATAGCCATTAGATCTCGCCTTTGGGACCTTATAAGTGTTTAGTTATCCAGCACAATATCCTTGGTGCAACAACATCAACTGTTGCATGGCTAAACACTTATAAGGTCCCAAAGACGAGACCTTTTGGCTATGCCAATGCTGGTTTTCGCTTAGTTACAGCATTAATATGTGGGGAAAATGCATAGGGACAATTTTCTCCCTGCGTCTAGGCCTCCTCAAAATCATTGCATATCCGGACTCTGCTTCTGTCTGAGTTTTCTGATTCTTGATTAAAATGTTTACTGAGACTTGGAATTAGCCTGATTTATAATTGAAAGTAAAAGTTCGCAGGTCGAGCACTTTGGTGATAGAGATGAATTTGGAAAGAAAGATTTCAAATTGAAACATTCCCCTCACTGTTTATTGCGCCGTTTACTGCTACCTGGCTCACTGTCATCAGTACTTAGTCCAGTTGATGATGATACACATAACTATTACAAATGGGTGATGGACGTGTAATGAGTGCAAAGTGATATCTGATACCCTAGGGCAAGTTTGCATTGAATGATATGATGATGCTTTCCTCCCTGCAAGATTGCTTATGGTATCTGGTTTGCCAAATAGCTATGGGTTATATATAAGCTGAGTTGCTTATTTTCTGCTGTGACATGATAAAAAAAACCTTACTGAGGATTGCAGTCGGCATATTTTATTGATGTTGTCATTGCACCATTGTGAGACTCATATTGTAAGTTTCCTGGACTCTGCTGACCAGGACAAAAGATATATATATTTGCAGTTTATGTTCCAAACGTACAGGTAGCATACAAGACTGGACCATCCCCGTACAAGTTATCACCAGATCCACTGGGGGGTGGCGGGGGGGTGGAGTTTTTATATTGCATATGGTTTGGAATAATGGCTACACCTCAAATGTCAGCCTATTACAACATGGAGGTCTACTGTATGTCCATGGACTTAATGTCTATGTGGTGTGTGAGCCAGAGTCTCAGTTGCCACTTCTTACACTAATCATTGTCATGTACATCCTTCCTACTGTCTTCTGTGCTCCTCATCCTTAAACTGTTATAATTCTGACAGCTCTCTTCTACCTCTAACAGATCATCCCAGTCTCTGGCAGATCATCCCAGATCTATCCTCCATTCCAAGCACTTTCAGATCACGCTAAGCTCTAGTACTTTCCTTTCTTGCTACAGCTGCGCAGAGGTGAGCACTGCTATGGTAAGGAGATGAAAGAATGTGAGCACTGGCCGACCAGAATTCATCCTTGGAACTGAATAGAAAAACAGTGAAACCACTGAGACATTTCCACATCACATTGTTGTGTGCAGAATCGAGCCTGTGCTTTTAATGATCACATTTTCGTTTTTGACACTCCAAAACCTTTGGCAGGTGCTTTCCAGTGAGAAAATAGCACTTTGATTGAAATTCTGAAGCGTGTACACCTTCAGCTATCTCACTGTAGGAGGGACATTCCCAGTCCCAATTTTGAGAAGTTGAAATGACTATTTATAAAACATATCTTTTTTTATGGTTGGCCCTATGTTAGTACTTTTCATTAAAAACACACATCATTGGAGTCTTCAAAACCCCTTCTTCTTCCGAGCCTATGTCACACAAAAAAAAAACCTTTTTAAACTCTGGCTGTTAGGATTTATAATGTTTAGAGCTGGGTTTCCAGCTATAAAATGTTTTTTTTTTTTTGCAAAAATGATAAATTAAAATACACTTTCTGAAGTTTAGAAGGATATATTCAAACTCTCCTAGACTTCTACTGACGGTATGGGAACCTGCAGCATCACACACACTTTAAGACTTCTATTGATAATATGAGGACCAGGAAGACACACCCCTGAAATCTGATTGGTTGCTTTCTGTCCTTAGCAACTGCACTGTCTGTGTGTGTAGAGAGAGGATATTTTTGTGTGTATAGGAGGGTATTCATCACACACACTGTCTGAAAAATAGGAATTATGAAGCCCTCTTCAAAATTTCACTCAAACAGCTGAGAGAGCTTCCCTCAGTATGTAAGCACTGTAAACGTTATGAGGACCGGCTTTCCGGTCCTCATAGCGCACTGGTCCTCATAGCGTTGGTGTGCAAACATGTTCTGGTCCTCATAAATATAGATATACAAACACACACACAGAGCCACGCACACACACACACAGACACACACACACACAGAGCCACACACACACACAGAGCCACACACACACACACAGAGCCACACACACACACAGAGCCCCACACACACAGAGCCACACACACACAGAGCCACACACACAGAGCCACACACACAAACAGAGCCACTCACACGGAGCCACACACACACACACAGATCCACACACAGAGCCACACACACACACACACAGAGCAACACACACACACAGAGGCACACACAGAGCCACACACACACACACAAACAGAGCCACATACACACACAGAGAGCCACACACACACAGAGCCACACACACACACAGAGCCACATACACAGAGCCACACACACACACAGTCACACACACACAGTCACACACACAGAGCCAGACACACACACACAGAGCCACACACATACACACAGAGCCTCACACACACACACACACAGAGCCACACCCACAAATCACACATTCATACACACAGAAGCACATGCACAGACACAAGGACTTGCGCACGCACACAGAAGCTGACTAAACATTCACGCCATCTTCACGACACGCTTAGATAAGAGCCTGCCCCCGCCCCTGCTATGCGAGGTCTCACCTTCCCAATGCAGGGGAGTTCTGGCTCAAGACTGAGTGGGGACCACTTCCCGTAAAGCCCTGGTACGACTCAGCGAGCTATGTCCCCGAGACGAGACGGCTTGAATGTTAGGGAGGGGTACACACATTTAAGAAAGTGCATGAGGTGATAAATATGTTAGATGCAGGCAACATGGGGTTCGAGGGCTTCCGAACCTTTCATCATTTCTTGGTGCAGGCAGAGCAAGGGCCGCAAGGATTCAGTCTGTCTGCATTGCCAATAATTATTTCTGAATGCTGCTGGGTGACCAGGAAGCATTGCATGCTTTTTTGCCCATTGTCACCTTTTTTGAAACACTGTTTGAGAATAATTGATGATTCTGGCGCCCGACGCACTATAAGAAAAAAAAAATAGTAGTGTTACATTTCTTTTGTTGTTTCGTAGCACTGTAAACACATGCTTGAGCTCACTTCGTTTTACTGACCTGGATGTTAAATGCAGCTTCCTACAGCAGGGTAGTAGTGGAAGCTGAAACCGATCTACTCCTTGCTACGCATATCACACTGAGCTCTCAAGGTGTCATGTCAGGGGTGAGAGGCTCTCCCAGTGCATTTTTAGGTTTGTGCTGGGGAGGGCGCCCGAGGAGAAGAGGAGGGCAGCCGGCACTTTCTGTAGAGCGCAGCAGCCTCAAGAAGCACCCCATGTGTGACCCTGGGCACTGAGGGGCACCTGCTGCCCTGTCCGAGGACCTGCGAGGGGAGAAGTGACTTCTTCAGAGGCAGCAGGTGTGGGGGAGTAGCAGCTTCTTGGAGCATATAATTACAGGTCTGAGCCGTGAAGCATTAATACAGCGCGCGCGCATTGCTGGCGAGGCCGAGAAGTGTGAATGTGGTTCTCTTTAATTTTCACAGCTTCCCTCATCTCCGAATACATTAGATTCATAAGTATGGTACACTCTATACTTAGGAATCTAATGTATTAATGTATGGCTGATTCACTCCAGGACACACTGTTAATTTGATTTCTTGTCAGTGGCCTGTTAGCTCACTTTGTTTGCCTGATATTTCTTTCACTTACAGTCTTCTTTATTTCCTCCTCACGTACGGCACAGGACTGTGCCCTACTGTAACCTTTATTGTTTGGGTTACTTGTCTTATTTCTTTATTGAAAAACTTATCAAATAAATAAATATTCCCTGTCCGGCTGGACAAGGGATTTTTGTACTATATAGCAGCCCACTGTGGTCTATGTAATATCTTTTTATTCGTATATGCTAAGAACCACTTGTTTCCTTCAAAATACTTGACACCCATGGTCCCGGGCCATTTATTGGGTTCCCCTTGTTTTTTTTCCCAAAGACCTAATCTGAAAAGGGCGGGGCTAAAAGAGAAAGGAGAACATCACCAGGACCTCTTCTCCAATGGCTGGCCACCGTTTAGGAGGCTAGCCAATGGAGAAGAGGGGTGGGGGGGCTTAACCCTTGCTAGTAAAGATCTCCTCAAAACATAAAATTTCGCGAGCTAAACTGCGCATGTGCACAGTACGCCACGCGAGTCCTAAAAATGAAGCTCATTTTGTTTGTATTTCTGAAGTGTGCTGGAAACATTTCAATAGGATAAAACAAATAAAGACAATTTACTTGGTGATGCACAAATTCTAAATATTCAGAGAAACCAGAGTTCCACTATCATTTATGTGCTCTTTAGTTTTATCAGTGAAACTATATGTCTGTGCAATTTTAGTGGCCATTTCAATGGAAAATGTGCTGTCTGTAATGACAATGTGCCACCACATGAAGATTTAATTTACATCAAAAAATCGCCCACCTCATGTCAACTAAAGCTGGGTGGGTCACGAACATTTGTTGTTTTGAAATGTGGGTAGCTGTTCTAAAACGTTTGGGAACCACTGCTCTCTAGCGTTAAATATGATCCTTTGTCTGCCGAGTTACAGAAAAAAGAGGTGCATGAAGAATTCAACCCACGCTGTAGCTGCTAAAGCGGGGGACTCATAACGCCCTGGCAGGGAGTGCAAAATACTTCAGTCAAACAAGGCTCCTAAACCATGTTTAAATTTTGATCTACCAGCTGAAAGCGTGACCAGCAGGGTCAGGGGCAGCGAGGCCAGTGCCTACTGTACCAAATGGCATGGATGGCTGCTGCTACTGATGGTGACCAGTAACTATTGTCTATGGTCAGAATGCCATAGTCAGTCAGGAGACTTCAATGTGAGGAGACTGAAGCTAGACATCCAATGGAGCAGGGTGGGTGGTATTCATGTAAAACCTCTGATGCTTCTGAAAAAGGAAGAGGCATTGAGTTATTTTATTGGTGTGAAACTGGCTTACATTGTTACTGATACGTATACACCCTACATGCCGTGGACAAATGTGTGTTGGCATAGCACCACTTTCTGTGAAGTGTCTCTACATGCTAGGTGTCTTCAAAAGAAAAATGTCCTATAATGAATTTAAATTAATATTCTACACAGATGACAAGGAAGGGGCATCACTATAGAGGAAAATCAGCAGCCCTTTTATGTCACTTATGTCACCCAGACTTAGGCATATCTAAAATCTTACCTAAAGCTGATAACCACTCATGGGCCCAGGACCGGGGAAGAAGGCACGTGGTTTGCTTGGGCTTCTTTTTCCAGTACTTCACTTCCCTGAGGAACCCGCGGTGGGGCATAGTTTTACAGACATGTTCCTTCATGGATGGTTTCGCTAAATGTCCAGCATTTTGTCCTGGATAGTGATAATATACAGAGAGAACTACCATATAATATTAAAGAGGTATTGCATGAGCTCGATACCACATATTTATCAACCTTTCAAGAATATATACGTGTTTCCCTAGAGCACAATAGGCTACGAGCAGGCAGATAATAAAATGCCCAATTTAGTTGTAGCCTTAAATAAACACATTCAGCAAGATGAAGGTTAATGAAAATGAATGAACAGATAGTAGGGCCCCAGTTACAAGTGGCAAGACAATGGCCTGGTGTAACCGCTGCACATTGCAATTACCGGTACGATGCAGTGGCGCCCCACCAGTACTGTGCAATTAGAGGATAACCCCCATAGAATGCGGTGTGACTACACGGATCCGGTTTTACCCGGTGCAAATCCCCATGCAATTCCAATTATATGGTGTTTAACCCTCCACTTGTTCTCCGTAGGGGGTTATTTGGGAGCAGGGGAGCTTGTGTTGGATGAGGCAGTGGAGGATGTTCGGGGGCAGCTCAGGGTGTGGATTGGTGAGAGGAGTAATCCCTGCTTGTCCATGCCACAGAAGGAAGTTGGACGGGGTTGTGACTGCGGCCCCTGCCTGATTTTTAAGCGACTTTACCAGTCAGATATTCTGCCCAGTAAAGCTGGGCAGTGTTCCCACAGCTGGCAAATACTGGTGCATGAATGCTGGACCAGTCATGACTGGGACGAGTGACATCCCAACCAGTGACGCTGCTCCGTGCGACTAATGTTCGGGCTTGGAACCCGTCAACTTTAGGTTTCGGACAGATTTTAGCAGCAAATGCGTCGTCATCTAACTGAACAACATTATCAGTTGATAATGTGGTTGGGGAAAAAATGAAAAGGAGAGACAAACTGTAAATGGAAGACATATATTGAAATTCATGAAAAACGATCTTAACGTTTTAGTACTTTTTCAGTATTGCTGCGACAGTGTTTACAGAGAAACAGTAAAGCAAAAACAAAGAATCTCCATTTGTAGGGCCTTTCACCTTCCCGATTCGTCTCCTCATACGGTTAAATCTGCATAAACACATACATAGGGTGTGTTAATGATAGGGTGAGTTCCTTCTCCGCCATTGCTTTGTTTCAAGGAATCCCATTGTTCATGTCTCTGCACGCTGAATTTTCAAAGTAACCTAATGACATGCTGAGTATGATTACTAGGTGCATTACACCGTTTCTTATGCAAATTTTAAAGTAATACTTATAGCACAGGATTGTCTAAGAAGAAGCACGATGAACATACCAGGACTGGAATTCTGAAGAGATGAAAGAGCCTTTGAAAACTCCTGCGAACATGGCCGCCAAAGAGGCCTGCCAGATGTCACCGTGTGTTTTTTGTCCGGGGATGTCAAGGGAGGGTAGTGGGGGGGGGGGGGCGGGGGGGCGATAGAGATGAAGTGCATTTAGAGCAGTCTCCCTGTCCCAGATTGGAAAAGAATGCCGACCAGAAAGTAAAGTGCTAATTTGTCTATGGGTGCAGGGTGCGTGTTTGCGCACAGCTTGCAGGTTTTCAGGGCACATTTGCAGGGCATTGTCGTTTGCAATGCCGGTGCCTCGGGCTCTCACGGGTGAGAGACTTGTTGCATTGCAGATGCTTGTCATGTGTGCAGGTGAAAATCTTCTGACAACAGGGGTGCCAAGATAGGGGGACCTCTATATATATATGAAATGAATGCACACAGTAGGATATTGAACGATAAATTCAGCAACCTTTTTATGTATGCATCTACATTTTGTACTGCAGTAATTGTAAAAGTATATGTATGTCTCTCCAACAGAGGCTAAGACAACAAACTGTTATTAACCATACAACTAGAATTACAGAAACAATTCACTTCTAACTGAGAAGAAAACATCAACACAGGACAAATCCCTAAGATTTACTACATAGTACCAGCAATGGCATCAGTACATATGATAAGCACCGCAAACAATTTGAATGTACTTACCAACAACCTATTCTTGTCAGGAGATATCCAAAGCAAACTGTACAGGTCCAAACTTACAGATCGAGAACAACAACAAGCAATAATTTGAAAAGACCAACAGGATTTCATATCCATCGTTACTGCTCTATGTGAAAAAAGAGAAATACAAATATAATCACTTTTATGTAACCAACAGGCAAAGAATACAAGATCAAGGAATAGTCAGATTATATCAGCTCACAAGTGATATATTGAATAACATTGCCTTGCAATAAGCTCTATATAGGTAGTAACATCATCCCCCTAAACTGAGGATTCAATAACACTACTGGCAGGCAAACCTCATTCAGAACATTACAAAAAATATCATGAACACAAAGATAGATCGCACTTTTTCCAATTGAACAGATTTAAAAAGCAACAAGAGGTGGAAACAGAGAGCTACTTCTCATAAAAAAAGCAAAAGGATTGCAGGTTTAAACACAGTCAAGAACAGACTAAATATTAATGCAGGAATTCATTATTGACTGCAATAGAAACTTCTACATACTCCAAGTTGGCCTTTTAAACACGAATAAAATATACAGTTTGCATTACTAAACCTTACCACCACAAGAACTATCCCTCACACCTACTTCACTTATAGAGACTTAAACTAACAGTTCTATGACTGCCAATCATCCTCCCCTTAACTTCTGCAAAAATGATCAATACCTGACTTATTTTTTAATTTGACGTTGAAGCTTCCCTCCAGCTTATGTGCACAATACAACAGCTAACGCTTGTCTGGGGAAACATCTCTGCACTAGGTCTCTGAATCTATTTCCCATCCACCGCTACTCAGCATCTTGTACTTTATTATTGTAACCGTTGATGTGTCACTTAGTTAACGGGCTAGTGTTCTGAGTCTCCTATTCCTCTCCACATTTCTGACTATTGATGTTAAGCCAGCAACAAACCACGGCTCTTACACTTATCCAGTGCTTAATTTGCAAAAGAATTAGTGCTGGTGCCCTAAGCTCAGTTTAGAAGCCCGCTGCCGATGCGATGAAATGTCAGCCCACCCAATAACAAGGCTGGGTAGTCCTGAATTAATCTCAGTCCTCTTTAATCCACTACCGGACACTACCTGCCCCTTTATTTTACTATTATTCATCCCTTCGTTCTCCCTGTGTGATTATTTTTCCGTCTTTCTTCTCCTCCTCCTTTCCCCTTTGTGCATTCTTCCCTCTCTTGCTTCTTGGTAGATGTCTTTTGAGGAAAAATAAGTGCTGGCCCAAAAAATGAGGGCTGGTAGGCCCTATCAGCAACCACTGCCTCAAATCAAACACTGCACTCATCTAAATATGAGTCCAATAATGGCACTCTTGTTTATATCTTACTTCGCTTCACAATGTATATGCCATTACGATTCAATACTTATAATATCTAACCTGTTCTTTACTATATATATATAAAGAATATATATATATATATATATATATATATATATATATATATATATATATATATATATATATATATATATATATATATATATATATATATATATATATATGGCAAACAGTCTCTCCTCCAACAAGAAAGAAAGAAAAGCGACCCCAGGGGAGATTCAAAAGGAGCACTTTATTTCAGTGAAGTCTCGGGCGGATGCATTTCGGCTTGTCAGCCTTCCTCGGCGCCCCTCTCCAGTTGTAAGTGCTGTGGCGAAAATAGTCCTGTCTCCATAATTTTATGTGCCTCGCTCCGCCCCCATAAGGCACACCCATGTAGTCCTGTGTGGGAGAACTACAATACCCCCAATGCTGCAATGTGGTGCATCGCGGGTTTTCAGGGATGCACAGTTCGGGTGACACGCTGGATTGGGCACTGGATGCCAGGCGCAGAGCACGAACCTGCTGGGAGGTGGGACACCACCAACGTCCAGTTCTCCCTCTGGTCTCCCCTGTACTCGCTACCACCGCTCCGCCCGAAGTCTTTTAGCGTGGGCAGGCACAGGAAATCCCAGTCGCCCTGACAGGAGAAGCAATTTCTCCCGATCGCCGTTTTCCTTCAAGCTTTGTGGTGGGTTCCAAACGATACTGCTAACACAGTCGAACAGGGGTGCTCAGACGAGCTCGCCAGACAATTTGGACCACTTGTGTAGCGCGGGTGCATTGAAATAGCGTTCTGGCATGACGCTATGTTACATGGCAAACAGTCTCTCCTCCAACAAGAAAGAAAGAAAAGCGACCCCAGGGGAGATTCAAAAGGAGCACTTTATTTCAGTGAAGTCTCGGGCGGATGCATTTCGGCTTGTCAGCCTTCCTCGGCGCCCCTCTCCAGTTGTAAGTGCTGTGGCGAAAATAGTCCTGTCTCCACAATGTATATGCCATTACGATTCAATACTTATAATATCTAACCTGTTCTTTACTATATATATATAAAGAATATATATATATATTACCTACTGGCGATAGCCAGTAGGTATATATAGTTAGGATTTTTTCTCTATGGAACTTTTGAAAATTCTATGTCTAATAACTTTGGCGTTTGTGGACGGAATTGGCTGAAATTTTCAGGAAAATGGCACATTTTGTTTCTGAGCAGCTCCTGAAAATTTGGGGGAGGGTCGTCAAGGGGGGGCCGAGAAAAAAGGGGGGTCTCAAAACGCGTTTTTCCCATTCATTTTTCCATAGGGCGGTTGGACTCACTTTTAGCCCGAACGGCTGAATGGATTTCCACGAAACTTGGCAAAATTGTAGGGACTGTTAGCCCGATGTGCCTTTGCTAGGTCTCAATATATGTGCTTCAGTGGATTTTGAGAAATTAACGTTTAAATCAAGATATATATCTGTAACAGCGCTCCGGGCAGCGATCCGGTTAGCGAACTTTTCGCGTATCGGGACTTTGCGATGCGAAGCTGATTGGCCCTCCGGTGTCTGTCAACATTCTAAACAGTCCGGAGCGGCCGCCATCTTGTCTCTCGGTAGGATCGAGAGACAAGAGGAGGCCAAAACAAAGGGGGAAATGAAGGAAAGGGGGCAAGGTAGACCCCTTCTGACCCCCTAGGATTGATGAGGGGGATATTATAGAGCCACGCGGGGCCCCAAAAAAAAAAAAATCCGATTTTTTCGCCGTAGAGACGCGTCTTGGTAAGCGAACCGAGCAGCTAACCGGGCAGCTAACCGGGAAGCTAACCGGCAGTGTAACGGAAGTCTGAGGAGTAGCTGTTTGGCTGTCAACATTGTAAACAGTCCGGAGCGGCCGCCATCTTGTCTCTCGGTAGGATCGAGAGACAAGAGGAGACCAAAACAAAGGGGGAAATGAAGGAAAGAGGGCAAGGTAGACCCCTTCTGACCCCATAGGATTGATGAGGGGGATATTATAAAGCCACGCGGGGCCAAAAAAAAAAAAATCCGATTTTTTCGCCGTAGAGACGCGTCTTGGTACGCGAACCGGGCAGCTAACCGGACAGCTAACCGGGAAGCTAACCGGCAGTGTAACGGGAGTCTGAGGAGTAGCTGATTGGCTGTCAACATTGTAAACAGTCCGGAGCGGCCGCCATCTTGTCTCTCGGTAGGATCGAGAGACAAGAGGTGGAAAAAAAAAAGGTGTAAATGAATGAAAGGGGTAAGGCAGACCCCTCCTGAACCCCTAGGATTGATGAGGGGGCTATTAAAGTTCCCTGCGGGGCAAAAGAAAAAATAAATTTTGATTTTTCGCGGTAAAGGTGCTTCCTGGTACGTTAACCGGGCAGCTAACCGGCAGCGTAACGGGAGTCCGACATATTGTGTTTTTTGAACGTTTGTGATATGTGCACGTGTGGATTTTGTCTAATTAAGGTTAAAAAAATATATATATATCTTTAAGCGTGTTCTGGCGCGCTTACGTTTTGGGTTTGGTTTGCGCTGCAGAGACGATACGTCACGGTTATGCGATGCATCATGAGGCGTCTCACGGGCTACATGATACGTCACTTAATAAAGAATATATTTTACAGCTATAGATATTAGCTTTTAAAAAACCAATGAAATTCACAGAAAAAACCATAGGTTATAGACCATATATAGTTAGGAATTTGCATTTACAAAACCTTGAAAATTCACTGAAAAAACCATAGGTTATAGACCATATATAGTTAGGGATTAGCATTTAAAAAACCTTATTTTATTTGCACAAAACCATTGAAATTCCATATATAGTTAGTTGCACTAACTATATATCGCGGACCCGCAATCCACTGCTAATGATGTCACATATTACATCATTCATGAC
The DNA here is from genome assembly GCF_964263255.1 of Lissotriton vulgaris. Lineage (NCBI taxonomy): Eukaryota > Metazoa > Chordata > Amphibia > Caudata > Salamandridae > Lissotriton > Lissotriton vulgaris. The sequence goes on from NC_141693.1 coordinate 1,415,990,947, forward strand.
ATGGTCAGTGACATCACTGATGACATCACTGATGACATCTCAAATGACATCACTGATGACATCACTGATGACATCTCAAATGACATCACTGATGACATCACTGACATCTCATTTGACATTACTGATTACATCACTGATGATATCATTTATGTGATAATACATCTTCAGACTCTAATATAACCTTAGATACACTCAGTGTAAACAGGCACTCACAGACTGTCACACATCCATGGAGTTACTCACACACCTAGTCAGTCATGCAAAGAATCAATCACATCTCCATTTCCTCAACTATACAGTTATACACACCTTACTTATTCAAACATATAGTAACACATATTTACTCTCTTATACAATCCTTGATACAAGTTCACAATGATTCATACAGCCACTCACACATTCACTGGCTCTTATGTTCAGTTATTTATATATGTCAACTCTCACATGGAGTGTGTTTTACATATGTACTTACTTTGACATGTAGCACTGAGATATCCATTCACTCACCAATATACTCATGCACACAGTCAACTGTCCATACAGCTGTTTCTACATGCACTTTTGAACCCATACACCTAGGGAATCAACTGCTCACACATCTATGCACAGAGTTATACACCTCCCAGCCACCCACACACATACTCAGTCTCCCATACAAATACTTGGGCAACCATTCAATAACCCATATAGTTACTGATATAGCTACTGATTTAAACATGCAGCAGTTTACAGAACAACATAAATAATGATTGCCAAATTAAGACACTTTAATCACTAACCCATACACTCAGTGAGACACATTTAATCATTCTCTCATACAGTCAGTCATGCACCTACTAAATCCTTCATCCAGACACTTATACATCCACTCATTCTTCAATATGTAAGACATATTTTAACTTTAGAGAAACATACAGTCACTGGGTGTTGTCATCAGTGATGTCATCAGTGATGTCATTTGAGATGTCATCAGTGATGTCATCAGTGATGTCATTTGAGATGTCATCAGTGATGTCATCAGTGATGTCACTGACCATGTCATGAATGATGTAATATGTGACATCATTAGCAGTGGATTGCGGGTCCGCGATATATAGTTAGTGCAACTAACTATATATGGAATTTCAATGGTTTTGTGCAAATAAAATAAGGTTTTTTAAATGCTAATCCCTAACTATATATGGTCTATAACCTATGGCTTTTTCAGTGAATTTTCAAGGTTTTGTAAATGCAAATTCCTAACTATATATGGTCTATAACCTATGGTTTTTTCTGTGAATATATATATATATATATATATATATATATATATATATATATATATATATATATATATATATATATATATATATATTACCTACTGGCGGTCGCCAGTAGGTATATATAGTTAGGATTTTTTCCCTATGGGATTTTTGAAAATTCTATGCCTAATAACTTTGGCGTTTGTGGACGGAATTGGCTGAAATTTTCAGGAAAATGGCACATTTTGTTTCTGAGCAGCTCCTGGAAATTTGGGGGGGTCGTCAAGGGGGGGCCGAGAAAAAAGGGGGGTCCCAAAACGCGTTTTTCCCATGTTAATTTCCATAGGGCGGTTGGACTCACTTTTAGCCCGAACGGCTGAATGGATTTTCACGAAACTTGGCAAAATTGTAGGGACTGTTAGCCCGATGTGCCTTTGCTAGGTCTCAATATATGTGCTTCAGTGGATTTTGAGAAATTAACGTTTAAATCAAGATATATATCTGTAACAGCGCTCCGGGCAGCGATCCGGTTAGCGAACTTTTCGCGTATCGGAACTTTGCGAAGCGAAGCTGATTGGCTCTTCTGTGTCTGTCAACATTCTAAACAGTCCGGAGCGGCCGCCATCTTGTCTCTTGGTAGGATCGAGAGACAAGAGGAGGCCAAAACAAAGGGGGAAATTACCATAAGGGGGCATAGTAGATCCTCGTTGACCCCCTAAGTTTTATGTGGAGGTTTTAAAAGGGCCTAGGAGGGTCCAAAAAAAAAAAATATATATATTTTTTTTGCGTGGTAAGCGCCAAGTTCGCGAACCGGAAAGCGTTCTGGGCAGCGTACTTTAAGGATAAAAGAATGATAGACTTTTCTAATACTGTATGTTAATTATTTGTTGTTTTTGTTCGTTTTTTTATTTATTTATTTATTTTGATTTAAAAAAAATGTATTTATTATTTTCATAGTTCATTAAAACTTCCAGCATTATATCATCTGGTATCTCGTCAAACATGGATGTTTCTGTCTCTTGTAAGGTTTGAATAAATTGTTCATCAAAAGATTCATCCATAAAATCTTCATCCACATTTTCTTCAGTTAGAATGTCTTCGGATGTAATGTCGAAGGAAACATTAGTTTTTTCTTGCTCCCCTTCCATTTTTTTGCTGTAAATTGCATAAAAAAATAATTATATTAGAAGAGTTAGGGCACTGTTGGGTTTAAGTTCAGACATGTAGTTCTGTTTTTTTAACAGTGAAGTTAAAGTAAGTAAATTCATAATTATAGCAGAGAAGTGTAAGTCAATCAATAAATGTAACAGAGGAGGTTATCTGTATCTATAACTATAGCAGGGGGACAGTAAATAATTATCAATAAACGTTTTTACAAATTAATTTAAAGTGCCACTTACAAATTATCAAATAACTTTACAGGGAGGTGAAAAGGCTCTTGAAATGTAGTCCAGGAAGTAGCAGTGAAAATGGCTGTGTTTCCTTCTCTTCCTTTATATATATTCAGGTATATAACCAATCAAATGTCAGGTAATAAAAATTGTAAATGAAAGTAAAGTTTTCATTGGTTGTCAATTCCAATATTTTAGATGTGTTTTGTGAAGTAATTTACCTCAGGGTATTTAGATAGGTCTACAGGCTAAATGGCTAAATGAAATTTCAATCAAATTTGTGAGAATGAAAGGGATTGTTATGTAGTATGAGCTAATCTATATTTGGTGAGAGTGTCTCTAGTTGTTTTTCTGCTAATTACTTTCCCACCTTTTTTTAGGACCGCTTTCTGGAAAGCGGCCCGGTTAGCGAACCTTAAGCGTCACGGGAGTCCACCATTTTGTGTTTCGGTCGCATTAAGATACAAGATGGAGGGCAAATAATGTTCAGAATGTGTAGAAGGGGGCACGGTAGACTTATCTTGACCCCCTAGGTTTTCTGAGGGTGGCTGAGGAGGCTTAAATGTGCGGAAAAAAAACATTTTTTAAAAAAATTCCGCGAGGTTAGCTTTCGGTTAGCGAACCGGGGAGCGTATTTTGTGGAAAATTAGTGAAAAAAGTTAGAACAAAAATAATAATTGTGAGTGATTAGATGAAGGGTAGCTCTGAGAAGAGCTTTTGGGTTTATGGTACATTTAGGTACTTATAAGTAGGTACCAATGCACATTCTTAAATTCAGAATGAAAATTCTGTTGCCCTCATCTGAGAAGTGAACTCCATCTCCTCTGTAGATATCTTGCATGTAGTAACGCAAGTTATTGTTGTACAGGGAGCCCATTCCATGGTCTCTCATGAAAGCTGAAACAGATTTGTTTACATGCTTCCTCGACTTCTCAATTTGTGGACAAAATTGGTTGGACCACCTCCATTTCTGTCTTTGGCATATATTGGAATATACCAAGGCAGTTTGAGGAAAAAGTGCCATTAATTGCTCAAAGGTGTCCTTTAAAAGCATTTCCAGACCTACCCCTGTCAAAGTGCCCAAATCATTACCTCCACAGTGCACTATTAACAGGTCAGGTTTTGGCAAATGCATAAAGGTTTTCACCAATGGTATCAATTGGTGACATTTTAATCCTCTTTGGCCCAACCACTTAATTTCCACATCTTGTAAATTGAGGTTGGGTAAATTTCTGCTCTCAGCATACCTTTGAGCCCAGTGGATGTAACTATGTCCAACAATCCAGACGTTAAACATGGTGGGAGAAGGTTGTGCTGCAGTCAGATGAAGTGTGGTAATGAAAGGGCAGTTGAAACAGTAGGAGTTTGTAAAGAAAAAAAACTGTGGAGTTCCAATGCTAATGATTCATTAGCAGTGATTGGTGTATTTCCATTTCTGAAAACAGAAAGTTAGGGTGCATGGATGTGTTCTTTGAAAGATGTAATTTGAATGGTCAAGGAAGAAACTTTTAATGAAAGATTGCACTGGATACGCAGGTGCACTGAGAGTTCAGAGTTCAATTGAAACATTGTTGTGTGAATTTGCAAACATGAGAGGTCTTCCAGGAGGTCGTTGCTATGGAAAAAAGGCAGAGAGGGCAGAGGGGGGAAGGGTTTTGATTTGAAAAAAGTGAGGGAAGAGTTATGATTGGCTAATATGAGAGATATGTGAAATGAATATCTGTATTTCTGTGCTTTCAATAGCTGCAGACTCTGGAGTGCATCCTTTTTCTTCTGCTGAAGACAATTTGGTGTATTTCTGAGACTGTTTTCAAAACTCAAAAAGTATTTGCTAAGGTGAGAAAAGATTTATTTATTTTAGATAGAGAATAGTATGAATTAAGGAGAAAATGATGAAGAAAGCTGTGTTTTTAAACTGTGGCTTTGTCTGTAGTGATATAGAAATAGATTTTGTTACTTTGAGAAATTGTAATTGCATATTCGGTGTAGCATTCTGGAATGCAGTTATACAAGTTATTGTTGTATATGAAGCCCATTCCATGGTCTCTTATGTAAGCTGAAACAGATATGTTGTTTATAAAAATAATTTTTGAAATCAATTACATTTCTGCATATGTACTGCTAGAGCTTCATAGGTTGTTTTGGGTCATATTTATAAGGCATTTGAGTGTCTTTGATGTTATTTTTCCTTTTTAAATGGAAAGCATTCCTCATGGGGCAAGTGTCTTGTAAATACGCTCCCACCTGCGCTTGGCAAATTTAGATTTTGATTATGGGAGTTACATAGCCATGTTAATAATGTCGAAAAAATGGTGCTAGGGCATTCCAGAAAACGCTTTCATGTGTCTCAAGGATATTTTCAGTCATTTCCTCTTGAATGCAGGTATACAATTGATTTATATGTTGTGTTTAAAAACGATTCTTTTCTATAATGTTATTTTTTCCTTTTTAAATGGAAAGCGTTCCTCATGGGGCCATGAGCAGTTCTTAGCCATGTTATCCAATGGGAGGTGGATAACATGGCTAAAAGCATATGCTGGATAATGCATGAATATCGCGGACTTTTCAGCAATATTGATGCATTGCGGCCGCTTCTTATCGCATTTGCGAGCAGATCTTAGCCATGTTATCCAATGAGAGGTGGATAACATGGCTAAGAGCATTTGCTGGATAATGCATGAATATTGCTGACTTTTCAGCGATATTCATGCATTGCGGCCGTTTTTTATCGCATTTGCGATAAACCTTGCTAATAGCAAGGTTTATCTGCGATAAAAATCGCCGATGTGCGGCGATAATTTTTGTCTCTAAAGAAGTTATCGCTAGTGGTTGGTAATATACCCCCGCGTTTTTGGTTGCAGGAATCGGGAGGCGGGAGAGTAGCACTGAAATCAGTAGTCTGACGCCTGAATCGGGAGGGTTGGTATGTGTGGATTCTCTACAGCTGGGGCTAGGTGATAGCCTGGGACCGGCCTGGCATCTAAAATGGCTACCGTGCACGACAAAATTGCGGCATTGTAAAAAAGACAAGATGGCGCAGACAATGTTTATCAATAAGGATTCATTTATAACGAAATATTTTATCGCACTGACAAATTGGTTGTCAACACTTCCTGATTTCCTTCGAATCGAACGTTAACAGACGTGACGCAGCAAAGAAAAAAAAAAAGCTCACGCACAGCCGCTGGAACACATGTATCAACATATATGAGCCTTCTCAGCCACCCTCAGAAAATATAAGGGATTAGGATACGTCTCCCGCACCCCCTTATACTTAGTAATTTAATTAAAACGAAGCACAAAATGGTCTCCCGCACCCCCTTATACCTATTCCCGTTTCGCCAGCAGTTTGCGGCCCAGTTCGGTGTTCGGAAAGCGCTTCTACCGTGAGAAATATATTTTTTTTATTTTCCCCACGGGACCCTTTAAAAACCCCAACAACATTCCTAGGGGGTCAAGAGGGGTATACCTTGCCCCCTTTCATTAAATTCCCCCTTCGTTTTTTACCTCTTCTTCTCTCTCGATCCTACCGAGAGATAAGATGGCGGCCGCTCCGGTCTGTTTAGAATGTTGACAGACACCGGGGAGGCAATCAGCTTCGCATCGCAAAGTTCCGTTTCGCAGGTGGGAGCGTATTTATAAGAAACTTGCACCATGAAGAACGCTTTCCATTTAAAAAGGAAAAATAACATTATAGACACTCATATGCCTTATAAATATGACCCAAAGCAACCTATAAAGCTCTAGCAGTACATATCCAGAAATGTAATTGATTTCAAAAAATCGTTTTTAAACACAGCACATAAATCAATTGTATACCTGCATTCAAGAGGAAATGACTGAAAATGTCCTTGTGATGCAGTGCTGGTGCAAAAGATTTTCTATGTTAAATAATAAGTAGGGCGTTAAGTTTTTGATGACTGTTATTCATTTACTGTTTGGTAATAGTGGTTAATAACATTTTTTATTATATTTTTCCACAGATTCAACTGCAGATCTTTTTTAAATTTGAAAAATGCCTACGAAAAATAGAATTAGAAAGGCTAGAAAACGTCAAAGACAGCAGGATGATGTTTTATTGCAGCAGTCCTCTTCCCCAAATACTTATCAAAACACCAAGAAAGCTCCGGGTAAGAGCACAAAATCATTCTTAAAAAATATTTTTAGTAAAAAAAGTATTTTTCGCCAAAATGTTTCAGTTCAGAAAAAGAAGAGTAATTTAAATGGAAAGGAAAGACCCATCGAAAATGTTATTGGTAGAGGAAGAGATAACTCTGTGCATGATAGTAGAAGGAAACAACAGTTTAGGGACATTCGAAAACGAATGTTCCGTAACAGGATAATAGTTAATTTATTAAGAAATATTAAAAAAGGCCAACAGAAAGCGGCATTTTATAAGAAGAATACAAATTTAGAGAAAATTATTGATCATGCTTTTGAAATTAAGCGAAAGTTGTTTATTTTGGTAATCAATAGAATTAGGAAACTAAGCAAGGTAATTTCTGATTTCAAAACAAACAGTAGATGGAAGAGAGTAGTAAATCGTAGTAACTTTTGTGAAGTTTTTTCCGGAGAATGGATGCATAGTTCAAGTTCTGAGGCATTTTTTAATGAGGAGAGTTATTTTCAGGATAATGATTTGATGTTTGCAGTTGACACCAGTGGTCGAGCTTATGAAGTGAAGGATGGTTGTCCAGTTGAAAAAGAAAAACTTGTGACAACAGAGACAGAAGAGGTGCTAAGTGATGAGGTTTTAGGAAGACGTCCTAAGGGTCCTGTGTACATTTGGAAGTGTAGTTCTATTTGCAGTGTGCGACAGGTTTCCATCAATTTGCTTTGTGATTTTATACGGACATTTAATAAGAAAAGTTTGAAGCAGAAAATGAAGTTGTTGCAAGATTTAGATCCTTGCAGAGTGAGACAAATGACAGGTTTGCGTGGTCATTCACTGGCTTGTCTTTCCAGGAGAGTATGCCAGAGTGTTTTTCATCATTTCAGGATGCTAGCAGTGCATCATAATAAAGTGAGAAAATTAGTGAGAATGTTGTATTATGCTAAGAGTCCAGCAATTATGCTTAAACAATTATGTGCTGCTCTTTTGCATGGTTCTGAAATAGATGTGAAGAATATTTGTGAAGAAATTGAGTTTTGTTACTTTAGTAGTAAAGATGAGAATGTTCAAATTGACCCTGAAGTAGAGGGTAATGTTGAAGATAATGTACAGGTTTCCAGTACAGATAATTTTCAGAAGGAAATTGCCACTTTTCAGATGAAATCAAGTGAGAGGCCTAATTTCACTTGTGTATGTTGTCGACGCACTTATTATAAGAATCAGACTAAGGTAGTGGATTTATATACAAAAAGTGAAAGGGAAAATAATAGTGAATGGAAGGATTTTGCCACATACTTGATGGTAGAAAATTATTTTGATTTAGGATCGGATCAACGTGTGTGTACTTGTAATAAATTAAACCAAAACCAGATGCCTGCTAGGGCAGTTCATAATAATCTGGAATTGGTTGAGATTCCTTCTGAATTGAAGGATTTAAATACTTATGAATGTATTTTGATTCAAAGTATCCATCCCTTTCAGGCTATTGTAAGAATGGAGCCAAAGACAGGGAAGTTGCCTCCAGCAGATTTACAGAGAGGATTAAAGGGAAGAGTTGTTTATTTGCCTCTAGATTTGAACAAAAACATTAACACAATTGGAATAGAAAAAGTGGAAGAGGAACCTCTGGTTATCTTAGTTAATGGGGTTCCGACAAAGAATAAGAAAATATGGCAAGATTTAGTGGATGTTAGGAAAGTCAAAAAGGCAACAGTGTATTTGAAGACAAATAATAAGTACTATAAGAATGTATATGTTGCAGAAGAGGAAGTAAGTGATGAAGAGGATAGCGATTTGTGTGCTGGCCAAATTGAGAAAGTAGAAGCCTCTAAAAGTGAAGAAATATATGAACATTATAGTGTTCATCCTTTGCATTCCAAGGAAGTCATGGGGAATGCTATTGAGTTGTTTCAAATGAAACAAGCTAAAGGGAGTCCCATTAGTGTTTGGGAGGAAAGTTTGGAAGCTCGGTGTTTCCCACAACTATTTCCCACAGGTCGAGGAGGAAGATATGATGAGCGACCTCATCAAATTCCTGCGTCTGAATACCGGACTTTACGATTGTATGCAGACGATCCTAGGTTTCGTCAATGCATTCCCTATTTGTTTCATCTCCTGTTTGAAAGCGATCTGTCTGGACTGTCATATGCAGTGAACCACATCTTAAAAAGTGGTATACAGATGCGAAATATCTCGGCAAGGGACTTTATGCATAAAGTCAATGTCCAAGACAGTATTTTGGATTCTCACTTAATTAATCTCATGGCGTGTCAGCGTGGTACTAATGAGTACTGGTACCGTCGTCATGGTGATTTAAAATGTATGCTGAGGAACTTAGGAACTCCGACATGGTTCCTCACTCTGAGCTGTGCCGAGTATGGCTGGGAAGACTTACTTGAATTTCTACGAGAGGCAAATGGAAATATTGAAAACATTGAATTCAAGACACCTGGAGAACTGTGTTCTTTGGATCCTGTGAATGTATGCAGGTACTTCAATCATAGATTTGAAGCTATGATGTCTTTCATCACAAATAAGAAGAATCCACCTCTTGGAGAGGTGTTGGATTTCTTCTGGAGAAAGGAGTACCAAGCAAGAGGTGCTCCTCATATACATATGTTGTTGTGGATCAAGGATGCACCTAAATTTGGAACAGATCCGGATGACTTAGTGATGAATTTCATAGAACAGTATTCTACGTGTGCTGTTCCAAACGCAACGGAGAAGAAAAGCCTAAGAGAACAAGTTCTACGTTTCCAAAGCCATCGTTGTGGAAAGTACTGTCGTCGTAAATTCAGAAACAAGGACAAGTTCTACACCAAATGTCGTTTCAACTTTCCACGACCGGTGATTTCTAAAGGAAAAGTGAACAGTTTGATGTCTTCACTGCGACATAATGTGACGAGGAAATCACCCAAAAATACATACAATTTGAAAAGGAACAAAGAGTCCAAGTACATCAACGACTACAACCCAGTTATTTTGTCCATGTGGAATGCTAACATGGATATACAGTTTGTGGGTGACAACTGTATGGCTGTGGCTCGGTATGTGACATCTTACATCACCAAAAAAGAAAAGACAGAACTGAAGGATATGTGGGAGGACATTTCCCATGAAAAGAGCCTCAGCAAGAAGTTGTACAGTTTCAGTCTGAAGATGTTGTCGCATCGAGAAATCGGAGCTTACGAATGTTCAGATCGATTGTCTTCAGCAAGTCTCTATGCCAAATCCAGGAGTATTGTTTGGGCGAGTCTTGGTCTTGCTGCAACGCGAAATCGGGTTCTAAAACCTGTCCGGGAAATTGAATATTTGGCAGAAAAGGAACCAAACAGTACCGACATTTTGAAGACCAACATGTTGGATACATATTATCCAAATCGAAGCAGTCACCTTGAGAATGTTTGTCCATATGAGGTTCTCCAAAATTATATATTCAGGAGGAACATCAAAGAAGATATTGAGAAAGGAGTGTATGCTGTAATTGGAAGTGAGGGATGCCTGGTCAAGCAAAGAAAATGCCAATTAGTAAACCATCGAAAATTGAGTGGCGAATCTTCAGAAAAAAAGGAGTTTTTCTATTTAGCACTTTTGCAACTTTTCAAGCCTTGGCGTGCAGAAGAGGAACTGCTTGGAGATTTCCTCTGTTACGAAGACTCTTTCACTGCTGCTAAGGATAGCATAGAATGTCCTGCTTTTCCTAAATATCAAGAAATGCTAACTTTGGAAATTGAGCAGGAAGCAACGATTGCAGCCGAGATTGCCAGAGACAGTTCTCAGGACAGTCAGAGTTTTGTTTCATTGAGTCAAGATCCACTTGGAGGACCTATTATCGAAAATGAAGCTGCCACTGCTATGAATGAAGTGGAAAGAGCCATGGCACATGCTCAGGAGGATTCAGTTAACTTAGAAGACTTGGAAAAACAACTCAACGTTGAGCAGAGGAAAATATATGATGAAGTTACCAAGCAAATTGAGCATGGATTAAGTCATGAGAAGAAAGAGTGCTCATGTACATCGTTGAAGCCTGTCCTACTGTATGTGAGTGGAGAAGCGGGAACTGGAAAAAGTTTCCTCATTAAAGCAATTTCATGCTATCTGCAGGAAAGGACTGAGTCATCGCTGTCTTGTGTTGTCACCGCTCCTACTGGACTTGCAGCACATAACATTAAAGGTATTACTTTGCATCGTCTACTGATGCTGCCGGTGGAGCATGACAACAAATTACAATATCACAAGTTATCTGGGGATGCTTGCTGTGAAGTTTCAAGAGTCTTGAGGAAAATGAAACTACTTATCATTGACGAAGTAAGCATGGTTTCCAATGTCATGCTTGCCTTTGTGCATTTGAGAATGCAAGAAGTACTTAAAACTGAATATGATGTGTTATTTGGTGGCAAACACATCATTGTTTTCGGAGATCTTCTGCAGCTGACACCAGTAAAAGGAGAACCTGTGTTCAAAATACTCACGCATGAAGATACCAGGAAGTGCCTAGGGAGCATTGGCAACGTCAATATATGGTTAAACTTCAATTATGCTGAACTGCATGAAAATATGCGTCAGGCAAAAGATGAAGATTACAAGAATATTCTACAAGATATTAGAATTGGAAAAGTGACCGAGCATGGAAAAGAAGCTTTGAATGCACGATTACTTTCAAATTTATATCCCGAACAAGAGATTGTGGCTGAGAATATTTTTCAGAAAATTACTGAGAAGAAATCCGGAATATGTTTGATGCCAACTCTTGCAGAATGTGCCATCTTCAACAACAAAATGTTGAATTTAGAAAAGCAAGAGATTGTGAAACTTGAAGCTATTGACAAAATAGAGCACATGGGATCAACAATTATTTTGTCAGAAAATTTGAAATCAAAATTGGATTCATTAGAGAAGACTATATCTAAAACAGCGGGTTTTGAAAAGACTTTGAATGTGTGTTTAAATTGCCGAATCATTTTGAGAAGAAATTTACATGTTGAAAGAGGTCTGGTAAATGGATCAATGGGTAATGTTGTTGATTTTGAGAAGTACAGAAATAGAGATGGAATTGAATTTTTAAAAATTAAATTTGATGGCATTGAGGAAGTACAGCTAATTGGTCGTTGTTCTGCTAGGTTTTTGCTTGTTAAAGACTTATATGTTCGCCGTAAACAGTTTCCTGTTTGCTTGGCATATGCGGTAACAATTCATAAATCGCAAGGTTTAAGTGTAGACAGTGCATTGGTGAATATTGGCAGTTCTGTGTTCAAGGAGGGTATGGCATATGTGGCATTGTCACGAGTTAGAACTTTATCAGGATTGTACTTGATTGACTGTGATGTCACAAACATTTGTGCGGATCTAGATTGTGTTAAGGAATACAATAGGTTAAGAAGAGAGTATGCGCCACATTTGCCTCAATATCCTTTGTTTGAGAAACGTGTGGTAGGCCGCAAACGTAGAAATATCTGTAATAGTAGGGAGGTTGTTGCAAAAAGACTAAAGGTCAATGAACCGAAAATTGTTAGCAGAAACAAAGTGGATTCTGTTGAAGATGTTGTCGGTTTTCAATTTGAAAACAGTTCTGGTGTCAACTGCTATGCAAATGTAGTGGTTAATGTTCTCTTTTCACTAGAGAGTTTAAAAGAACAGATTCTGTTGAATTCAGAACAAATTTTATGCTGTTTATTGAATTCTGTTTTTGAGAAATGTAGCAGTGATCGAACAAAAGTAGAAAGTGTGTCTGAAGTTCGTTATCTGTTAGATGAATGTTCAGGGCAAACAGATTTCTCTGAAAATAATCAGCAAGATTGTCAGGAGTTTTTAATGTATATGCTTGATGTATTGCAAGATGAGGGTGTAGATGTAGATCACCTGTTTGGGCTTTCTTATCAATGGCAGCATGATTGCGAGAATTGTAGGGTATCAAGTACTACTAGTGTAGACTCAGAAAGATTTATATATTTAACTTTGCCAGACAGTAAATCAGTCTCCTTTAATAAGCTAGTAAATGCAGCGGATCACAACATGGAGTATAGCCAATGTAAATCTGAAATGATGTCAACATTATTTATACGTAGATATGGACAGTATGTCATTTTAATGATTCAACGATGTAGGCCTGATGGATCAAAATTGTCAACTTTAATAAAAAAATTTGTGGCTTCTCAGCTTTCAATATCAGGAAGGACTTTTGTAACTGTAGCAATTATCTATCACGATGGTCCTTCAACAACATCAGGACATTATACAGCTTATTTAAAGTCTCGAAACGGCTGGTCATTCTGCAATGATTCCGTTGTAACTTTCAAAAAAAAATTGCTGTTTGACCTTAAAAATTCTTACCTGGTGTTTTTAAAACCAAAATTTTAATGAAAGAATCTCGGGATTTCCTGTGAAGAATTGCAAAAGGTTCATGAAGTAGAGGGAATGTAAGTCTGCAATGCTGTCTAGATTATTGGTCCAAAACTTTTAATTATAATGTCAATTTAAAAATCCAACTATATAAACCTGATGCAAGTAAGTCTGCTTCATAGTAAGCAGTATCAGTGTCATAGGAAAAGGAGAACATGAGTGACAAAGAAGGGTAAGATATTAGTAGTCCAGGATTGTGAAAATAATCTTAAATGTATTCTTTTTGAAAGTTGCGAAAATAGAAAATGTCGGGATTTGATTGGAATTACAAGAGTTGCGAATCGCGGCAACATGATTTGGCCTAGTGGAAACATGTGATAGAATGAGAGAAGTCTTTTCTTCTATGTAACATATTTTTCGTATCGATGGAGGTTTTCTTTCAGAAAGTGGCGGGCTGAAAATATTTATAGCACAACAGAGTGAATGCTGTTCATAGGAGATCCTTCGACGTCATTGAAAGTAAGTTAATTTTAAGGAGTTTTGAAATCAGATTTCTTAGGTTGTATGGGTTTTTTAAACACAGTCATTTTGATTGTGTTTTTTTTCCCCGCTGTTACATGATGAATACGTTCAAGTCACTGATTTAAGTGAAATTTGATACATTCTGAGAACAGCAAAAATAAACCATATAACATGTATAATTAATGTTCTTCTGTTTGTACTTATGATATACATTTAGAAATGTGAGGTAGATATGGAAAAACTGAGTCTTCTGTAAGTGTCAATTTTAATGCTTATAGTGCTGTATTTCCGGGTACTGTTTTTTTAAAAAAAAGGAATAGGCCTCACCTCAAAGAAAGCTCTTCAAAGCACACATCTTATTTGCATCCTGAAACTATCATTTAAAATATTAGAGACAATTTTATGATGGCTTTACATCTTTTTTGCGCTGCTATTGCATCACTATTGTGAGACATCAGCAGTGCAAAAGAAGTACCATGTTCCAAAATAGGTCTCAGTTCATCAGCATGAAGATACTGTTCATTTAAAATATATATTTTTAGGATTGTGTAGGGGACGTAGAGAAGCAGAGGCTTCTGTAAATGTCAAAATTGTTGAAAAAGTGTTTCTTCTTGAACCTTTTCCCTTTTCTTTTGTAATTTTTAAATACATGTAGTAATATTTTTGGAAATGTTTGTTTTCTCTTTTACAGATTGAAAGTATGAAAAAATATTTAAAAAAGGTAACAAGAATTATAAGGTAAATGTTTTCTACTCTTTTTACCCGCAATGCACTGCTGATGATGTCACTGACCATGTCATGAATGATGTAATAAGAGGACATGATTTACTTCATTGGTAGGCCTTCACATGCTTTATCTGCTCTGTATTCTTCAACAAGTGTAAAATTGATCTGTAACCCTGAGTAGGTCTCACCTTAAACAAACCTCACGAGACATCACACCTTATCGTCATCCTGAATTAATAAATAGATCTATTAAACACTATCTCTGATTTACTCTCTATAGCTGTCTTTCTTTTTACATTACTCTCTGTTTACTTCCCTTATACTAACTCTTCTTTTTTTTAAAAAAATATTTTTTTGGTTCGCTTCAAGTTCGCGAACCGGGCAGCGAACTTGAAGCGAACCAAAAGAAATAGAGCTTGCTAGAGTGTTAAACATTCTTGCAATTTTATTTGAAAGGGGAGGTAGTTCTGAAAAGAACTTTTTTTTAATGTTTTTGTTGTTTTTTTTTTTTTTTTTTTTTTTTTTTCAGAACATTTTTTTTTTTTTTTGTATTTTTAGAACAGTTTTATGTTTTTTTTGTGTTTTTCATGGAGGGGAAACAACAAAAAAACAGGCATTGAAAAGGGCTCAACAGGAGCAAAGAAAAAATTACTGCTTGGGTGGGTTAGGGCAGTTATGGTTATCAAACACCAAGTTTATTAAGTTTACGCTCATGTTGCCACATGAGAGCATAGCACCACAATGTATGCACGTTAACTATGGCTGAGATACCCGCCACCCCCTCTCAACACAACCCCCAAATGAGGGAATCCGGAAACGGTTCTTGAAGTTTTTGGAAGTGGGAGGGAGTGACCCTCCCGGCCGTATTTATTAAAACAAAAAATTAAAACATTTAAACATTAATGTACAATTTCATACGACACTGCGATGTTTGGCTAACCTTAACAGATTCTCTAATACAGAGGTTCTCCTAGCCGATCTAACATCCTACAAAACATTTACTTGAAATATTGAAATTGTACATCCTAACGTTTAAGGGCCAACGGCAAGGTCGTAACCGGTGTCAAGATCCCTAACCAGACATACCCCCCCCACTTGGGAGGGGCGACAGCACTGAGGCGTACTCACGTGCAACTACTACAATTTCCCTTGTCTTGACGGGGGCACTTATCAACTCGACGCCAGTTAAAGGTCGTTCGAAGACTCGTGTGAGGTATCTAGAAGGTATCGTAGACCTCCCCCCAACCCCACACAACTTACCGCATCTGCCGTCGCAGATGTCACTGGCCCCGGGAAATTCCCCAGGAGGGGGCTGTAACCCCTCCTACACAGGAAGGGGCCTTGACCGCCTTTCCTCTTCTTCCGGCGACCCATCCTTAGAAGGGACCGCCTCCCCGTTGAGGGGCCAAAGGCCACCTCCCCCGAGCGCTCCCATCCGTGTTGGGTGACGCCCACTCATAGGGATCTTCCAATTAGTGCTCACCGATCATGACCTTACCGCCTACCGCCTGACCGAAATAAATACGACAAGTGCTAACTAAACGAAACTACATTTGGCCACTATGACCGAAAAACCTGTGTCTAAATGGACCTCAAATCCGACATTCTTTAATCACCAACTTGTAACATTATACCAATCTTTATTACACATTAAATATCACATAACACCAAAACAACCTGAAAACGAAATAGAATAACTGATCAACTTTATTAAAACAACTAGCTGTCCTCAGGGGCTGGTGGGTGGGTCAAAATTGGCTCTTCGTTCCGTCTCGAGCTCACGTGCAGCGGGGAGGTGCAGCTTCAGAGCACAGGAACAAGAGGATGTCTTCTGGTCTTGCGTCTCTTTTTATCCATCTTCAGGGCGGGCGTAAACCCGCCCCTGCCTGCCCCGAGGGCGTGGCCGGCGGCGTCCGTGTCTAGGCCAGCCCACTCAAGGGCGGGAAAAAGCGCGCCCCAGCTACGCCGCTTCGGGCATACCAGCCGAGACGCGCCTCCCGCCCAAAAATGTCTTCCCGGGGGGATCGAGGCACTCTGCCATACGTTCGGGGGGACCGAGTGGTCGCCCCTTTCCATATGGCTGAGATACCCGCCACCCCCTCTCAACACAACCCCCAAATGAGGGAATCCGGAAACGGTTCTTGAAGTTTTTGGAAGTGGGAGGGAGTGACCCTCCCGGCCGTATTTATTCAAACAAAAAATTAAAACATTTAAACATTAATGTACAATTTCATACGACACTGCGATGTTTGGCTAACCTTAACAGATTCTCTAATACAGAGGTTCTCCTAGCCGATCTAACATCCTACAAAACATTTACTTGAAATATTGAAATTGTACATCCTAACGTTTAAGGGCCAACGGCAAGGTCGTAACCGGTGTCAAGATCCCTAACCAGACATACCCCCCCCACTTGGGAGGGGCGACAGCACTGAGGCGTACTCACGTGCAACTACTACAATTTCCCTTGTCTTGACGGGGGCACTTATCAACTCGACGCCAGTTAAAGGTCGTTTGAAGACTCGTGTGAGGTATCTAGAAGGTATCGTAGACCTCCCCCCAACCCCACACAACTTACCGCATCTGCCGTCGCAGATGTCACTGGCCCCGGGAAATTCCCCAGGAGGGGGCTGTAACCCCTCCTACACAGGAAGGGGCCTTGACCGCCTTTCCTCTTCTTCCGGCGACCCATCCTTAGAAGGGACCGCCTCCCCGTTGAGGGGCCAAAGGCCACCTCCCCCGAGCGCTCCCATCCGTGTTGGGTGACGCCCACTCATAGGGATCTTCCAATTAGTGCTCACCGATCATGACCTTACCGCCACAGGCCGGATAGTTGACCGGCTATCCGGACCCCCCACAAAAACTCCTACCTAAAGGTCATGTCTCAAAGAGTTCAACCATGCTAAGAAGTCTCCTAAGAACAACTCATTCCCCTCCCAAGACAAATGCACACCATCCCCCGAATACATCCTGTCATCATTAATACAGCTATGAGAAATAGAATGCAATGTCCTGGAACGGAACAACCTACTCACTTTATTGTTAAGTTTTCTAACAGAGTGATTCAAAGCAGGTATAGAGATAGCCCCCGCCACACCTTTCGTGGAATCAAATGGGACCATGCAATCGTGCACCCCGGAACTCTCCTCGCCAACCAACTTACAGTGGAAAGCATTGCCTCCAGGAGTAGTCGTCTACCGATGGTGACCAAATCATTGCCCCCAACATGCACTATAACTATAGCCGGCGGTGACCTTGTCCGCCCTAATAAACCCTCAAAAAATGTTTGAAACTGGTCAATACAGAGACCGCCCCTTCCGTAGAAGGACATCCTGTACCCGTATTCCCCAGCTACGTGAATCATGTCACCTGCTTTGAATACGTCTGCGGCACGCCTCACGTATGAGTGGCCCACGACCCACACCTCCTTTTTCACAGCCGGTGATGTCTGACCGCTGGCCCGGTGTAAGGTCGACTGCATAGTCCGCCCCGCCTCGTAGGCTTGCGTAACTGAAACCAAACAAAAACAAGAAGCGTGAGTACAGAGTACATAATTACAGCTTCACAACATGTGCAACCGCACATATCTTTTATAACAATTGGAGGACCAACGCCCCATTCGTTTCACTTGCTCAACATTAAGACCCCTGGCCGTAGCTTCAGTAGCAGCCCCTATCCGAAAGGAATGGGTCCCAAATTCGCCCGGGTTCAAGCCCGCAGCGGCAACAGACATCGCAAGCACCCGCTGAAACTGAAATTTCGTCAGTGGGGTGGCGTCCGCGTGTCTTAACAAAGTCCCCCCCCATGATGCCACCCTTCGTGCTAGGTAATCCTCTAAACACTTTACCGGACATATGGAGGACCCAGGAATCCTGCGTACGATGACGCAGTCACCCATCCCATCCTGGTCAGTCTTAGACCTTACAAAGGAGATAGTCATTGTTTCTCCCCTGATCTGGACGTGTTCCCGGCACAAACCCCCCGCCACATCCAGTTTGTTCCTTGCAACCAGTTCGCTTACCCGCATTGCTCCGTGAAATGCTAGCGTAAACGCGGCTCGGAACAGCACTGCCTCAAACTGAGATGAACATGTGGCAGGAAGTGTAGCCAACAACTGGGACAATCTATCCAAACCTATCGGGCGCCTTTCATCTACTCTGCGACCCTCCAGGCGTTGCCACCCACGCAGCGCTTTCTGTACAACGAAGGACGCTGTTGGGTCCTGGATAGCGTGTGCTCTGGCAACAAAGGAAATGGCAGCACGATGCCTCTGGGCCGTAGCCACCGATTTCCCAGCCCTACGTAAGGACATCAGGAAATTCACCACCCATTCCTCATGACCCCAAAGTCGCTCTCTATCACTCCCCAAAAAGGCTAAATAGGCCCGAAACGCCCCTTCATATGCCTTCCTCGTCCTTGGTGCTAGACTCTCTCCCACGAGGTGACGAAGTTCGGGGCACCGAGAGACCAGAGAGCCTCGGTAAAGGGTGCCGGCTCCGGGTCCGCTGAGGGAAGGAAACCAGCAAAAGCCTGCATTTGAAAACGAGACAGTGCGTCAGCTGCCTGATTCATCACCCCTGGCACGTGTTTTGCTCTGAATAGCACGTTCAATTGCATACATAGTAAAACAATTTCTTTAAGTAGTCTTAAGATCAGTTTACAACGTGCTGCCTGACTATTGATGCACTCGACCACAGTCATATTGTCCGACCAAAATATGACCGAGTGATTTTTGAACCCATCGGGCCATGTTCTCAAGGCCACCAAGATGGGAAACAGTTCTAGGAAAGCAATATTACTCGTCAGACCCTTCTCATGCCACCAAGTCGGCCATCTTTGTGCTGACCATTTTGTGCCGAAAATGGCGCCAAAACCTATGCTTCCCGCCGAATCTGTCCACAGCCCCAGCTCCTCAGAAGACACGGCTGGTTTATTCCAGACGATTCTACCATTGAAATCCGCCAAGAATGCTAACCAAATACGCATGTCCTGGCGGATCTCGGCCGATAGTCTCGTGCGATGATGGCCTTCTTTAAGGCCGACCATCGCTTGGGCAATTGAACGGGAAAAGGGGCGGGCCATTGGTATCACCCTCAGGGCAAAATTCAACTGTCCCACCACTTGCTGTAATTGTTGCAGCGTAACTTTTGATGCATTTATACACAGTTGCAGCGCAGCCCTGAACTTCAACACTTTCTCGGCTGGCAAACGGAAACACCCCTCAATGGAGTCCAACTCGATCCCCAGAAACTCGAGGCAAGTCGTAGGACCCACTGTTTTACCCGGCGCCAATGGCACGCCTAACTGTTTCATCAACACACAAAATTCGGCCAAGGCCCGGCCACATTCAAGACCCCCAGCTGCCCCAAGAAATAAGAAATCATCAAGGTAGTGCATTACATCTTGGAAACCCGTTTTCTTTGTGAAAACCCATTGTAGAAAACAACTGAATTTCTCGAAATAAGCACAGGATATAGAACACCCCATTGGCATACACCTATCCATGTAATAACAACCCTGAAACATGAAACCTAGGAGACGCTGGTCGTCTGGGTGTACCGGGAGCAATCGGAACGCTGACTCGATATCTGACTTCGCCATCAGCGCCCCGGGCCCCAGGCGATTCAAAATGGCTACGGCCTCATCGAAGGATGCGTACCGCACCGAACACACTTCTGGATCGATTGCCTCATTTACGGAAAGACCTCGTGGAGCTGATAAGTTATGAATTAGTCGGAACTCTCCAGGGTCTTTCTTGGGTACTACCCCTAAGGGAGAACAAACAAAATTCTGGACTGGGGGTACACTAAACGGGCCAGCGACCCGACCTCGAGTCACCTCTTTTCGGATCTTTTCCTGTACTACGGTTGTATGCTGCAGGACGGAAAGTTGGTTTTTACACTTATCCACACCCTGAAAGTCCCCTACCGGGATGCGGAAACCATACGAAAAACCGTTTCGCAGCACCCCAGCAGAAGTACGATCCGGGTAATCACTGAGCCAAGGGATCATTGCCAGGGTATCAATGGGAGTGGGTAAAGGCGCCCCTCGGACTATATTAGACCTGTTTGGCACCTCCTCTCCCCCCGTTATCACCCGTTCTGGCTCTGCACGAGACCTCAGGATGGGACGACCCACAACCACTACATTCATGTTTGAATTTACACGATCCCTGCGGTCTCGTACATTTTCCTCTGTTGTAATTAAAACAGAAACCCTTTCTTCCAGTATTGCCGGTAGGTTTCGAGTGATCGTCGGCCCCCGAACCTGATCGAAAGGGCGTCCCCGCATATTGTCGAGAGGATTCACCCACATTACTTCCTACCAACGGCATTTTTAACATCCCTGACTCCTTCATTTTATCCCAGGTCAAGGCATCATAACAATCCCAGGTTAAACTTTTATTATGCTCCTTTTCCTTTCTGAACATATTATCGTAACAAAACCAATGGTTCCCCTGGTGCGATGTCGAGTACCCCATGATTCGTGATTGGTAGATTGGGAACTCGGAAAGCAACTCAGGCCTACGTTCGCCCAGGATTGATGTAAAAATTCCCCAGGCATTGCCCCAATTGGCGATATTCTCATTCACTTTAAAGGCGGCCATTTTTGCGCGCCAAACACTCGGGTGCATTAGGTCCTTCTGACTCTTTACATGCTCAACCTCATAATGATCAACAAGTAACGAAAAAATGTTCACATACTCCCCCGCCCAAATCTTTTCCTTAATTGCCAAAGGAACATGTTGCCCCAACTTTTCTCTCCGAGAGGGTGTTGACTCATCCCTCGCGATCGGCAATGGCCGCTTACCTGCACCTGACGCTGCCTCCGTGGTCGCAACCGTCCCTGGTGTCTTGTCCCCCACTGCAGCCGGCACGGGCACCTTGGCTGCTTCCCGCTTCTCACGCAATTGCTTAATCAGCTCCTGCGCTTCGACAGCCGTGGCGCCCTCGTTACCTTTTCCCAACCACGCTGCCAATTGTGCTGCCAACTCGGGCGGCATATCATCCTCGGACACGGGGGTGATCGGATTCCCCTCCTCTGGCACGGGAATTGGAGCCTCGAGCGGAGCACTGGGACCGGGAATCTCCTCTCCCGCTGCCCCCCTCCTGGGCCTCTTGTTTTTCCCTCCCGGGGCTGCTCCCGCCAAAGGACGTTTTGGACCCCTTTCTTCATTCATGTCCACCCGCTTCCTTAGCTCGGACATCTCCTTCATGAGAACACGCAGCATCTGGTCGGTATTCATACGCTTTCCAACCTTCTTCGGCATTCTCCAACAAAGTAACTGAAAAACAAACAAGAACGATTAAAACGCTCAAAATTGGCTCTTCGTTCCGTCTCGAGCTCACGTGCAGCGGGGAGGTGCAGCTTCAGAGCACAGGAACAAGAGGATGTCTTCTGGTCTTGCGTCTCTTTTTATCCATCTTCAGGGCGGGCGTAAACCCGCCCCTGCCTGCCCCGAGGGCGTGGCCGGCGGCGTCCGTGTCTAGGCCAGCCCACTCAAGGGCGGGAAAAAGCGCGCCCCAGCTACGCCGCTTCGGGCATACCAGCCGAGACGCGCCTCCCGCCCAAAAATGTCTTCCCGGGGGGATCAAGGCACTCTGCCATACGTTCGGGGGGACCGAGTGGTCGCCCCTTTCCATTCATGTGCTTGAAGTTTGGCTGTATGTTTGGCACAGGTTCCTGTGCCTCTCTTACAGTCAAATTTATATTAGAAGTTGATTTGGCCACAGGAGTTGTCGGGGTATTATCTTGCAGATCCCTTAACTCTGCCCGGCTGTAATTTAATGGATGCCACCTGACCATATGGCGATGCATAGTATAGTTGCCCATACTATACTTTTTCTCTGTGCCTCGAGATAATCTTTTTTTGCAAATTAGGCAGGTGGCATATTTGGCATTAACCTTCTTCTCCCCTCGAGGAATTGAGAAAAATTGCCAAATGAAACTTGTTTTCCTTCCGGAAACACAGGGCAACTCCTGAATAAATTCAGGTTCATCAGTGTCCTCTTCTTCTAAGTCGTCTTCTTCCTCCTCTCTGTTTGAGATGAATTGAGATGGTGGTCCTCTCTTGTCATGAGGAGGTTGAGGTGGTGGTGGGGGTCCACCAGCTGAAGCAAAGATAGAAGCCATTGCAATCAAAATTGGAAATGGTCTTTCTCTCACCAAGATGAAAGTCAGAGTGAAGAAAGAAGAAGGGGTTTACGTGATTTTGGAAAAGCAAAAGTTCGGAACCAATGAAAAGTGTTATTTTTAGGTCACATGACCTAGTCATACATCATTTGGAAACCAAAAGTGAAATGAACCAATGAAAACTTTGATAAACAAGTCACATGACTTGTTCCGCTCACGTTACGCAGTGCGCGCCGCGTCCCGCATCGTTTCCGGTTCGCGGTCCCGAGCACTTTCGGGAGCGCTAAAGCGGCGCGTCATAAGACGCATTACGCGACAATGATACGTCGCGCTTCCGCGACGCGTCACAGTTCCGCTAACGTAACGTTTACCGATTCGCGTACTAGATCGCGGCATCAAGATGAGCTAACGGAAAGCTTCCCGGTTCGCTTACCGGAAGCGAAGAAAAAAAATATTTCAATTAAAATTATCAATAAACATCTAAAATATATTTTGGGTTTTAAAGTAGAATACATTTTACAGCTACAGATGTTAGCTTTTAAAAAACCAATGAAATTCACAGAAAAAACCATAGGTTATAGTCCATATATAGTTAGGAATTTGCATTTACAAAACCTTGAAAATTCAATGAAAAAACCATTGGTTATAGAACATATATAGTTAGGAATTTGCATTTACAAAACCTTATTTTACTCGCATAAAACCATTGAAATTCCATATATAGTTAGATGCGCTAACTATATATCGCGCACCCGCAATCCACTGCTGATGATGTCACATATTACATCATTCATGACATGGTCAGTGACATCACTGATGACATCACTGATGACATCTCAAATGACATCACTGATGACATCACTGGTGACATCTCAAATGACATCACTGATAACATCTCAAATGACATCACTGATGACATCACTGATGACATCTCAAATGACATCACTGATGACATCACTGATGATATCATTCATGTGACAATACAATGCATCTCCTCACACTTTAATATAACCTCTGTTACATCCAGTGTAAAATACAGAATATAATTTTTTAAACCATTGACACACCAATACTAGTTACTACATACACACTCACTGATTCCAATGTCTACACACAGATTCACTCATTCACCCATACAATCATTCATACATACAATCACTCATCTTTACAACACTATCATATGCACTCATACACCTATACAGACACTCACACTCTGCCATTCATCCATGGAGTTACTCACACACCTAGTCAGTCCTGTAAAGAATCAATCACACTTCCATTTTCTAATCAATACAGTTAAACATAGAGTACCTTACATTTTCAAACATATACTAACACATACTTACTCTCTTATACAATCATTGATACAAGAACACATTAATCTCCACAGAGTCATACATCTCCCAGCCAGCCACACACACACTCAGTCTCCCATACAAATACTTCGACAATCAATCAATAACCCATATAGTTACTCATATAGCTACTGATCAACACATGCAGCAGTTTACAGAACAACAGACATAATGATGCACAAATTAAGACAGTTTAGTCACTAACCCATGCACTTAGTGAGACACATTTGATCACTCACTCATACAGTCAGTCACGCACCTACTAAATCCTTCATCCAGACACTTCTACATCTACTCATTCTTCAATATGTAAAACATATTTAAACTTTACAGAAACACACAGTCACTGGATGATGTCCTCAGTGATGTCATCAGTGATGTCACTGACCATGTCATGAATGATGTAATATGTGACATCATCAGCAGTGGATTGCGGGTGCGCGATATATAGTTAGCGCATCTAACTATATATGGAATTTCAATGGTTTTATGCGAGTAAAATAAGGTTTTGTAAATGCAAATTCCTAACTATATATGTTCTATAACCAATGGTTTTTTCATTGAATTTTCAAGGTTTTGTAAATGCAAATTCCTAACTATATATGGACTATAACCTATGGTTTTTTCTGTGAATATATATATATATATATATTTCATGATGACTGTGTTTCTACAACATCTGAAAAACTTAATTAGGACATTTAGAGTAGCCTTTGTCTTAATCTTACTCTAAATAATACAATCAACCTGAATAGGGAGCTATGTTCTCAATCTGCAGTCAAATGTAGTTCAGGATGTCCACATATTTCGTCTGGCCCTTCACTAGCTGGAAATGATCCATCACAGTGAAAGCTGGACGAGTCTTGCTCCGATTTGCCGGGAACAAGGCAATCCATTCCGGGTTCCCATACCCTCACCGATCCAGGTCAAACTTTGTCAAATATATTATTTGCTTGGGAATGGATTTCAGCCTTTTGATAATGAAGTCAGGTTAGAAAGACAAGTGATAACTTTAGATAAAGATGGTGTTAGGTGGTTGAGGGGTGAACCCCAATCACATACTAAAATTATATTTGAGGTAGATTGCTTTGGTCGGGAAACATCACTTACAACGCAACTTTTACAACGACATACCATTACAACGGAACTTTTACAACGCAAAAACTTTTACAATGCATGTATTTACAATGCATGTTTTTACAACGCAGGTACCTTTACAATGCATACCATTACAACGTAAGTATTGGTAAGTATATAATTATATTTTAAATGTTATAAGTTTGGGGTAAAGGGGTATTTTTAGGGTTCAGGGTCAGTTTTGGGTTTTTGGGTAAAGGGGTATTTTTGGGGTTCAGGGTCAGTTTTTAGTTTTTTGGTAAAGGGGTATTTTTGGGGTTCAGGGTCAGTTTTTAGTTTTTGGGTAAAGGGGTATTTTTGGGGTTCAGGGTCAGTTTTTAGTTTTTGGGTAAAGGGGTATTTTTAGGGTTCAGGGTCAGTTTTTAGTTTTTGGGTAAAGGGGTATTTTTAGGGTTCAGGATCAGTTTTTAGTTTTTGGGTAAAGGGGTATTTTTGGGGTTCAGGGTCAGTTTTTAGTTTTTGGGTAAAGGGGTATTTTTGGGGTTCAGGGTCAGTTTTTAGTTTTTGGGTAAAGGGGTATTTTTGGGGTTCAGGGTCAGTTTTTAGTTTTTGGGTAAAGGGGTATTTTTGGGGTTCAGGGTCAGTTTTTAGTTTTTGGGTAAAGGGGTATTTTTGGGGTTCAGGGTCAGTTTTTAGTTTTTGGGTAAAGGGGTATTTTTAGGGTTCAGGGTCAGTTTTTAGTTTTTGGGTAAAGGGGTATTTTTGGGGTTCAGGGTCAGTTTTTAGTTTTTGGGTAAAGGGGTATTTTTGGGGTTCAGGGTCAGTTTTGGGTTTTTGGGTAAAGGGGTATTTTTGGGGTTGAGGGTCAGTTTTGGGTTTTTGGGGTACAGGGGTACAGGGTAAAAATAAATTAAAATTAAATTTAAATTAAATTAATTAAATTAAATTAAATTACATTAAATTAAATTACATTAAATGATATTTTTTTCAATTAATTTACGATTATAAAATTAATATATATTTACCAATACTTACGTTGTAATGGTATGCGTTGTAAAGGTACCTGCGTTGTAAAAACATGCGTTGTAAATACATGCGTTGTAAAAGTTTTTGCGTTGTAAAAAATGCGATGTAAAAGCATGCGTTGTAATAACATGCGTTGTATCATCATATATCTGCTTTGGTCTTGTACATGCCATTGATCTGTGAACTCCAAGTACAGCAGCTCTCGAATCACTCACATGTCACAGAAGTGAAAAGGTACCCCATTTCCCATGGTTTTAATGACATACTTGCATTCGGGAGACATGATGTTTAGATAAAAGGACACTAAAGCCTCTATTACGAGCTAAGTGGAGCAAAATTAGCTTTTGGTTTTAAGCGTTAATTGCAATCAGCCGAATACAAATTATTTTGACATATGATTTTTACCAAAGCAGAATATGACCAAATTGTAATCTGTTCAGATCCTTCACCAGGTATTCCTTCTTCTTCAGTATACTTCCCTAGCTCCCCACACCTCTAGCCCCCATTACCCGCACCAGGGGCCACAACAAAGCCCTGCACCCATTTACCACCTTCTCTCAGTGGGTCGTAAATGGGGTCCTATGCCAGTGCTTGATTTGAGCCGGTGGTTTCCGGTTCTCAACCCTGGCACCTAATTGTCAAACCTGGCACTTGTGATGGTCTGCCAAATAGTGGAGATATTTAGAGATAAGTTCAACAACAGTTGTTTATTAATTCAATGCACATAAATAAAACTAATACCTGCCGCCCAAGCAAGTCTTATTGCTTCGGGGGCCAGGAATATTCTGAATTGTCACTTTTGTAGGAGTGTGATGGTTACTAGTTGTGGTGACACTCAGCCGCGGTCGGTAGGGGAGTACCTGCCGGGGCGGTGATGTGGGGAGGGGGAGGGGCAGGGTGGGGGTTAGTAATGTATGGATACTGGAGGTTTGCAGGTAAGTAAACATTTAAATAAATCAAACGAATTTCGTTGCGCGCACTGCATTGCATTTGGAGATGCAGTGCATGCAACGAAATTCGTTTGATTTATTTAAATGTTTACTTACCTGCAAACCTCCATTATCCATACATTACTAACCCCTCCCCCTCCTCACGTCACCGCCCCGGCAGGTACTCCCCTACCGACTGCGGCTGGTGACACTGTCATTGGCAGTGCTGGCAGGGGCAATGGGTGATGCAAGCTGCAGTGGCCTCCTTGCGAGGGCCCTGGAACATTTTTTGTTTGTTGTACAAATAAAGCACTTTTGCGTGTAATCTCAGGACAGTGGTCACGGTACTTGTAATGTCATGACTGGATTATTGCAACAGCATCTATCTGAATGCCTAAAAACAGCACATCAGTAGGCTTCAGATAGCCCAAAATGCAGCAGACAGGCTGTTGTCAGGCATACCCAAATTTGTCTCTGTGAAAAAGGAATTAATTTGGCTACATTGGCTTCCGGTAAAACAAAGGGTGCGTTTTAAGGCCCTATGCACAGCCTTCAAGACCCTTCATGGAATAGGCCCTGACCATTTGGGGAAAAAGTTCAAGTGGTATGTTCCCGGTAGGACACTTCGGTCCGCGGGAGCAAAAAATGTCAAATCCCCACTTACAAAAAATCCAGTTGGGGAGGCAGGAGTTTTATTACATGCACATCCAAGGCCTGGAATGACCTACCTTTCCACCTGAGGAATGCTACAGATCTCCTATTTTTTAGAAAGGGACTGAAGACCTGGTTGTTTGCTCATTAACCTTCACTCCGTTGATGTACAGGCAGTACTTAGCGCCAGAGCACCCCAGGGTAACCGCTGCGCTCAATAAGTCCTATTAACATAACATATATTAACACTGTAATGGGCTCATGTAAAAGTCACTCAACACCTGCAACTTCCACTTTGCGCTTCCTTCTCTCGTAGGTTAAATTTGCACATAAGAGCTGGTCCTCATCCTCCTATGAAGATGCCTTGCCAGTATTGGGATATGAGCTCATACACAACACTGGTGCAAGGATAGGACTATGCAGCATTCAACGCGTGGCTCATATTCTGCCAATTCTGTGTTTGTACCCTTATGCTGGCTTTTGTTTCAAGAGGGCCTATGAGCTTGGGTACTTCCTTAACCCCTTAGCAGCGGCGGCTATTCCGCCGCAGCGTTAAGGGGGAGGCGGGGCCGCGCGGCGCTCCCGTACTAATGACGGAACCGCTCTGTCACGGCCCTCGGGTGGGCTGTGCTTGTGACGGAACTGCCCCGTCACGGCCCCACCCGCTCTGTCAATCCAACCTTCCAGGAGAGGCCTGCTCGAAGTCGAGAGAAAATCCTCAAGTATAGTTTCTAAGTGCAAAGGTAAAATTCTGACTGAGGCCTCTTGCTCAGTGTATCTGACCAGGGATCCATTGCGGTCAACCTCAAACTTTGACTTTATCCTGGTCAAGCATGACCAGATGTCCCAATTCGGTGCTATTGGTTTTTAAGATTTATAACGTGTTTATTCTTTAAAAATTCATATCTCCAATTCCTTACAGTGGATGTTTGTCATTTTGGTGACATTTTAAAGATGAAGATATTTCCTGTTTTTATAAATTAGTTGTGGATTTGTATTGTGTGTTGTGTCTTACTTATTTAATGTATTGGTGTTTTTAAATGCTTTACACACTGGTCTCCTAAGTTATGCCTGCCCGCTCGTTGCCAGCTATCAAAGGTTGAGCAAGAAAATTATTTATTGAGACCTTGTCTTGGCTTTATATTGTGTTGGTGGGCTTTTTGCTAGTGGTAGGTGCATACTTACTCCTATTAATATTTCACCTTCCAACATGGTATTTTACAAACTTCCAAAGCTAACCATGCCTTGGAATACCCTTTTTACCAACCCATGATAGGGACTTATAGGTGCGGGGAAATAACACTCGTGACAGAGGTCTCTGCCAGGGAAATGGGTTTACTCCAGCCATATATCGCTTTGTGAATTCTTGGCAGATGTATCACTCCAGCTTTGAATCGCTTTATGAATTCAATTTTGTGTACATTATTGCATGTGACGTCACCCAGGATGGTAAGCAAGAGGATCAGGCCTTCACCAGCACGAGTGCATCCTTAAAAATGCTCCCAAGCAGGATACATCCATCTGCAAGAGACCCGCCGTCCAAAGAAAAAACACACCTTGACCTGCTGATACCTCTAGATTGATTGGTGCAGCTTCTGCCACTTCCTCTGTTTATACATTTGTTTTGTCCAACCCACCTCTGCTGTTACAGCTATCTCACACACAGCTTCAACAATTTCAGCTGACACAGTTGCCATGTCTGATACCACCTTGCCCTCAGGAGCCACAAATGTCCTGTCTAAGAGTCTACTGGCCAGCCCAGTTTTGACTCATTTGATAGCCATTAGGTAGCTACTTTGGCCAGAATGTATACAGTCTAATCCTCATTGGAGTCTTCGTCTTAAGCAAAATATTGGGCCAGTGACGGAGAGTGTCTTCATGATGTAGGGCCTCCACCTTTTCCTTTGGCACAGCACCCTACTTCCTGTGTGTGGCCAAGGATTTGCAAAACATAGTGGATAAACTAAAAGCCCTGTGACGTGCCAACAGGCATTTCTGAAGAACTCCAAGGCCTCTACAAATGCACTGCCAGTGCTCAGAGCTCAATCTGGGTGCCACAGAGATATAGGGCCAGATGTAGGTATCCAAATAACGGTCGGAAACGGCCGAAAATACCGATTTTCGGTCGTTTCCGACCGGTATTTGGATATTGAGATGTAGGGGCATGTTAAATTACAGAATCGGTAATTTTACCGAATTTGTAATTTTTCCGATTCGGTAAAATACCGAATTGGTAAAATTACCGACTCTGTAATTCAACATGTAGGTAGCACTGTAATCAGTGCTACAAGGGTTTCAGAATTTGTTATTTACCACCAACTAGAAGTTGGTGGTAAATAATGAAAACCCTTCAAAAAGCATTTTTTTTGCTTTAAAAACGTGCCATGTATGTCAGCAACATGTGCACCCATGCACAATTGAGAGGTGCAACAGGTTGTCAAAGTGACACCCTGTCCCCCTTGCAAATTCGGTAATTTTACCGAATCAGTATTTACCGATTCGGTAATTGGCATTGATTCCTATGGGCCTCAAGGCCCATAGGAATCAATGGCAATTACCGAATCGGTAAATGCAATGCAGTGCGTGCTACGAAATTTGTTTTATTAATTAAATTGTTTACTTACCTGCAATTATCCATGTGCCAGTTTTTAGCACCCCCCACCCTGCCCCTCCCCCTCCCCACCTTCCTGCCCCACCGTAACTCCCTCCACGGACCGCGGCTGGTCCGGCCGTTGTTGAGCGCAATGATGGTGTTGGAGTCGTAGTGGAGTCTTGCTCTGTCGGTGGCGGGAGGGCCAGGGGTCCTGGCTCTGGGCGCGGTCCAGGCGCGGACGGGCGCAGACGGGCTAGCCTTAGGTGTGCCAGCGGCGCGCCCGCTGCGCGCGTCCACTGCGCGGTCGCGCAGCGCCCGCCATTTAAGGGGAGGTGGGGAGGAGGGGTCCGCTGGGAGGCTGGGAGGGCAGGTCAGCGAATGGGCACGGGGGAGGAGGGCCGCACGGGCGGCAGCGGCGGGAAAATAAACGGGGGCAGCGGTGATGGGGACAAGGGTATCAGCGCACATGGGGGTACAGAAGGAAAAAGAGGGCAATACAGGCACACGGGGGCACAAAAAAGAAGAGGGGCACAGGCAGGCACTGGCACACAGGGAAGGTCTCCCAGGGGGGGGCCACGAGCTATGCGAGGCGGGAAGGAGATTCGGCGCAGGCAGGAGGAGTCAGACAGCAGAGCAGAGCAGATGGTAGGCAGGCAGGAGGAGGAGGGTCCTGGCATAGGTGGCGCTGCAGTGGTGGGGAAGTGACCTACCCGGAGGGTATGTGTAATTGTAAAGCGCATTATTAGCCACAAGGGTATTCTGATGCTGAGCAGATGTGCATGCCTAGCCCTGCCTATGGTAGGTTGGTTAATTGAAAAGCCAGGTCTTCAGCTTCTTGAGAAGTTCAAAAAAGATAGGAGGAGGCTCTGATGTGGAGTGGAAGACTGTCCCACTCTTCAGGGGTGATATAAGAGAACACCTGTCTTACTGATCTGGTTCTGTGAAGGTGCTGGATGTGTGCAAGTTCCTACTTGCACATATAACACTTGCACTAGCAGAGGTGTCTGAGTGGTTGGTGGAAGGAGATGTGACTGCTCAGTTAGGTGGGGCATAAGTTGTGTAGTGCTTTGAATGTGTATGTGAGCTGTTTGGAATGAGTGCATTTGTGCATCGGTAGCCAGTGAAGGTTTGCACACTTATGGTGAGTTGCTTGGTGATCTCGGCGTAGAGGGTGTGCCCGTAGTCCAACTTGCTGGTACTAGGGTGTGAGTGACAGTTTTTCTAGTTTTGCTTGGGAGCCATTTGAAAATCTTCCACAGCATCTTCATGGTGTGGAAGCAGGGTGCAGTGCCATCATTGAATTGTGGTCATGTCCAGTTTGCTGTTGATGATTGTCCCAAGGTTCCTAGCACGGGGGCTGGGTGTGGGTCTGAGTTGGAGTCCCAATATGTGGTGTCCTTACCGAAGATCACTACTTCTCTCATGTCAGCGTTGAGCTTGAGAAAGTTGGTTTATTTTCCTCCAGTTAGCGACTTTGTTCCTGCAGCTGTAAATTTGTTTATTGTGTTGGGGGTCTTGGCCAAGAGGGAGCCTATGAGTTGGCTGTCATCAGCGTAGGAGAGGATGTTGATGCAGTGTGCATGGATGATATTGGCCAGAGGTATTATGTATGAGTTGAAGAGGGTGGAGCTGAGTGGTGACCCATGAGGCTCTCTGCAGATCAATTTGCAACCTTCCAAGGAGTAAGGTGCCAGGTTGACAGTTTGTATTCTATAGGTTAAGAAGGAGCAGATCCTGCAGAGTGTGGACCCCATGGTGCCAATCTCATGCTGGGGCCTGATGAGGATGGGATGTGAGGCTGTGTCAAATGTTACAGAGAGATCCAGGAGAATTAGGGCTACATTGTTTCCTGTGACAAAGGATCATGTGTGTCAAGGTCTGCAGCCTCGGTGGCGTGAGGCCATCGGGTAGCTGTCAGCGCAAAAAAACTACATTTCCCGGCTGGCCATGCATACGTCACACAGCAACGTGAGGTGCGCGCGCAGACCGGGAAATAAAGGGCGGCTGTGAGCGATGGTGAAACGCAGATAATTTGAGTCTATTCTGGAGTTTGATGCAGTAGGATTCCTGACTTGTTTTCCCTTGTCCTACGTATTTTGTGAGTACATTGTTCTGTTTGAGGGTGTGAGGCGTTGGTATTCACCGATCCCAACAGCACACCCCACCTACTGCTTAGTCTTGGGGTTTCTCTCGGCTGAGAGAGACACGGTTGTCAGACTAGCAGTGGACCTACCAAGAGGTTTTGCTGGGGCATTCTAGCCTCAGGGATAGAGACCCTCGTGTTGGTGTCAACACCCGGCGAAACCTGTTTTTGACCAAAGATTATATCTTTACTGTTTACTGTATGGAAAAGAGAAGAAGGGTGGTGCGATAGGACTCACAAGTGTGTGTTTAACATTTGAGCCTCGCAGTCCATCAAAAACGGAGCATGTGCACATAGAACTATTGTGTGTTCATGTTACACAGGGAAAAGGTAAACCATTGTATGAAGTAATACAATACGCTAGCACGAAGGACCTTACACGCCTGTTTTCTTCCTGTGGCATCCAAAATATGCAGTGTGCATTATTCTTTCCTTATTTCGTTTATTCAGGAGACATGAGGGGTATTGCAGTATTGGAACAGTGAAGTACCCATACAAAGGGAATTGATGCATAGTAAATGGTATGTGTACTAGACCCTCACGTCTGAGTCTGGACTTGTTTATAATTAGCATCGAATTTTGAATGAGTATTGTTTTCTATTCACAGTTGAGTATAGTTCCAGATACCTCCTCAAGCACCTGTCTCCATTGGATTTGGTCCGTTGTATTTTCCTTTACAGGTATAGCCTATTCACCGTTGGGGATTTTGTGTGTAGTATATAAAGACTGTGACACTTGTAGGATAAGTGGGGGTAGGGAGTTCTAATTCCCTGTTATTTGTCATTTCAGATCTCCCTCCCCGCTGTCCCCTTCCTTTCCCGCGGCGTCTGAATTGTCTCGGTTGTCTGTATTATAACGTTCGTACACTGAGGGAGTTCAGAGGAGTCGGGTATTGGACTCTCAGCACTGCCCCGAGGAAGACGGAAAGCGGAGCCTGATAGAATTATCGGCCCAAGAATTTTGCCTCTTCTTGGCAGTGCTGTGATTCCACTATGACTTCCTTGGAGGATGTCTTGGCCGCTTTGGCCTTAGTTCAGGTTGAGCTGGCAGCTTCTAGTAGAGAGGTAGCTGCCTCAAGGGCTGAGAATGCACAATTACGAGCCAGGGTAGATAGATTACCCACTACGACTGCCGCCCCGGATGGGGCAGCGAGTGGCTCGTCTCCTACTACATCCGTGGTGGTTGAAATGCCTGCACAAATCCCTCTTGCTCCTCCTGAGCGATTCTATGGGGATAACAAAAAGGTACAAGTATTTATGACACAGGTCCAGTTACACTTCATGTGTATGCCAAAAATGTTTTCCACACACCAAGCGAGGGTTGCTTTCCTTATTTCATATATAGGGGGGGAAGCAGCACAGTGGGCGGTTCCGATAGTTAGAAGGGACGACCCGCTCTTATATCACTGGGATAATTTCCGGGAGGAATTCGAAAAAACCTTTGATAGGAGAGCAGAAACCTTCACGGCAGATAGGGAATTGTTAAAACTGAAACAGGGAGATGCGGATCTGGTTACTTATTTAAACAATTTCAGACGGCTAGTGGCTGAAACGGATTGGCCTGAAGCCAAGAGATCAGCTTTATTTTACCAAGGCCTTAGTAAAGAAATGAAAGATGTTCTGGCCCAAATAGACCCCCAACCCCGTACATGTTCTGCCCTAATCGAACTCGCCCTACGCCTGGACCATAGAATGAAGGAAAGGAAAGGGGAACATAAGAAGAAAGACAAAGCAGTTCTGCCTTATGAACAGACGAGTAGTGGAGAAAAACCGGTTACATCCCCTGAGCCTATGGACATCGGAGCAGTGCGAGCCTCCTTGACCGCCAGTGAAAGAGAACATAGACGTAAACAAGGACTATGTTTATACTGTGGAAAAAAAGGACATTATTTGCGTGAATGCCCAGTGAAACCCAAAACTAACAAGTTTCGGGGAGGACAAAACCTTGCAGGAACCAATGAGAAGGAGACGGAAAACTCCAAAGCTTGAAGGCAAACGAAGGGAGGCATTCAAGCACACAAATCATCCCTTCCCTTACCCCAAAAGTGGAATATGATAAAAAAACACCTCTTTTTAGATATGACTATTTTGATTAATGAGGTGAAACAAGACATTCGAGCGATGGTTGATTCAGGGGCAACTGGATGTTTCATGGATATCACCGAGGCCCGTCGGTTGGGTGTGCAGTTAATTCCCAAAGAAAGTCCCAAAACGGTCTACGCGGTGGATGGGAACGAACTACAAGCGGGACCTATCACATGTCGTACTCTGGAGTATGAAATAACCCATGATCACACCCATCATGAACATCTGGAATTTAACATTATCGAAGCACCGCAATATGGGATCATATTGGGACTTCCGTGGTTGCAAAAACACGATCCTGAGATAAGATGGACCACAAAGACGATTCGGTTTCTTTCTCCCTTTTGCCTGGAACACTGCCTTTCCGGAGTCTGGAGCCCGGCTCAAACGTTGTCTACGTTGCATTCCATAGCCACAGCCGCAGAAAAAGAAGTATCCCTTCCCCAGTGTTACGCTGAATATGAAGCAGTATTCAGCGAAAAGGAGGCTGAGGTTCTTCCTCCACATCGATCGTATGATTGCCGCATCGATCTCGTACCTGGATCTGAAATTCCCAATGGGAGAATTTATGCTCTTACCATACCCGAAAACGAGACATTGCGAGCATACCTGGATAAGTATCTGGCTCTTGGATACATCCGACCTTCTCGATCCCCTGCAGCCTCTCCGTTGTTTTTTATACCGAAGGCCAATGGTGAAAAGAGATGCTGCATTGACTACAGAGCGTTGAATTCCATCACCGTAAAAAAACAGTATCCACTACCCTTGATCACAGTGTTACTGGACCAGGTCCGTGCCGCGCGCATATACTCCAAGCTGGACTTGCGTGGTGCCTATCACCTTGTTCGAATTAAACGGGGTGATGAGTGGAAGACGGCATTTAAGACGCGGTACGGGCTTTTTGAGTATCTGGTCATGCCCTTTGGGCTCTGTAATGCCCCGGCCGCATTTCAATTCTTCTTAAATGAAGTGCTTTGCGAATATTTGGATCATCATGTTGTTGTTTATATTGACGACATCCTCATATATTCAAATTCAACCGAGGAGCACGTAACGCATGTGAAATCAGTGTTGCAAGCGCTACAGAAGCATCATTTATTCTGCAAAATCACCAAGTGTGAATTTCATGTGACGACGGTGGAATTTCTTGGGGAAATGCTTACTCCATCGGGGCAGGTAATGGCTGAAAGAAAAGTGCAGGCCATTGTGGGGTGGCCTCGTCCCAAAAACGTCAAGGATATCCAGAGCCTGTTGGGGTTTGCCAACTTTTACAGAAGATTTATATCTGGGTTCTCTGGAATGGTTTCACCACTCACTCGGCTCACTAGAAAGAATGTTCGGTTTGTGTGGGATGACGAAGCACAAACCGCTTTTGACAAGCTAAAGAACGCTTTCTCCACCGCACCGGTGTTAACGCATGCCAACCCCGACATCCCTTTCATTGTAGAGGCGGATGCGTCAGAAATAGCACTGGGTGCTGTGTTATCGCAAAAAGAGGTCTCTACTGGAACGCTCCATCCTATCGCCTACATGTCACGCAAGCTCAGTCCCGCGGAAATTAATTATACAATTGCGGAAAAGGAGCTGTTGGCCATTCGAGATGCATTTGTGGAATGGAGACACTGGCTGATGGGAGCCAAACACCTGGTCACTGTCTACACGGACCATCGAAATTTGCAGTTTCTACGGGCCGCCAGACATTTGTCCCCTAGGCAACTCCGATGGATGATGTTTTTTGAGGAGTTCCGCTTTGTGGTTACTTTCCGGCCTGGTTCTAACAATAGAAAGGCGGACGCTCTCACAAGAAGAGAAAACCTCCTACTTCCCACGGAAAAACCCATTCAATCCATCGTAGAACCTGCCAACGTTATAGGAGCAACTCAAACCAGTGATTTTCTGTGGGGGGTCAGAAGAGGAGCACAAACATGTGTGTGGCGCACATGGCTGAGACACCATCCGGAATGGAAGATAAGAGATGGCATCCCGATGAGAGGAAAGCAGGTCTTAATACCCTCGATCAATTTACGTAAAACAGTGTTCTCATGGTGCCACGAAGTTCCAAGTGCCGGACACATGGGTTTTGTAAAGACGTTGGAGAAAACCCAGAGACAATTCTGGTGGCCTTCCATCAGACCTGATTTAAGCCGTTGGGTGACAGAATGTGTCACCTGCAATCGGATGAAAACGGACAGACAAAAACCTCAGGGATTACTGCAACCTCTGCCCACTCCAGAACATCCATGGGAGAGGTTTTCAGTAGATTTCATTGTGGGACTTCCAAAAGACGAAGGCAAGACCGCCATCGTAGTGGTTGTGGATTTCTTAACCAAAATGGGCCATTTCATCGCGTGCACACAGGTGCCCACCGCAGGACAAATAGCTCATCTGCTCCTTGTGAACATTGTACGGCTACACGGCCTTCCCAGGGACATCGTATCTGACCGAGGGGCACAATTCACCGCCCGCTTTTGGAAAACTTGGTGTGCTGCATTGCGAATAACATCTTCAGTGTCCACCAGTTTCCATCCGCAAACAGATGGGCAGACGGAGAGATTGAACCAATCCCAGAAACAATATCTCCGCTGTTATGTGCAGGAAAGCAGTGACTCTTGGGTAAACTGGTTTTGGGTGGCAGAGGTAGCCTATAACAGCACGCAACACGCATCCACTCAACACTCACCATTCTTTTGCTCCTATGGGCATCACCCAAGATTCACCCCTATGCTCTTGCCGAGTGATAATGTGAAGCTGCCAGAGGTGAGGGACAGATTGTTGCGGGTACGCAAAGTACTTTTGGATACGCGCAAAAATCTGGCACAGGCCAAGGCAAGATACAAACTCCAAGCTGATAAGCATCGAAGACCCAATCCCGTTTATAAAAAGGGGGACTTGGTATGGTTGTCCACCAAACATATCAGGTTCAGGAAGTACAGCGTTTTCAACCCCCGGTTTATTGGGCCTTACCGAGTGTTGGGGCACGTAAATCCTGTGGCTGTTCGGCTGCGATTGCCTGCGCAGCTGCGCATTCATCCTGTCTTCCACGTTTCACTCTTGAAGCCCTCCAGGTGTCCTGTTAGGAAAGCTCCTTTGCCTATTTGGGTGCAGCAGGATAGTGAATATGAGGTGAGTCGAATCCTGGACTCAAGATGGGTAAGGGGTCGTCTTCAGTATTTGCTCTCCTGGAAGGGGTACGGTCCGGAGGAGGATTCCTGGGAGCCTGCAGGGTCTGTTCGGGCTCCCCGGTTGGTGGCCCAGTTTCACAAATTGTTTCCGGATAAGCCCCGGGTGGACTCAGCCCCCCTTGTGAGGGGGGATGTACTGTCAAGGTCTGCAGCCTCGGTGGCGTGGGGCCATCGGGTAACACGGGCTGTCAGCGCAAAAAAACTACATTTCCCGGCAGGCCATGCATACGTCACGCAACGACGTAAGGTGCGCGCGCAGACCGGGAAATAAAGGGAGGCTGTGAGCGATGGTGAAACACCGATAATTCGAGTCTATTCTGGAGTTTGCTGCAGTAGGATTCCTGACTTGTTTTCCCTTGTCCTACGTATTTCGTGAGTACATTGTTCTGTTTGAGGGTGTGAGGCGTTGGTATTCACCGATCCCAACAGCACACCCCACCTGCTGCTTAGTCTTGGGGTTTCTCTCGGCTGAGAGAGACACGGTTGTCAGACTAGCAATGGACCTACCAAGAGGTTTTGCTGGGGCATTCTAGCCTCAGGGATAGAGACCCTCGTGTTGGTGTCAACACCCGGCGAAACCTGTTTTTGACCAAAGATTATATCTTTACTGTTTACTGTATGGAAAAGAGAAGAAGGGTGGTGCGATAGGACTCAAACATTTGAGCCTCGCAGTCCATCAAAAACGGAGCATGTGCACATAGAACTATTGTGTGTTCATGTTACACAGGGAAAAGGTAAACCATTGTATGAAGTAATACAATACGCTAGCACGAAGGACCTTACACGCCTGTTTTCTTCCTGTGGCATCCAAAATATGCAGTGTGCATTATTCTTTCCTTATTTAGTTTATTCAGGAGACATGAGGGGTATTGCAGTATTGGAACAGTGAAGTACCCATACAAAGGGAATTGATGCATAGTAAATGGTATGTGTACTAGACCCTCACGTCTGAGTCTGGACTTGTTTATAATTAGCATCGAATCTTGAATGAGTATTGTTTTCTATTCACAGTTGGGTATAGTTCCAGATACCTCCTCAAGCACCTGTCTCCATTGGATTTGGTCCGTTGTATTTTCCTTTACAGGTATAGCCTATTCACCGTTGGGGATTTTGTGTGTAGTATATAAAGACTGTGACACTTGTAGGATAAGGGGGGGTAGGGAGTTCTAATTCCCTGTTATTTGTCATTTCAGATCTCCCTCCCCGCTGTCCCCTTCCTTTCCCGCGGCGTCTGAATTGTCTCGGTTGTCTGTATTATAACTTTCGGACTCTGAGGCAGTTCAGAGGAGGCGGGTATTGGACTCTCAGCACTGCCCCGAGGAAGACGGAAAGCGGAGCCTGATAATGTGAATGTCTTCTGTGGCCGTTATGAGTGCTGTTTCTGTACTGTAGTTAGGCCTGATCCTGAAAATGTGAGGTTAAGGAGCTGGTGGTTGCTGAGGAGGTCTGTGAATCATCTGTAGATAAGCTTCTCTAAGACCTTGGCTAGTTATGTTAGGAAGGAGATGGGTTTATAGGTAGAAATTATGGGTGAGTCAGAAGATGGGTTCTTGAGCAGGGTTTTGACTGTGGCATATTTCCAGGTGTCTAGGAATGTGGCTGAGTCGAAGGAGGTGCTGAGAATGGGTGTTAGGGCTTTGATAATCAGCAGGAGTTCTTTGATGAATGTGTGGCTAGGGAACGGGTCAGATGGGGCCTGAGTGTATGCTCATTATGGTATGTAGCAGCAATTTTGACTGTAGGGACGATGGGCCACAAGGTCAGCATTCATACTTCCTCCCTGATGGGAAGTTAAGTTGAGATGGTGATAGAGTCTAGTTAAGGGTCAAAGTTGCTGTATATGTAGGTGATTTTATTACAGAAGAATTCTGAGACCTTGTTACAAAGGTGAATGATAATACATTTATGTTTTTGGAATATTTCTATATACTCCCATAACCTAAGCAACTTCTAAGTACTGTTATTAATGGGGGTTAGTACTACCCCTTTTAAAGGCAGCCAATGCTGGGAGCCTGAGTCCACCTTGCCAAGATTTGAACTTTCGACGCGCAGATAGAACACAACCTATCTCAGCAACTATCGTTTAACTCACTAAGACAGCCTGGTGATTTATGAATTAAAAGGGATTTTTATTTTATTTATTTTAGTTATAAAGTGCACACATCATACCCAAGTGGACATCCTGGCGCTAGAACCAAACAGGGAAGCTCTGCAGATAAATGCCTCTAAAGAGGGTAAAGCCATGTTTTCAAATGCTTACATAACACAAGAAGGTCCTCCATATGGGGAGAGGAATTGGCCTAACGGCTAGGGAGGTCGACCTCGAATCTGGGGAACTTTGTTTGAGTCTTGACAGTGACGCTGAACATCCTATGATTCTGGGCAAATCATTTAATCTCCCCGTGCCTAACAAAAATAAATGTGTCCTCATGAAACGCAACTGGTGCTATGTAAAGGGCTCTGATACCCAATGCCTTCGGGTCAAGTTCGCGCAATATAAAATTCCGTTAAAAAAAAGATGCATTTCCAGAGGTAGGAAATTCCAGTAAAGTACCGCCAAATTGCCATATGAATGGCCACCCATCCTGCTTTTCCTAATTCAGGTACTAGGAATGAGGACTTGATTGGAGGAATGCAACTCTCTACTTGGCTTATAGAAGGCCCCTTTGCCACACTAAAAGCAGGTCCTGACTCATAAAGTGGCTTGTGCATTTAGCAAAGTAGGTTAAACCTGTCTGTTTTCTGGGAGCCAGTCAACTGATTGATGCTGAGCTCCTTTTTCGGGCTGTTACAGATCAGTCTGACTGCTTCATTCTGTATAAGCTGCAAGAGACTGAAGGGATAGTCAGCTATCCCTAGGTAAAAGGCATTGCTATAGACCAATCTGCTCAGAATGAGAGCCTGAGAGACAGTTATACGCCAGGCTAAAGGGATCCATCTGAATGGCTTAATCAGCATGCGTAAGAGACAAAACACCTTTCATACACTGAGTTTGCCAGGTCCTGCATAGAAAGGGAGCTGCCTAATTTGACTCCCAAATTCTTGTAAGATCTTACTGGTAATGAAGCTGCACCGAGGGAAGGAGGCCACCAGGTAAAATTCCGGACAATGTCCACTCTCCGATCAGCAGGACTTCAATTTTTCTGCGCTCAAATTCAAACAATATGAACGCATCCAGCTAGCCACGTCCGAGAGGCAGCCCAAAATATTCTCAACAATTTGAGGCGGATTCTCATCGATGGTAATAATGAGTTGGGTATCATCTGCATAAGAAGATATCTCGCAGCCCCAAAATTTGACAATATTCACCAAAGGGGCGACATAGACATTAAACAGAGATGGGCGTAGAGATGACCTTTGTGGGACACCACAATAAGTCTGCAATGGGGTCAATTTAAGCAGAGCCAAATAAACAGAGGAACTTCTGTCAAAAATGCTCCAAGCCATTGTAGATTGGTAGAAGGCAGGCCTGCTTTGTGAAGCCTACGAACTAGCTGGAAGTGAAAGACAGTATTGAATGCAGCAGACCAGTAATGAGATCAGGGCTACAGCCTCGACCCTGAACTTCCTCCGATCTAATTGTTTCTGCCACCTCCTGCAGGGTAGACTCCATTCAGTTGTCAGCTCTAAAGCCCATTGAGAGATGTCTACAATGTTATTGGCTTTCAGAAATGGAGATAGCTAAAAATGAACTATTCTTTCCAACACTTTCGCCAAATATGGCAAAAGGGAGATAGGACGATAGTTGGAAAGATCATCAGCTTCTGCTCCAGCCTTTTTAAATAGAGGCAACACAAGAGCAGCAAGAAGGGAAACCAGTATTTTCCAAAGGTAGCCTGCCCAGCCAAGTGGTGTAAGGGCTTAAAAACGGGGTTATCCTGGAAAAAATAAAATGGGGACAGGGGTCCAAAGGTGAACCCGATTTCACCTCCATCATGGTCTTCCAGAGTTTCTTGCGAGTTTTGTTACCATATACAAAGACGAGGCAGAGATCATGTTTCATCGTAAAGTCATGCTAGGAATATATTAATCCTTGATGTGTGATCTCTACTAACACTTTTTTACTCTTTTAAAACCTTAGCCTGTTGCTTTTTCTGACAGATGAGATGCAGTGGTTGCAGATATTTAGAACGAAGATGTTGCTTGTTCTGTGAAACTTAATACCAACTTGCACTGCAGTCTGAAGCTTGTTTCAAAAGCATATTTCGATCATATCCAAGTGAGTGAATTTCAAAACCAGATCCAGTTTAGAATGTATTATAACTAGGAAGTGGATACTTCTAAGAGTGCAATGAACTCCAGTAATTTAATTAAAAAAACTTTTATCATGAATATATTATTCACTCATTGTTCAACAAGTATGATTTCGCAGTGAAAAACATTTTAAGAAAATAAGAGATTACAGTCTTTCTATTATTTTGATTATTTTTTACTGATGGCAGTTGTACTTCTTCTTTGTGACCTGTTTGCACACTACTTTGGTAGAAGGTACTGTGATGTAACAAATCCATTATAATAAAGTGTTACAGTACAGTAGTGACGCAGTTCTTGTTACAGGTGAGGAGTGAGTTCACATCTATACCGTAATAAGCAAATTAGTTACACATGTCCACAGAGTTATTCCAAGCTTCTTTTAAAGTTTGACTTCTTAAATTGGCAGTGGTCTTTTTATTAACCCTGGGCGGTGAACTAGGCTCCGCTCACGGTGTTTGCAGGGTTTCCTGCACTGCGCGTTACGTGGAGCTCGCGGAGTTCCGAAAAACTCCGCTTTTCATAGCGGGGCAGAGTATTTTTCCTCGCTCACGATCATCAACGTCAAGTTGGCGACAGCGAGCGAGGAAAATCAACCTCCCTGTGAGATTTTTCCTTGTTTGCGATTGTCAACATCTAGTTGGCGAGCGCGAGCATGGAAAATAAACATCCCGGCGAGATTTCTCAACGCATGGTGGTCAGGTTTCTCATTGCGAGTGGTCGCATATGCTCACGACCGCTCGCGAAAAGAAACTGCTTGTTCGCTTTGAGAAAGCAGCCGCTTGAGTAAAAATCTACTTGAGCAGCAGAAAAGGGAAAGAAGGGAGGGCTTGCGCTGTGCAAGGTGCCGTTAGTGATGATTGCACTGTGCTGACAAGCATCCACACTGTGCAATCACCGCAAACAGCATTTTTCTATGGAACTCTGCAGCTTTCAGAGCACAGCGTCGCGTGGCAGAGTTTTTTTGCCACTTCGCAGAGTTCCGCGTAGCGCAACTCAGCGAACTCCGTCCAGGCTTACTTTTTTATCACATTGCTGTGGTGTATTCCTTGGGAGTTAGACAGACTGTAAGAAGTAATAAGCTACCAGGCATGCATACTGCTTGCAGAGTGATCCTTAACATTTGGAAGAAAGGTCAGCAATGAGGAAAGAGTGTTTTGATTACGAATATTGTGCTCTCTGTGCGTTTAATATTCTACTTTGAATATTTATAATCAGTTACTCGCCATAATCTCTTGTCATTATGACGGTTTCGCCCCTGCCTTTGAGCAGGAGCTTAGCATCACCCATACGTTGAATGCCCGAGAGGCCCCCCTCTAAGGACCCCAGTGGCGAGAGTATGGGTCGAACGGAGAGACTGTGGAAGTGAACTTTAAAGAATACTACAGGTTAATACAGGAGTTGGGACAATTAAGATTTTCCTGTTACATGAGGATTTAAGACAAAACAGTACTTCGAAGACCCAGAGAGACCCAGCTCCGTTGGACTTGGAGGGTGAATGTATGGCCAGTGGTGATGAATGCATGGATAGATTAAGGATGCTTAAACACCCTTCATACGAATTTGGAGAACATTATTCTCTAGAACCGATGATGGCTTCAGTGGGCACGTCCACACTACAGGAGGGTTCTCTACAGCAGAAGGAATGCTGCATGACCTGTGGCCGGTGAGAAACCCGCCCTGTCACCGTCTACAAAACTTTACCTGTGACTAAAGCAGCACTTTCAAGTTCTCCTTCCAGCGTTTTTCACAGCACTTATATTCTAATGGAAATTGCTGGTTAGAGTTTAATGTCTCGAGAGTCTTCCAAATCAATCCCCAGGCCTCGAGTGCCAATAATGACATCATGGTGCTGAGGGCTGAGAGGAAATGGTGTTCGGTGGCCGGTGTTGCGTTTCAGTCACTTCCCCGGCCTTGGCTGCGGTCCATGGACTGTGTCCCACAGGGTGTCTTCGGGGACTCGCTGACGCTTCCAGCCAGAGGTGCTGCCATTAGCTGGCGCTCACAGCAGATGAGACAAACCACACAGAAGACCGGTAATCCGCGGATTGCGCTAGACTGTAACTGTATAGGCCGCCCGTATCCCGTTGCCGAAGTAAGCAGATGATTCCAGCCATTAGCCCCTTGCCACGACCCCCTTCCTTGGGAGATACGACCCGCAGGCCACAGACGTGGCCCCCTCGTGGTGCAAGGTCGCGAGGAAACGATGGCGTCATGGCCTGGCAGCAGAGCTCTTTGTGGAGAAGGTCAAACAATTAGGCAGAGTAAGGGGCATCTTTGTGCTTGCACCTCTGCTACGTTCGCCGAGTCGACGGATGGTGGAAACGGAAACGTCACCTAGTCTGGCGAGGCTTATCATATTAAATATGCGTGAAAAGCGCTCTTTGTTTCTGTCCTTTCTAACGCGTTGCACTCGCAGTCTGTCAAAGAACATCTCTGTCTTATGCTTGAGAACGTGATGATCATATGTCAGTGCGGAGGATGGAAACAAACAGGGACGTCATTGAAAAGGGCCCTTTCTGTGGGGCCAGCAATGCGTGTCCTTCGGTTACAAGCCCGGACTGACAGGAGAAGGAGCCCTGAGGGAAGACGTTAGCTAAGAATGTGAATATTTAGGTCCCTGAAAACAGATTGGGGTGTAGGCGGGCCATTTCCTGTAACCCAATACATTCAGAAAACGGTGTTTTTTCCAGGTTTTCCAAAACACTGAATAATGGCATTAGTCGAGTGTACATTTCGTATTTTTAAGTAGAAATGTTATGTTGCTATATCATACAAGGTCTCAATAACGAATTAAGGCTTGATATTATATGCAATTTATACAGAGGGTAATATGCGAACACTCTCAGGGGCGCAACTAGATCCGTACTTGGGTGGGGGGCGATTTTGAATACAGGGCGGAGCCTTTATCAACGTTGGAGTCACAATTACATTGTAATAATAATAATAATAATAAACTTTATTCGGATTTTTTAAAGATCCATAAAAGCAGTACAGGTAAAAATAAATCTGCAGTGCGATATGATTACAGATTACTTAAAAACAGCAAAAAGGAGTTTCGGTAATTTGTACAGTACTATTATATTTAAAGGTTTTTCCTGTGTCCGTATATACATTTCAGAAAGTTAAGAACATGGTAACATGTGGCTTCAGTATCCAAAAGCTGCAAGCTCAACATGGCTAC
Source organism: Lissotriton vulgaris (assembly GCF_964263255.1). Lineage (NCBI taxonomy): Eukaryota > Metazoa > Chordata > Amphibia > Caudata > Salamandridae > Lissotriton > Lissotriton vulgaris. The sequence goes on from NC_141693.1 coordinate 1,416,035,885, forward strand.
TCGGCATTGTCTAAGACCCCAAGATTTTAAAAGAGTTAGTAACCAAAGTTTGCGGTGTTCCTGATAAAATTTGCAGAACAGAACAGTATGAAGGGTGGTTTGTCTTGATTTCCCATCGCATGGACACGGCAATTACATTGTGCTAATTTAATAAAAACCTTCTCTTAGGGTCTGCCTTCAGTAATGAACATTTGATTTTAATGCTCAATGGGATGTATAACATTATGATTTAATTTCTGGGAAAATCATTAGCAACCCGTGCTTTGTGAACTGATTAAGGGTAGTTGAATAGATCTTAAATAAATATTTTCAGGATATTTGGGATATCGCACCTCCCTGAGCAGCCCTTCCCAGATGTTTTTGAAAATTAGTGGTCGGTGGTGTAGTTTATGCACATTTCTTTAATTATTTTATATTCATGCACCATCAGCATTAATATCTTTTCAGTATTTGTAAAATGAGATGTTAGTACACAAAATAATTGGGGAGAAGATGTTGCGCTATGGCCAGAGTTTCTGAATATTCTCCAGAATATTCAGAATTATTAAGTAATACCCGTCTGTAAGCTAAAAGCACATGATCATGTGACGGCTGTAAGGCATACGCTTCACAATAATCCAGTTAAGGCCCTCTGCCTTATCCATAAAATCTATTACAAGAATACCCCATCAGACTACTATGGACTACCACCCCCCCCCCCCCCATATAAAGAGTAGCTCTTCCCTGTCAATCTTCAGGAGGAACCTTAAGACCTGGCTTTTCTGTCTTTAGTCTCTGCTTTCTGGTCATTAATATTCTTGCTGTGCTACCAGTGCCAAGATGCCTAGGGCCTAGGTTATTCGAGCGTTTTATACATTCTTTTTTTATTTCATTTCATGATAATGATAATCACCTAAAGCACTAATATCCACAATGAGCCCTGAGAACCTTACAGCATTCTCTTCTTCAGGCTCCCAGGATAAATAAAGCATTGGAATAAACTTCAATCAATCAAGCCTTTCCTAGTTAAGTAATCGAGGCGCTGGCCATTTCCCTTGCACATCGTAATGCTTCCTTTTTCACCAAAATTTAGGTTGTGCTAGTGACAGAAAGACATTATTTTTAGGTTGGACTATTTTGGACGTGATCATTGAGGTTTGGATGAAAGCAAGGTGTGGCAAGTTCCAGTCCGCATAAGCATGAGATGTAGTGGAGAGGGTTGGAACATTCCCATTACAGTTAATCATCAACTTTTGTGCCACAAAAAATCACATGTAGAGGAATAGAGTGTCTGCCCATTGAAGGCAATATTAAAACACTTTGAAGATGTACATAGGACCTGCTTGTGGTAGAAGCTTCTCTATAAGTACTAGGGACACCTTTGTCATGTGTTTACATAGACATGACAGGCATATTTGTGTGGTGCCCATCACCCTGACTATGTCTGTTGGTACTACTGACAAAACAACATATATTGCTTGTTTCCAAAGTCAATTATACTCATTTTCTCAACCTCAAAATTATGAAAGGCTGAGCTCGAACTTGTGACTGTGGCATTAAACAGATCTCTAGAGTGGATTCATTATTTCGCTGGGTTACCATATCTGGCTGTTGTGGTGTCCGGGTTGTAACCCTCACTTTCATAATTTTCGATTAACAAATATATTATGACTTGAGCTTTATGCACCACTTACTGTGGCAAATGTTGCTGTTTTTTAGTGCAAACGTTGTTAATTTCCATGAACACCGAGTTACGTGCTTATCAATTTCATGAGCAAAGATTGAGATGTCCATCACGGAATTCAGAAAGAAACAAAAAGAAAGAGCAAAAATATTAAGAGGTTTTAATTTTAAGTACAAATTGCTTTGAAGACTGCAGTTGGCACAAAACTAGCACACTAATTTAACTGTACACACATACATTATCTGCACTAATTAGAATATAATTTGATGTCAGAATTCACCATTACATGTCTTGTTATGAACGTCAACAAAACACTATGTACATAAAAGAAACGTATCTTTTTGTTTTTACTTAGAAAGGCAAATGTGTTTTCCACTTGTTTCTGTTTTATTACTGTTTTGCTTTTTTAACAATCTGAGTTTATATGCCTGACTTTGGTTGTACTCCAAGTGAGCATTAAAACTCCTGCTTTTTTTGTCTTTCTTTGATCCTGCACCTCCTTGCATCAATCAATCAATCAATCAATCAATCAACCAATCAATCAGGGATTTCTAAAGCACTGCAAAACACCTGTGAGAATCTTAAGGCACTGGGGATTCTGCAGCTTCATGGTGGAATGTTCATTCGAACAGCCAGGTCTTCAGTTCTTTCCTGAATTGCTGGAAGGATTATGTGGACCTGAGGGGCAGGGAAGGTCGTTCCAAGCTTTGGCTGCCAGGTGTGAGACGGAGTGTCCTCCCCTGTTGACTCTGCATATCCGGGGAGTGTCTGTGAGGAAGAGAGAGACTGATCAAATGAGTTCGGTTGGTTGGTGCAAGGTCATGCTTTTGCTGATGTATGCTGGTCCTTCATTGTGAAGAACATTGTATGCGTAGGTCAACATCTTGAACTTGCATCTCTTCTGGATCTGGAGTCAGTGTAGCTTTTTGAGGTGAGGTGCAATGTGGGCTTTTCTGGGGAAGTCGAGCACAAGTTTGGCTGCTGAGTTTTGTATAGCCTCTTGCCCCTTCAGGAGGCGTGTGGTGATTCCCACATAGAGGCTTTTCCCGTAGACCAACCTGCAGGTGATGAGGACCTACGTGGCGGTCTTTCTGGTGTTGACTGGGAGCCATCTGAAGATCTTGTGCCTGGATAACCCCCCAGGGTCATTAGCAACGCTATATAAATACTACTCGATTGATTGATTGCAGAGCATATGCAGGGTGTGGAAGCATGCAGATGAGACTGCGTTTATTTGCTTCTTTACCGATAGCTTGTTGCCCAAGTTGATGCCGAGATTGCAGGCTTGGTTTGTCAGAGTTCAGCAGGCCACCATACTTTGTTCCATGGTGAGGTGTTGTTCCCAAAGATGAGGACTTCCGTCTTGTTTGTGTTGAGCTTTGGGGGAATGTCCTTCATCCAGTCTGCAACATTCATCATACATCTGTGGAATTTAGCTCTGATGGTGAAGGGGTCTTCTGACATTGAGAGTATGAGCTGGGTGTCATCCACATAGGAGAGGGTACAGATGATAGCGATTCAGTGGAGTTGTTTGTAATATATTCTTTATTTATTCCATGAATGTTTCTTCCAATATAAAACAGATCGTAGCCGTTGGCTACAGCTACGATCTGTTTTTTATTGGAAGAAAAATTCATGGAATAAATAAAGAACATACTACAAACAACTCCACTGAATCGCTATCATCTGTACTGAACAAATTGTGGTAATATATGAAATTATTGTTGTTATTTGAGCGACAATAATAATATTCAAGAGTGCTGGACCAATGTATGTTGTTTCTGAAAATAAGACACAAGTGTCTTAGAAGATTTAGGGGTTTTGAATCTCTGGTTCGCTGCACCTAAATTAGAGATAAAGGAATCACTAGGGATAGGTGCAATTGTGCTTGGCCCCAAATCCCATGTTGTGGTGTATCACATAGGAGATGGTGTTCAGTCCATGCGATCTAATGGTGTGGGCCAGGTGGTCACGTACCTGTTAAAGAGTGTGGGGCTTAGAGATCATCCTTGGGAGATGCCACAGATGATCTTCTTGGGTTCTGAGATGAATGGTGGGAGGCGGGTACTCTGGGTTCTTCGGGTGAGGAATGAGGCAATCCATTTAAGAATTTTTCCCTAGATTCCGATTTGATGGAGTCTATTGATCAGGATGTGGTGAGAAACTGTGCTGAAAGTGGCTGACAGGTCCAGGAGGATGAGAGCTGCAGTTTCACTGTGGTCCAGGAGGGCTCTGATGTCAATTGTGTCTGCGATCAGGGCTGTCTCAGTGCTGTGGTTGGCTCAGAGTCTGGATTGAGAGGGTTCCAGGAGGTTGTTGTGTTCAAGGTGTTCGGTAAGTTGCTGGTTGATTGCCTTCTTGAAGGATCTTTGCTGGAAAGGGAAGGGTGGTAGGGAGATTAACCAGTAGTTCTTTGGTTCTGCTGGGTCAGTGGATAGTTTCTTCAGGAGGGACCTTACTTTGGCGTGTTTCCCGTCCTCTGGGAAGGAGGCTGAGGTGATGGAGGTGTTTAAGACTTTCTTGAGCTCCTTGAGAATAGTCCTGCTCTTGAGGTTGAAGATGTGGTAGGGCAGGGGTCCATGGGTGTTCCCGAGTACACAGAGTTCATGATGGAGACTGAGGCTTAAGCCATGAGAGGGTCCCTATGGGTGAGCAGGTGTTCAGATTTGTTTTCATGGGTGTTAGTAGGCCGATGCTGTATGTGGTGGATGTTTGTGATCAACGTTTTTGTAGATGACTGAGATCTTGTCGTGAAAGATGTCTGCCAGGGTGTTGCACAATCCTTGGGAAGGTATGATGTAATTCCCAGTGGCTATGGGTTTGGAGAACTGCCTCACCATGGCGAGTAGCTCGTTGCTGGGGTTTGGGCTGGCTTCTACGTGGTCTGTTAGGGAATTCTTCTTTGTTACTTTCAGGAGATGGTAGTACTGGTTGAGTGCAGTCTTGAAGGTGGTGATGTCTTCTGACTTTTTACTGGTGCGCCATTTCCTTTCTAGTTGCCGGCAGTTGCCTTAGGTGGATTTCAATTCCTCAGTGAACCAGCTGGCTCTTCTGGCAGATCCTTTAGATTCGGCTGGTTTGGTGGGGGGAATTTTGTCAGCGCATTCAGTGATCCATTGGGAGTAGTACTTTATGGCTTGATCTGGGTTGGATGATGTGTCTGGGAGGTGGGAGTTGACAGCGTTGTTCCACCAGTTTCCCGAGATCTTTTACCAGTTTCTACACATTGAACTCAGGCATGGTGCTAGTGATGGTTGATCCTGAGATGGTGACATGGATGCAGTAGTGGTTGGTGAGATGCGAGATGTGGGTGTACTTAACTCCATCGCTGGCCAAAAAAATATGGTAGAGCGTGTGTCCTGCGATATGGGTGGGGTCGGTGACAAGTTGCTTGAAACAGATGATGTTCATGCTTTTCAGGAGGTCGGTGGGGTTGTTTTTGCTGTGGTTATTGAGATGGAAGTTGAGGTCCCCTAGGAAGATGTAATGCTTAGAGTCGATAACGATTGGGGCGATGAGGTTAGGGATGGCATTGCAGAAGCTGGAGCGTGGTCCTGGTGGTCTGTAGCGAGGGTGCCTCGGATGGTGCTTTTTCCTTCAGTGAGGAGTTGATAATTGAGATTTTCCATTGTAGGGGTTGAGTCATCTGAGCAGGTCATGTAGCAGAGGGTAGATGATGGCAATTCCACCTCTATGTTTGGTGGTTTGGTCTCAGTGTGTTATCTTGTAGGCTTCGGGGGTGGTGATGGCGATGTCTAGTGTGGAGACGGGGTTCAGGCAGGTATCTGTGAGGAAGATGGCATCCGGGGTGAGGGATGAGATTGTGTCTAGGGGTGGGCGGAATTCCTGTAAGGGACTATCACGGAGAGGCACAGAGATTGAACCAATCTCCGTGCCTCTCCGCGATATTTCCGTTACGCGACGTCACCCCCGCCCACCTCCCGCCCGCCTTATTAAATTATATGTAAAGGCCTAAAATGAAAGTTAAATAAAACGTACCTTACTGCGGCCGCATTCCTCGCCCATCGTGGCTTCATCTGCAAACTGCGCATGTGCGGGAGCCTGCACATGGGCAGTGACCCCCTAATGACCCCCCTTGTGTTTCTAATTCACTTAGGTAGGTATGGACAAGTTGGTGACAATTGTGGCAAAGTTGATTGAGCCCTGTTTCATTTGACTTTGTTTTTATGGAAATGGGTTTTAGGGATTGTAGGAGTATCTGCCCTATGAATACTATGCTAGTGTTCAATTATAAGTATGCTCACAGGGTCCTGGATTGTTCCCATAGACGTCCTCAAACAAACCTCAAATTTCTACCATGCATCAGAAGGAGTTAGATTTTGACAAATATGGAAAAAATATTTGGAAGTCCTATAGCCAACCAAGAATCTAATTCCACCCAAAGGAAGCCTCCTGTCAAGCACAGCAAGTGTGCTAAAGGTGGAAGTACTTCTGTGCCTATCCTGGTGGCCATGGGCAGATGTTAATAAAGCTTAATCTGCTAAGCCATACATTTTTTAGTCAGATCTCAATGTGAGACAAAAGCAGAAAGGATAGTCAGAGTTGTAGACTTCTTATCATAAGGATCTCACATTTGTGTAGAAAGGAGAAGGTCTCGGGAGGAGTGACACATCCAACACTATTCACATAGTCCATATCAAAATCACACACCTCTGCAACCACACATACTAGTCAACTTATTATCTGTGCACTAGTGGAAGTTGTGCAACAAAAATAATTTACCAGCACTAGATGGGAAGTTAGGATGATGAGGCATACCACACTATGTCCTCCCGCCCCCTACATTCAGCTGATCTTAACTTGGCCACTGTCTCCCAGGTCCGAAGGGCCCAAGCTGGAGGCTTCTAATTTCGCACCAAGGCTCCTGTTCTTTGGAATGCACTTCCTCTTTCCATCAGGACACTGAAAATAATCTGCACTTCAGGAAATCTCTTAAGACATTTTTTCTTCATAAATTGCCAGTCTCTTCTCTCTGAGAGACCCATAGCGTCAGCTCTTTATCTTTAAGGTTTAGTGCTAGGAAGCCCCATTGTTGGGGCAGCTATGCACTACATAAAACCCCACTTATATTTCAGTGAGGGCCAGCCTTCAGGCTGGACTGTTTCCATGAAGCGTAGGGTCAAGATTGATTTGCATTTAGCTGGGTCCAAAGACAACTGGGTTGGGATGCTACCCGAACGATTGCCAGTCGTTAGACAAACTGCAAGCATTCCTCCCATCACCTTTGTCTTGGATTGGTAGGCATCTTTGGGTGCTAGGCAACCCCAGGATCAAATACTGCAACTACCCATATCCTCTTATTTGTTAAATTCAAACAAAAACACTCAAAGTCTCCACATTGTCTTCTGGGGCCTTTCCTGTTCTGGGCAATAGGCTCTCCCATATAAATAGGGTACCATTAATAGGAAGATAAGTGTGTGAACTCTGGCTGGTAATTGTTTTGTTGGTCCTCACAGAGTTCAGGTCGTTCCTCTCACAGAAATGTAATTACAATCTGTGATTTTAGCGAACGTTTGGTGTTTGCAAAACTTTCTGAGTAAAACAAAGTTAACGAACCACACAAGCCACACCAACCTCTGCCAGATTTCTAGTTTTCAGAAATGTGTGGGGTTGGTAGGTTTCCCTTGTGCTGGCTGACCCTTGGTCCAGAATGATACCACAGCCAGTCACATTCCCAGAATGATTGAAATTTAAAGGAAAAAGTTGAAGGTTAAACATTGCATTTTGGGGCTTTTCAGTCACGGGTAACAGCCAATATTCAGTTTAAATGTAAGTGAAACCTGTGATTTCGGAAGACATTTGGTGCATTTTAGGGCTTTTCAGTCACGGGTAACAGGCCAATATTCAATTTAAATGTAAGTGAAACCTGTGATTTCGGATGACATTTGGTGCTTGCAATGCATCTTGGTATGAAAAAGTAGTGGGATCCACGAAAGCCACACAACTCTGGACTTCTCCAGGTGTCTAGTTTTCAAAAATACCTGGGATTATTAGACTTCCCTGTATACCGACCAGTTCCATTTTAAAACACTGCTTTCAAGCATGTCCCCAGACTAATTGAAATTGAAAGGAAAACTCAAAATGTTTCCACATTACACATTGGGACCTTTACAGTTGCGGGTGGTAGACCTACCTGTATATATAAGGAGAAGTGTGGGAATCCACAACAGTAGAACCTTTGTTATTATCTGCTGAATTTCTCCACTTATAAGTTATTGTCAACAAAAATATGCAGTGTAAAACACTCAAAATCCCAAGGTATTAAGGATAATCCCAAAATCAGAGAGGTATGAACAGCATCTAATCTAAACTCAGATTCTTGGGCACATTTGAAAATGCATAGCATCCCTCCATGCCCATTTTTTTATTCATTAGAGTTGTGCTTGTCTATTGATGCATGGTCAAAACATAAATGAAATATCATTATATGTCACAGTTCAGCTGATGGCAATGGCTATCTGGTGATTTGTACAATCGACAGACTATAGCTCTCTGTGACCTGAATAATCGGATGAACAAAACTAAACTGAATATTGCTTTTTAGACCAACCCATTACAGATGAAAAGGTGGTCACCCATTTCAATGATTAGTGCCTTTCGAAAAACCATGAGCAATCTACAGTAATGACCCCTTGTCGATTTACAGAATGTTGTCTTTTTTTCCCCAGAAATATATAGCTTTACAGGTTAACTGACAGGTTTCATACTTCTTTCCCACCTCAAACTAGTATGTGTAAATCTCAAAATAGGAACAATTGACCACCAATTACAAACTATGGTGATTTTGTTTCTAACGTTTTTTCTGTCTGTTTCTGAAAGCTTGGAAGAAGGAAATCCTAGCTCAGTGAGCCTTTTGTATCCATTTGAGATAACAATCTGCACATTTGATTGTGGCCGTTTGTGTTAATTAAAGTTTGGATCCAGCCACATGGCATTTTTAAACATGTAATTTAAGATGTTGCACACTGCGTACTTTGTTACTTGGTATGTGAACTTTTGTTTGACTACCTTTTCTTTTGCATTTTATTTATTTTCGTTTATTGTGGCGCCACTGTCAATATATCAGTCAACTTTAATTGCATTTCAACTTTAGATTTTTTATGGAATCTCATGATTGTTGAGGGGTTTGTTTGCTTTTGTGCGTAAATTGGTTGATGTATGTTACTAGTTGTCTGGGCATATTTTGTTTGTCTACTCTTGGATGTATAGGTTTATGATGTAGGATACTGAGTTACCTGGCGTATAATGGTGAGTGTCTTGCTGTATAATAGACTGCGAGGACACGTGAAGGAGAGTGTATTCCATTTTGATGTTGCTTGTGTTGATTTATAAAGGTGGCAGCGTTGTCAATTGATGTTGGCTTTGTGGATGTAAGAGGGTGAGTGTGTTGCATTAAGATGGTGGTTATGTTGGTTTATGAGGTTGCATGTGTTGGCATGTGATGGTGGGTTTATTGCAGTATAATGTTGGTTGTTCGGACGTATGATGATGGATGTGTTTCTATATATTGGTGAGTATGATGCCGTATGAAGTGAATGTGTAGTGGTGTGTGTGCTTCTGTCGCACAGTGTAGTGCCCTGGTCTGCATCGGCCTTCATAATTGTGTATGCCCACACGCTTAAAGCACCTCTTTTGGCATTTATGTTGGCTTTCAAACACTAGCTTCTGTCTGTATTTTATGGGTTTGTAGAATCTAAATTGGAACCCACCAGAGTTGGAAATTTGAAAACAAGAAAAAAACACCTTGAAGTTAGAAGAAAACTATTGAGGCATTTAAAAATGAACATAAAGTTATGTAAGGACTGTGGCTTCGTGCTAGTGGAATCATCGTTCTGTCCTCCCTCTGGTCTTAATTTAGGTGCACTTCAGTTGCTTTGAGACATGCACTATTGCAAGTACTGCATTAAAGAACTAAAGTTAAAAGAACTTATGTTTTCCATGCTTCCCCTGGGGTAGCAAACACTCTGTCTACAGTAACCTCCCAACCACTAAAGTTAAAAAAACAAAGAATTTGATGTTTCTCAAAAGATACATGCCTATAGTGCACTTGCCTTTTGCATTTGATTCTATTTTGTATCTATTGAGGAATGCTAACATTGCGACAATAAATTGCATACCATGAAAGACATGGTATATAAGGGCCAATATTGGTTAGGTGCTTACTTAACTGATGTGAAGTTGAAGGTAATGAGGATCATGAGTTAAGGCAAGAAAACGTTACAGCATGGTCTCAATATGATACCTCCATTATGTTTGAGGAAGGTTTTGGGCGATGGAGGTCTCTGTTGGTGAATTTTGAGCACTCCTTTCAATGCTGGTAGGAAGGTTTTACACAGAGGCCAAGTGAGAGGGCTTTCCAGGGCAGCATGGCTATTGGTCGTGTTAAAAACCTTAGAGAGGTCGTAGGCAGTGGGTAATTGGAACAGTGAATATATGAAGATGATCGGAGGGCAGAAGTTGGGAGGGTGAATGGAAAGAGTGTCTATAAAGCAATGAGTTGGCTTGGGTACTGGGATAAGAGGCTTGATTTGAGTTCGGTGAATGATAGCAAGCTAGTTGACTTGTCAACTATGGCAGGAGGTGGACATGTGTCAAAGGTGAGTGAACAGCACTTGAACTGAAAAGTTGATAACTTTACTTAGGAGATCAAAGATGGACTTTGTGAGACGGCAAGCAGATTATTACCTGCATCTTATTCTGACATTAACAGTGTGTTTATGAGAACCATAGCAGTACTGGAATCGAGGTTGGAATTTAAATTTGTGATAATGAGCAGCTGAAACCTGGCAGCAGTGGCGTTGATGGAAGTGACGCACAACTGCACATGATGTCCAATAGCAACATATTATGAGAGGGGGAAAGAAGTCAGGAGGTGAAAAATAGTTGCTGCCAAGTTGGAATGGCTGGAAGAGGTTGGAAAGCAGATAATTCTTGTTTTCAATTGATTGCTCATAACGTCATCGTTATCGACACTTATTGAGTTCACTGTCACCCTATGGGTACCCTGGCGCTGTCATATGTGAGCCCAACTGAGCCCATAGATCGTAGAGCAGAGTTGGCAGAAAGTAGCTAAAAGCGTGAGAAGAATCATGCTCTAGGATAGACCCATGCCTTCAATCTTTTCCTAAACTGAAGAAGATCTTCCAGCTGTCTCATCTCAGGTTGGTGATTGTTGCAAAGCCATGCCGCAGCGATGCTAAAGGCCCTACCTCCTGATTTAGTTTTTTTTAATCTTAGCACTTTCACCAGCTTGGCCGAGGAAGAACGAAGGCTCCGGGTGGGGGCATACCAGGCAAATTTGTTCTGCATTGGTTTAGGTCCAGCACCATGCAGAGCTTTGAATACTATGGGACGAGACTTAAATTGTACTCTTTGCAGTACATGAAGCCAATACAGCTCTAAGAGAGTCAGGGAGGCAGATGAGCATTGTGGCCTTTTTAAAGCAAGCTTGGCTGCCATAGTCTGGATCCTCTGGAGTCTCTCAATCAAATATCCTGGGGACTCCAGCAGCAAGGCATTACAATAGTCCAGCCTGCTCAAGATAGTGCTTCTCACTATCAGCACTCGAGCCTGTGCTGGTAGTAATGGGAGAATCTTACGGAGGGCTCTTAAAATTGAAAAACAGCTCCCTATTGTTTTATTGACTTGTGTTTCTAAGCTCAGTCTGTCATTGAACATAACTCCCAAATTACGCACTGTCTCAGAGGAAGCCAGTGGGGTGACTGTGTGTATGGGCCAAAAGTTGATAGGAGGTGGGGGGGGGGGAAGCAGTCTTCCTGCTGCACAGTAAAGGACTTCAGTCTTATCAGCATCGAATTGTAAGGAATTCTCTCTCAGCCAGTGGGCAGTATCCTTCATACAGGCGTGAAAGTCTTCCATGGATATAGAATGCCCCCCCTCTAGTGATAGAATAAATTGGGTATCATCTGCGTAGTTTACAAGATTGATATTATGAGCCCTTATGACAGCAATCAGAGGGCTCATATAGATGTTGAAAAATATTGGGCTAATCGCAGGTCCCTGAGGGACACCGTGAAAAATGTTGGTAAGGGTTTATAAAGTAATTGCTAGAAATGGGGGTCTCTAGTTGGCAATGGTTTGGACCTTTGTCCAAGTAGGGATCCATCTTCCTAGTCAGGGTAAGGGGGATACACTACTTAAATAAACCCTGCTCACCCCCTTAGTAGCTTGGCACAAGCAGACAGGTTTATCTCAGAGGCAGTGCGTAAAGCATTTGTGCCCACATACAGTAATACAGTGAACTCAAAACAAATGGACACCAAACCAGTTTAAAAAAATAGGTAATCTTTATCTAAACCAAACAATACCAAAACAACAGAAATCTACAATACAGTAATCAAAATATGACTTTTAAAAGGTAGAAATAGTTCTGTCCATAGCAAACTACAGATGCAACACTTTCAACACAAAGTACCTTGGATGCGTCACAATAACAAAAACAAACAAAAACAGCTGCAGGGAAGGTGATGCGCCGGTTCCTTAAGACTAGGAAAGGTGATGCATCTGTTCCTTACCCCAGGAGAGGTGATGCGTCGGTTCCTTACTGCCACGCAGGGGACGTGATGCGTCGTTTCTTACTGAAGGGGAGGTGATGCGTAAGTTTCTTACTGAAGGGGAGGTGATACTTCAGTTTCTTACTGGGGCCCCAGCTTTCTTGTAGACTTGGCACCCAGGTACAATGCGTGAGGATCAGTAATGCGTTGTTTCTCGATGCGGCGGTGGTAACGGCACTGCATTAGTCTCTCCAGCCACGTTCCCACAAAGCGTTGGTCCTTGCAGCCGCACGGCAGGGCCTGCGTCAGAATCGGAGCAGTGATCTCAGACTTTGGAGATTGGTGCACGGGATTCGGCGTGCAGTGATTTCTCCAGCCGTGGGTAGGCGCTGCGTATGTTTCTTTGGCGATGCATCAGAAACAAGTGCGGATGAGTCTCGCTTCTTGAAGTTGTGTTTCTTTTCCAACTCCAAACTGCAAGAATAACCTTTAGAGTCCCAACCCAGCAAAAACCACCTCTTGTCATGTCAGAAATCCCAGCAAGGATGTTCAGGGGAACTGGAGGCAAGCTCTACTTCATGCCCCTGGAAATCTTCCCCAAGCAGGTGGCACAGCACACAGCAAAGTCTTTATCCTCTCCTTAGCAGGAAAAGCCACTGCAGGCCAACACCAGACAGCACACAGCAAAGGGGTAGTACTTCTCCTTCAGTTTTCCCAGCTCTTCTCCTTGGTAAAGATTCCTCTTGAATTTCAGAAGTAATCTAAACGTCTTGGGTTTGGGCCCCACTATTTATAGTCCATTTCTCTTTGTTCTCTGTTGTCAGAGAGGCTCTGAGCTCAGCCAAAACCAGTTCCATCCTCTCTGGTGCAGCTTCCCATCAGGAGGTGGAAACAGCATTGTGTAAGGCAGACCAGGTCCATTCAGGTGAAAAGGAAATCTCCTTCCGCTACTCTAAATGCAGCCCAGGTCTATTCAGCCCAGTCCTGTCTCACCCTGGAAAGGCAGGACACACCTCACCCCCCAAGTGGCTGTCTGAACAGAATAACATCTCCAGATCCTGTTACTCCAAAGCCAGACAGTCAATACACAAACCTAGCAGAGACACACGGGATGGCTAAGCAAGAAAATACCCACTTTCTATAAGTGGCATTTTTAAACCCCTACTAAAAGATGCATTTTTACATTCTGCGTTCTGGCATACTAAACCTCTCTTTCAAATCTTCTTCCTATGGGCAGTTATACTTATAAGTTGTTATAAGTAAACTCCCCACTCTATCCTATGGGACAGATAGCCTTTCAATAGTGAAACACGAAATTGGCAGCATTTCACTACCAGGACATGCCACCCACATCAGGACATGTCCTACCTATAACATACATTGCACCCTGCCCACAGGGGTAACTTAGGCCTACCATAGGGGTGACTCACATGCAATAAAAGGGAAGGTTAGGGCCTGGCAAGTGGGTGCACTTGCCAGGTCGACATGGCAGTAGAGAATGTGTGCAGACACTTCAGCAGCAGGTCTCAGAACCTTTTGAAATGCTGCTTGTGTGGGTGGCACAATCAGTGCTGCAGGCTCACTAGAAGCATTTGAGGCACAGGCCTTGGGCACACACAGTGCACTGTACTAGGGACTTAGTAGTAAAATAAATTGTCCAATCATGGAAAAACCAATCCATAATAACAATTTACACAGACAGCATATGCACGTTAGCACTGATCAGCAGTGGTAAAGTGCCCAGAGACCTAAAACTAACAGAAACTGGGTCAACAACAAGAGGCCAAAAAGCAAAAAGTCTGGGGGTAAAGCCACTGGAAAAGCCAAGTCTCACAGTCATACTGTGCCCGTATATTGTTTAGCTTGTTATTTTAGGAGTGATAGTACCATGGTTGACCAGGTTAGACAGGAATGAATGTGCCTAGACACCTCTAGATAGGAGTGGGTTGAATAAATGTGAAAGAGATGGAAGAAATGGAAGAGATCATTATGGCCAGTAACCCTGCTTATCTTGCTGACAAGCTCACAATCTAAAGTGGCTCTCCACACATCTGTAGCCAACCCACCATCAGACTGCAGACTAAGAAGTGTAAAAAAGACAGAAAAGAAGGCAGAAGGCCATTTCTATCTATGCACCTAAGATCTGGGACACGTTCCAGTTTCCATAAAGACCGTCCCAACGCTGCTCAAATCTTTAAAGAACAATTTATAACAATGCTGAAACAATCCAATAACCAGGAATTTTTTGTATGACATATTGGCTGTATGCTTCCTATGACCCTGTACAGCACTCCATTGCCTTTCTGCCAAGTCTGCAGTGTACAAATGGCACATATATACATACATAGAGACCTCCAAGTCTACATCAGTGTTTTCAAATCTGCTCCGAGCAATATCTGCTAGTATACCATCTGCCCAACCGCTACAGAAAGATAATGACAGAGTTTCATTAATGTATAATCAGGCAGATAGGAAAAATTAAACTATGAATAGTTGCATAGAGACATACAGATTCTTCATAAATCAAAACTTGACATTACAGTTTTCAAAAAATCTCATAGTTACAAAGTCAAGGCAGGGGGAGGGGTACCTCACTGATATTCTGATTAGACCAGCTTGTGGACATAACGTGAATCTTTCTTCAGATAATCTTGTCTTCATAAAAATATGAATGTCCTTACTACTTACATATCTTTAGCTGTCAGAAAGCTACTATGATATTTTGAATCGCAGAAATGTAATTCCACCAGTTCATTAAGGAATACAATCTCAAGCAATACTGTGCAGGCCGCACCTGTATAAGCAGATGCAGGACCTTAAAATGAATCTTCAAAAGTATCTTTCTCCTGAAGTTATGTAGCAAATATTATTTAAGAGTGGATCTCTCTGGGAAGAAATGTGTATTCTAGATAATGTAGGGGAATTGGTCACAAGATCCTTACTACAGAGTACAGTTGCTGCTGATGTCTTCGACAAGCAGCTACTGAGTAAAATACAACATTTCCGCTCCAACACTACAAGTGACCTCTCAGATACAGGAGCTTCTGTTAATTATTTACTTTCCATGGTAAAGAAATCAGCAACCTTACAATCCAGTTTAATAAAGATTGCAGCAAGAACGTTACTTTTGTCAGTATATCTGAGGAAGTAGTGGTAGAGGAACATCAAACACTCGTTTGGAGATCAAATGCTCACTGTGTAAGCTGGTGTTTAAATAAGACCTGTGGTTCCAAAAGGTCACTGTTTGGTAACCAGGCTATGCATGTATAAAATAAGAATGCAGCTGTAAACACAGTCAAATTACATGCAATACAGCGGCTTTTAAAAGATCGATGAACAATGAAAACCTATTACCTCTGTTATTGAACCACAATGCTATTTGTCTACATGAATCATGGTATATAAAGTGGTGGCTTCTCTGCTATGGCAGAGAGCGTCACCCCACTGCTTTCAAGCTGTGTGAGAAGAGGAGACATACATGATAATGACTTTCATTTATTATCATTTTATGTGTCCTTTGTGGGCGGGAGGGTTGGCAGGGCTGCTGTGCTCACTGAGCAGGAAGGGGCAAAGTGGTTTGCCCACTCAAGTGCTCAATGACTGTTTGGTCTGGCCTCTCGGGCCACCCAAAGCAGTCATGTACACTTCCCTGTTCTCCATGCAGGCTGTATAACAGCCTGCATGGAGACCATGCCCACCCCTAAGCCCCTGGCTGAGCACCATGTCATGGCACTCAGACCAATTACAACGCAGTACTGCAGTGCTGTGATTGGCTTAGGGGAGGGAGCCCTCCTTCCTGCTTCCTGTTCCTGGAAGGAGACTCAGGAGAGAAGGAGCACAGAAGACACTGGACCCAGCCCGAGGTAAGTTTTTTTTCATTTTGTAAATTTCTAAACCTTGATCCCCATGGGCGACCCAGCTCACGACCCCGCCCGTGACCCCACCCGCGACCCCGTCCGTGATCCCGCCCGCGACTCCTTCCACAACACTCACAGCCCCAGCAATGAGCCATGCTGGCTGGCTCTGGGTGTATGGACAGTTGCAGTTTAATGTACTATTGTTGCTCTGCCATTAAAGGGATTTAGCTAGTAATTAAAGGGATTAAGATAGTCATGGAAGAGGTAATAGAGGATTAATTACTTTATGAAACATTCATTTAACATTTAACATTTATCAGGAATTTACACTAAATGCTGCTAAACTATAAAATGTTCTTGCAGAGAATAACTTGGAGGGGCTAAGAGCTTTATTTTATTTAACCTTCATTTAACCCAGATAAGAGGTAATAGAATGTACTAGAAAACCAGTTAGTTAAAAAATATGAGTCCTTGAAAGAAAAATACCCTTATTCTGTTGTTTTTACCGGAGACTTCATTTGTAATTTATTTTGCAGTACAACTTCCCTTGAGAAGCTGAGAATATGCAGTAACTTACACAATATACAACCTCAAATTTGAAATCGAACAAGGCGTTCAATAGTGATACATAAAACCCAAAGAATTCATTATGAACAAAGATTTTAAATGTCTGATTAGCCAGCTTTGTAATGATCAACAGGCCTGGCCTATATTTATTGCTCAGCAAAGGTTATTTTTCTCTTACAGAATATTGTTTAATTGAAATAACTCCTTCTAAATGTGAAGCAAATTAGGAAATATATCCCCTTGCAATAAGCGATCATTTGCATCAGTTAATTCAGATTGTACTATTGTTATACTGTAACACGCATAAAAGGAAATTGGTTAGTACTCTTGATAGCAACACATCATGGGGATGCACATCAGATGGTCTGTAAAATATTTAACTAAGGTTCAGCACTAGTGTGGAGGTAATCAAGAAATGGAACTTATTTTAGAGGAGAAAAATCTATTTTCATCTAAGAGTGCATTTTAAAATGTATTTGTGATACATTTGGTTGTGATCTTGGACAAAATGATACACAATTTAGTTGGTAGAACAGCTCAGACAAAAATTCTACTCAGTTATTGATACTGCAAAGTGTTGGAAAATGGCCCTCTCTGAAGGGTCACCTCAAACTTTTTGCCTTCCTGCTCAGCTTTTGCTGACCTCTTTTGTGTTGGCTTTAGGCCTCTAGGCACAGTGCTAACCAGTGCTGAAGTGCATGTGCCCTCTCGCTAAAATGTGATCACATTGACTTACCCACAATGGGCATATTTCATTTTGTTTTAAGACCCTAAAAAAGTGCACTACATGTGCCCAGGGTCCGTAAATTAAATGCTACTAGTGGGCCTGCAGCACTTGTTTTGCCACCCACTCAAGTAGCCCTTTAAAGAGCCTGTGTGTGCCATTTACACTGCTATATCGACTTGGCATTTAAAACCCCTTACCAGGCCTTAGACACACCTTTTATTACAAAAGAAGCCACCTCTAAGATAGGCCCTGGTTAGCCCATAGGGCAGCATGCTGTCTAAATTAAAAGTAGGACATGTACTGTTGAGTTTTGCATGTCTGGTAGTGGAAAACATCCAGATTCGTTTTTCACTACTGTGAGACCTACCCCTCTCATAGGTTAACATTGGGAATTTCTTATTACACTTATAAGCTGTAATTTCTGATCAAGAAGGAGTAGTTCTGACATGTTTTATATCATTGGAATGATGAAGATAAATCCCCTTTGCCGGTAAAGTTGAACTTATCATCACTGTTTTAGAAATTGTACTTTTAGAAAGACGCAGTTTTCTGCTCTTAGCCCTGCATGCCTGCAGCCTGTCTCCAATGCATGTCTTGGGTGGGTGACAGCTGGACTTTGTGCATTCCCTCTAAAACAGCCACATAGAAAGCAAGGTAAGGTGTGACCGAGTGGCCATCCACATCCTGATGGGTCATCCTGGACAGGATGGGAAGGAGGGGCTGACACAAACACCTGAATATGCAGTGTTCTGTCCCAACACATCTGAACTACTTTCCTGATTCTCTGGCCCTGTCTCCATGCGACGGCGTGTCTTTCAGCCTCCACGACCTTTTAAGCAATGCGTCTTGTGCTAGTAGGAGAACTCCAACAACGCCTCAGTGTCTATGTCTGGTGTCTTGTTGCCACAGCAATGCGAGCCCTCGTGTCATGAAAGACTCGCACCACGCCTCCTGAAAAGAAAATAGAAACAGAAGATCAAGCTGGTATTTCATGGATCCACTGTGTGCGGCGGACATTTTGATTCATGTTGTACAAAAAAATGTACACTTCCTTTCTTTAAGGACCCTCTGAACCCATTGTTTGACAAACATTGTTGCTTGGAGCTTTGACAATGTTTTTGGACATAACGCTTGGGGTCAAAACAAAAAAAGTTGTTTGCCACTTCTCAATCAAACTGTGCACAAGACTAATGAACGCTGTCCCTAAGCTCGCAGCTGCTAAAAAGTTTGGGGGTACGTATGTGCCCAACATAAAGGTCTTCTTTCAGAGACATTTAGAGACTTTCAAAAACGAATTATAGGACATTGTTTTGGCATTCTTGCAGTGTATTGTTGTTAATGTACCAATGCATTTTTCTAATCTGCCAGTGCAGTTTTTGTTATTCAGTCAATGTGTCGGAGCCCTTCTGAGACAGGATTTCAATATCCTAAGTGTTCCTTCTATGATATGTAATGAAGCTAAATAGCAAGACAACGTATGTACACAGTAAATTGTTTGGGAACTAATGGTGCCTGTTCCTTTCAGATCCCTGTTATTGCCACATTCGACCTGCTGCTGATAACCTACAGTCCTGAGTACCAGTAAATCCCGTCCACCCAGCAAATAACCAAGACGAGTAGACATGCTGAGACCAGTGCAGTTTGTTTTTCTCTTTCTCCTCCAATCCCCCTCCCTTGAGACCTCCCTTGGTGCAGTGTGCTTTATCACCATTGTTACCACAGTTAGGTCTCAGAGGGAGTGGGATCCTCTTGTCACTCCATCAGAACTATCTGGAGATTCAGGTGAGTGGCTTGCGACACTGCCTTTATGACCCCCTGAAATCAGACGCTGCTCGACGTGTGAAGAATCTTTGCCAGTAGGAAGGACTGCAGCGCTGCTACAAGTACTGCCACACTGCTGGAATGTTGTTATGGAAGAACTGCTTTTCTGCTGTGCTGCCCTGTTGCCTGCTACCTTCTGTCCTGCTGAGGAAGAATTGGGCTCTTTGACTTGAACCCTGAGTGATCTCCAAGGGCATGCTGGCTTGCCTCCTGTTTTAAGACTCAGGGATATCAAGGTCTTACCCCCTGCTCCTGTGTCTGGTCTATTGAAGTGAAACCAGGTGCTTGCTCCGGTGGAGCTGACGCATCCTCTGCTGTGTGACCAGAATAGAAGTTTCGCCACTGTTGCGGGAACAGAACTGGCACATTGTATTTGAAGTCAGCGCATAGCCATCGGAACTGACACATCGGAACCACCACATTGCTGCCACTGGAGAGAGATGATTGACGTATCCCCTAGACTGTGTGGAGAAACCCAGCGCATCGGTTTTGGAACCAACACATCTCGGAACGGGGCTTCATCTATGGAACTGGCGCATCGCCATCATTGTTTGGAGAAAATAGACTCAGCATCTCGACTGTAGGATAGAAACCAATGCATCACTCGGCTGTACCCTACATCTCGCTGTTGCGACCAGGATCAAGGTACTTTGGTTCAGCAGGTCCAGCAAGTGCTCCATCATGATCTGCCTGAACTTTTGAATTTGGCCCAGTCCAGTGTGACCAGATAGCCCCATAAGCGCTTATTGCTTCTAAGTGCTAATTTTTCGTTTTATTCTTTAAAAATTCATATCTTGATTTCTATGTATTGGATTTTTTTCATTTGTGTCTTATTTTAGGTATAACATCATAATCTGTTTTTCTAAACTGATGTGGAGTCTTTGTTTGGAGTTTTTACTGTGTTACTGTTTGAAGTGTTGCACAAATACTTTACACATTGCCTCTTAATTTTAGCCTGCCTGCTCTATTCCAAGCTACCAGAGGGTGAGCGCAGGTTAATTTATGGTGTGTATCTGACTTACCCTGACTAGGATTGTAGTTCCTGCTTGGAAAGGGTGTTTATCTCTGCCAACCAGAAACCCAACTTCTAACACAAAGTATCTCAGAAATCTTAAAGAAAATGCTTAGGTAGAGTCTACAGAACAACCAGTAATTGCACCATTGAGGAATTTTTATGTATGGCACAAAAAACCACTATGTATTAAAAACAAAGCAAAATGTTTATGAATCTAAATGGTTCAAACACTTTTATGAAGTTCTGGTGTGTTATCCATTAAATGGATGGGAATCTGAAGCATACTGTTGACACATACATCAATGAAGCTCAACGGGAGAAGCACACTACGCACTGATACTTCAACCCTAGACTGAGTGTTATTGAAGATAGTATGGGTCCTGCAAATTGTATTGAAGAGCTATATCTGAGATTTACTGTAGCACCCTCTTTAACTAAAGCCTTAAATTATTTGCGTGCTCCAGCACTGATTTTTTTTGCTGCTGTGCTCTGAAAAAAATTCTCCAAATTTTTAACTTCTGTAGTTACACCTCTGTTAAATGTGATGTTCAGTGCTGATGTTAATTCTGGTATCACTATGTAAAAAATAAAAAAAACAATTGCAATACAGACCCAAAGTGCTGGTCTAGATGTTGAGTGCAAGATTTTCACAAAATCAATAACAACGCACCGAAATGACTGTCTGAAAGCATAATACTGGTTTCAAATGGGCTTTCATCCCAGGTTAAACACGTATGCTAGCCTCTTGTCATTCACTTACCTTGCTTCTCGGTACCTGGCGTAAAATTACTTGTGTCTAAATTAGCTTCTACAAAGATTTTAGTATCACCTTCAGTAAAGTTGACAACAAGATTTTATGGCATAAATGCTCTAAACTAGGAGTGAATGAGTTCCGTTAGAAACTGATTGTAGACATGCATTGGTCAAGATCGGACTTCTTTGATATAATAGAAATGAGTACTGATCTTCTCAAAGGGTTCATTCTAGTCCTTTCCTTGCTAAATGTGTATATATTTATTGTACCACTATTACTAGAATAGGTTAATTGAGGCTGTGGTTTGGCCATGAACAATGATGGTCGCCTGAAATGCTAGCTCTGCTGTAGGACGGGCTCCAGACAGAGGACGTGGCTTCCTGTGCAGGGCTGAGGGTATTCCATCAATGTTTTTTACAGTATTGGAAACTATGGAAACCAACAGTATGAACTCCAACGCGGCCAAGGTATAATTTAATAGGAGCGAGACTGAACAGTGTGAGGGGACCATGAGCAATCAGGTCTCTCAGGTATCTTTAACAAGTGGTATTAACTTTCTTCAGTGCTTCTTCCATTGAAGAAATCATCCGAGATGCGACCAGGAGTCCTCGAGGCAGAGTACGTTCGAGTGAGGAACTCCCAAAGTCATTTAAATATTCGAATATGGAATGGAAGAAGAACTAAAGAAAGTTAATTCCACTTGTTAACGACACCTGAGAGACCCGATTCATACCTAGGATGCTACCGATTTGGAAACCCCATGCGGTTTGGAATTATCACCGCATATTGAGATGTACTTCAATACAAGAATTAGCCTTGAGAAAGTCGTAGGACGATTTCCCTATTACGACGAAACACGTGTTGACTGTTGAAAACTTCTGGAAAAACTTACACTGAATAAAGTGACCAACAAAGAAGAAAGAATACTTACCTTTTGTAAATTACTGCATTTATTCTGTGGAAAAACGTTACATACTTGTGTTATTTTAACTATTAAGGAGTGTTATCTGTTCTACAAGGCTGTGGCCTATGCTGAGGAGAGGGGTGGTTTCTCCTTTACTTATAGCACCGTCAAAGATAGTGTTCTTTAATAATTTGTGTTAATTTTCTATGTGGCGCAGTTCACCTAAAAATAATAGCACTGTCTGGTTTACTTCATCAGACACCAAAGATAGCTTTCCTACCGTCTCCCAAACAAATGTTATCACTTAATAAATGTAATAATTTAACTCAATGTTATCCTATGGGAGAGCTAGGCCATGTAATAGGGAAGAATGAATTTAAGAATTTTACACTACCATGACATGTAATACATAAAAGTACATGCCCACTTTATAAATACAACACAACCAGCCCTAGCAGCTGTTTAGACCCCACCCTAGGGGCAGCTCATATGTATTAAAAAGGAAGATGGTTTATCCCAATTGGCATATTTAATGTACCAATAAGTCCGTAATACAGTGGTACTAAATGTACATAGTGCCTGTAAATTAAATTCTACTAGTGGACCTGCAGCACTGCCTATGCCACCCACTTAAGTAGCCCCTTTAAGAATATCTCAGGCCTGCCATTGCAGCCTGAGTGTACAGTTTTTAAACTGCTATTTCGACCCAAACCTTCTTTTGTAATCCATATATCACCCATAGGGTAGGCCCTGAATATCCCACAGGGTAGGGTTCAGTGTATTTAAAAAGTAGGAGATGCAAATGTTACATGCCCTGGTAGTAAAAAAACTCTTACATTTGTTTTCCACAAATGCTAGGCCTACCTCTTGCGTAGGATAATATTGGAGTTACCTAATTACATCTAATAAGCTGTAATTTCCAAATGGGAGTAAGTAACCAATTCATGTTTGGCATCTTTAGAGTTGTAATGAAAAACACATTCTTATAGTAAAGTTAGATTTTAAATTACAATTTTGAGAATACCACTTTTAGGAAGTTGAGATTTTTCTGCTTTAGCCATGTAGTGTCTGTAGCTTTTCTCTGGGTCTCATGACTGAGTGTAGCTGACAGTTGGGCTGTGGGTATTCCTCCTAGACAGCCACACACAATAGAGAGCTTAGGTTAGCCTGAATGGGCCATCACTGGCGGGATGGGAGGGTGGAGCTGGGCACAGGCCTACTTACACTTCAATATGCTGCGTCCTGCTCTGACACAAGGAGATGCCTACCCCCTGTAGTTAGACTGGATCCCGGACAGGGAAGGCAGGTTGCCTCAGGACTTCAAAGGGAAACCTCAGAAGCTTCCCTCACCTTCCTGAGGAAGGGCAGCAGGTATAAATATTGGGCCTCAGACACCAACTCTTCAGTATACGTCGGGACCTGTGGATACACTGCTAGGAATAAGGACTGCATTGCTGATGAATGGACTATGGAATGCCGTTCTTCGGGATTGCTGCTCTGAAGGACAGACTGCTGTGCTGACCTGCTGCCTGATATCCCCTTGCCTGAGTCAGACAGACTCGACCTGCATCTCTTGAACCCCAGACCTCAGAGTGACTCCAACGGATAGTTGTCAGGCCTCCTGGCTACAGCATCAGGGACAGAAGGCTCAAACAACCTTGAACCCAGCACCTGAACACTGCCAACTGTGAGTCCTACCCTGCCAAGTGATGGCACCCCGTTCCTGGATCATTAAAAGTGGGTCTAATGGTGCTCTGCCAGCCCATCTGTGGACCCAGCAGAACCGATGCCTCTCCCCTGATACGTGGCGCAATCCCAGAGAGAACCGATGTATCACCTCTGCTGCAAGGGTTTTCCTGATGCAAAGGACTCCACATCAACCAAGCATTGTATGGTCTGCCTGTGCAAAGCTTTCCCAACGCATTCCCTCGCATCACAAATCTCTCGTCAATGGCAGTCTCAAAGACGTTTCCCACATTGCAAACTCACAGCTCCTCGGAACTGATGCATCTCCTCATCTGCGCAATGAAACCTTGATACCAGAAATCACATTGCAAGACCTCGTCGATGGGATCCTCAACAATGATGCAGGACTTCACACAGAAACCTCACCACATCTGAAAACCGCTGCATCACTTCGACTGCACAGCATATCTGTGATGTGGATCTTTGCAACGGTCCGCCAACCTGGAGTTTTTTCAGTGGGTCTAACTGGCTCCCTGTAGCAAGCCCACGCTCCATCGTCGTTGGCCTGAACTGCTTACTTTTTCCTGGTCCAGTGCGGGCAGATAGCCACAGTTGACACTTTGTGCTTTTTGGCACTAATTTTACTGCAAACTTTAAGACGCATATCTCAGGTTCTACTGATTGGTTTTTTTGCCATTTTGGTCTTGTTTTTTTAAAATTAAAAATGACTCTGTTTTTCTAAACTGCTGTGTGATCCTTTTGAGGTGTGTTCCTGTTTGAAGTTATGCAGAAATACTTTACACATTGCCTCCAAGTGAAGTCTGACTGTTCTGTGACAAGCTACCCGAGGGCTAAGCACAGGTTAATTTAGGGTTTGCTTGTGAATTCACCCTGATAAGTATTGTGGTTCCTGATTGAGAATGGTTGCACCCCCCCTCAAACAGTAACCCAGATTCTTACAATCTCCAACAGGGCTATACATACTAATATACCAATCAATACTAAAAAAATATAAATCTTAAAAAATAATTTTAAAGCCAAGCAAAATCTTCCTTCACATGTAGCCAACTTTCTTCTATAAACACTGTTTTCAATAACATCTCAATCCTAAAAGCAAAGTGCAAATGTTTGAAAAATGCTCTAAAATGTTAGTTTAAAATTATTGCAGGCATTTACTAAATTAGTCCTTCAGAATTGTTAATGTAAGCATATAAAAACGTATGCGGGCAAAATATTTTCAGCAGTTCAACTGTTCTTCTTATTAAGGAAATGTGAAAAAATAGTATAATACTAAGTTCTTTTCAAATGATAATAATTATTATGCAGATACAAATGTATCTTCGACTGAATTCCTAAATAAGTACAAGATCAGGTGCGGGCATTTAGTTGCAAGCGGAATTCTTAAATGTGGGCATAGAAAAAATATTAATTCTAATCTAAGAGAATTATGCACACACTCTTATGGGAAACAAATCTAAAATCAAAATGTTCTTTTCGTAAAAACTAAAAAATTCAGTTCCATTAGGAAATTATTCAATATTCTCCACTTTCAGTCTCAGTCCATGCCAGCTCATGATGGTTCTTCAAAGAAATTGCTAGTCTCTCAGTTAAATCTCTCTTTCTCCTGGCTCGATCATTGTCAGATATGCTCATTAGGGAAATGCATATTTTTTGTTTTGCACTTTTGTTCTTGTTGATATTATGACTTCATGCTTTTCAAAATCTTTGTCATTCAGCTTTCTTATTGCTTCAGCTGTGTGTGCTTCAATTCTCTTTTTTATCTTCCATCACATTTGCTTCAAATGCCACATTTTCTTCTTAACTTTTTTCTTGATTTGCACTAATTGCAAAAGAAACACATTGACTTGATCCTGGAGTATTCACAGTTAGAGTACTTGAATTTTGATGTTCTTGCTTTCGATTTTGTTGTTCTTCTTGGTGTTTTTCTTAATTTGATTTTTCTTGAACTCTTTGTTATCACCTCTTTGGATCCACATAGTGAACTCAAGTTTGACCCAGTGAATTAGTCAATGTCAATGTCAATGTCAAAAACTCTTGATTTCGATTTATATCATAAAAGACATGCTAGCAGCCATATAAAACCGACATCAAGTGAAACAATACAGTCATAATATCACCATAAGATCCATACAATAAAAAATTCAATGCTAGGAATGTACATATTACTAAAATTAATAAATATATATACATCACTTTAAAAAGATATTAAATACAATGAAAAGACTTGACAGTTTATGCAGTATAAAAGAAACAAGATACGGGAGACAATAATACTAAATAGGGACATGTACTCCTCCCGAAAGACTAGGGAGTAACAGTCATCCCACTTTTACAAAGCTATACAGCGGACAATGGGGTCAGGCATGGGAAACTCCTACACCGAATAATCCAAGCCCAGCTGATAAATTTGGCTACCCCAGTCACTACTAGGTTAGAAGTATCAGTTTTCAGAATTCTGCTAGCTGTTTGGACAGATCTTGTGCCAACAGTCTACAAACTGGGCCCAGCCACTTCCGCCTCGAGGCACGATACTGGGGGCAAACAAAGAGGAAATTATCTTACGTTTCCTCCTGATCCAGACAGAACAAGCAGTCACTACAGTTCCCACTTCCCCAAGACTTGGTTTAAGCCCCTTACGGGCAATGAACCAGCTCTAAATTGATGAAAGAGCTTGCGATCCAAAGTCTTGGATATTATGCCCCAATAATGCTCTTGAAAACATGTATCTTTAGCATTGAGGAAGTTTGCAGTGAGCGAACCGACTGCCACCATCGAGTGGCGTCTACTAATTACCCAATTCCAGTATAATTCTTTCAAGGCACTTTTAGAGGGGAATGTTGCTGTTGCCGGTTTATACCACAACTCACCCAACCCCAGGTCCAATAACAACGACTTAATTCCAGCAAGCCACACAATACATTGGGAGCTCCTTAGGTTTAAGATCTCTAACAGACCCAGTGAATTAGTAGTTTGTGTCACCACTGCATCATTTGCAATCTTCAATCTTTTCGTATGAGATATGTGGATTCAATGCAGCAAGCCTCCACACTTTATAGCAGTGTTCATCACCAAGATCACTTGATATGTGCCTTTCTACAGAGGATCCAAATAAGCCTACTTAATATGCTTCTTTACCTCAACTGAGTCTCCAGGCTCTAGGTCGTGGCAGGGCTCTTCACTCATTGAAGTTGTTGTAAACTTCACCGGGCGAGATCTAGAGGTTACCAAATCCACCAGTCCTTTGCTGTCATCTTGTACCAGATTATCAATAATAATCAGAAGAGCAGCTGAAGGAATACCAGGCCTCCTCATGGCCCTCCCCATTAGCACCTTGTTAGAAGTTAATAATGTACTTTTACAAAGTGTTCTTAGTTTACTTAGTAGAACCAGAGGAAGGCAATCTGGCCATTTCAGTGAAGTTGAGGCACAAACTTTTGTCAATTTTGCTTCCATTGTACTGTTGGCCTACTCCACCACACCTGATGCTTGAGAACGGTAACTGCAATGGAATTTCTGTTCCAATTTTAGACCCATGCAAAGTACTCTCAATGCCTCATTTTTAAAATTAGCTCCTCTATCTGACTCTAAGGAAGTTGGCAGGCCAAATCTAGGAATCAACTAAATCATAATAGCTTGGCTACAGTGAGGGCATCGCTGTGCCTAGTGGGGCATGCCTTGAATCATCTACTGAAAATACAATCACTAAAATATACAGTAGCACTTTATATATCACCACCTTTACAAAATCTCATCTCTCATCTCTCCTCTGATTCACATCCCCCAGCCAGACCTCTGGTTGAATCACATCACTGCCTTTACCTGCTCCCCCCTCATCATAGACTCAGCCAAATCTCTCAGAATCACATTAGACCAGCATCTGAACATGAAGTATCATATCAACAATGAGTGTAAGGGAGCTAATCACTTGATGAGGATACTCAGAAAAATCAAACGCTTCCACAAACTGATTTCAAGCAGGTGGTCGAAGGCGTGTGTTGCCGAGACTAGACTATGGCAGCGCTACGTTCTGTGACCTCCCCAAAGATACCTTGGTTTCTCTAAGGGCATCACTGAACGTGGCGGCTAGACTGGTTACAGGTACCATAAGAAAGGCACACATATCCCCAGTCCTAAAATCCCTGAAATGGTTGCCCTACGAAGCTCGTATTCAACTAAAGATTGCTTGTTTGGCGCACAAAGCCCTCCACCTCAAAACCCCCAGTTATCTAGCACAAAAGCTTGAATTATCAGGTGGTGGTAGACCCTCAAGAAGCGCTAACACTTTCCTTTGAAACCACATATCTTTAGCAAAAAGAGAACCTGCCACTGAGCCTTCTCTGGCGCGCCCCGAAGATCTGGAACTCTCTTCCACCAGAAGTATGCAGAATCTCCTACACGGTTGCTTTCAAATTAGGAGCCAAAAGATTCCTAATGAACAAGTTCTTACCGTAAATGGGTTAGGATCATCTGCTCTAAGTCACTGAGCCTACAACCGTAAGACCTTCATTGCATGGTTCTCTCCTTTACCTCATCATTTGCCCCCCTCCTAGCCTGCTATGTACCAGTTAATGTATTATTCGCCTTTGAACCCTTTGTCCAGTAATTATTCATGTGTGTTATCTTATTTGATGTCGATATTGCTTTTATTACCTTACTGCCATCCTTTTGTAAAGCGCTCTGTTATCCTTCGTGATCTTGTTCGCGCTATATAAAACTTTATAAATAAATAATTGCCTTTCTGTCGCCCTTTTCCTGCTGACAGATAATACATCGCTCACATAAAGTTTCAGCAATTATCCTAAAATGAGGATTAAACCAATACTTTTAAAGACAGCTACAATCCAGTGCGTTCCCCATGTTTAGGTCCATGTATTTATCTTTTTGTCTTTTTTTCTTGTCCTCATTTGCCTTACCCTCCTTTCAGAATCGTCAACCACCTTGCGTGTCGCCTGCCAGAAGACTTCAGATCTTTGCCTTCTCCTGTTTCAAGACACAAATGTAATCTTACTGGCGGAAGGCGCATCCCAAAAGTATAGAGGGAGGAGAGTAGAATGCAAGCATGCTATAACTCCAACTCCATCTCAGTGTTTTTCAACCTGCTGGACCAACAGTATTTCGAAGGGGGCCTTTGTCCTAGGTCCATGGAGACAATCTAGGCATAATCATTGGACCCGGGGAAAAAAAAACCAAAAAAAAAAACCCCAGGCCTTCATCTCCACTGAACCAACAAGTCCCAAAAGGCCAAATTTCTTTTATTGCCAGGTCTGGCGAGATCTACTTTAGAAGTTTCGTATAACGATGTTAACCAACCCGAGTGTAAGGGGGCCGAATTCTCCATCCATACTTTACAAATTTGCCTCCTGGCCAGGAGAATCGCATAAAACAAAAAAGACCTAGCCTGGCCAGTTATGCCTGCCTTGAAGCCGAAGATGAGAAAAGGCAACGTGAGAGACAGCAAGATGTTTAAGATAGAGTTTAAAGACCTTATTACTTCATCCCAGAACCTGGCGATAAGGGGACAGTCCATAAACATATGAACATCGGATGCTTCACTGTAGTTACATTTGTTACATTTCTTTCCTGGGATGAATTTCGACAATCTCAGGGGCGAGAGATAGGCCCGGTGCAGCGTGAACAGATGATTTCGCCTGAGCCAGGCAGGCTTCACGATTTTATAAAGGAGGGTAAAGATTTTAACCATATCTCCTCACAAGGGAACCCCATCTCTTCCTTCCACAGTTCATCAGGGAGAGCAAGGTCCCCATCAGCCTCCTCCAACATACTACAATACCATAGGGCTACCTCCTTGCCCCCCGACCGCTCTACCAGCTGCTGTTTCAGGCTAGATATCTTTCCCAAAGGAACCCCCTTCCTAGTCAACACCTTGGCCCAGCTTTCTAACTGTAGATATTTAAATCTAGAGAAGCCTACCAACTCCCATAAATCCTCCCAGGCCCTCAACCCCCCTTCCGCCACAAGCTCCCCCCATCTTACCACCCCGGCGTCTCTCACCATAATGGACAATCTATCTTGTAAACATAAAGGTAACCCGGGGGAGTCCCATACCGGTGCATAGTTGGAGTAATAGGACAGTCCTATTCTCTTCCTAATCTGAGTCCAGGCTGACCCCAGAGATGCTAATATTTTTAATTTGACCTTTTAAAAAAATTTCTGGTCCCCAAATTTAAATACGAATCCGTCCATTGACAGGTCCGCTCCAATCAGCATGGCCTTAAACATTGTCCCAGAAGATGTACCCCGTGGTGTTTTTAGGAGCATTCTTGTGTGGGACAACTGAAAAGCCCAATTGCAAAAAACACAGTTGATGGACAGAATGTAGAACAATGTCATACATTCACCCCAGTACAAGGATCTGGGCCTAAATCCATCGTTTTTTTGCACTCCACACCACCCTGGGTTAGACACTGGCTATATGCAAATCAGCTCTGACCCTGTGCCTCATGGGAACAGTCCTGTCCGAACTACCAAGCCATGTCTTTCCCAGACCGGAATCAAGCATCCAAGGACTGGTTTCTGGCTATCAGCCTTCATTCAGCCTGGATAGCTTGACTCCAGTGGTGTGGAGAGCCTGGGGCTCACGTCTGAGCATACCCAGCCCACTCGGGGTGAAAATTGCAAAAAACACAGTTGATGGACAGAATGTAGAACAATGTCATATATTCACCCCAGTACAAGGATCTGGGCCTAAATACATCGTTTTTTTGCACTCCACACCACCCTGGGTTAGACACTGGCTGTATGCAAATCAGCTCTGACTCTGTGCCTCATGGGAACAGTCCAGTCCGAACTACCAAGCCATGTCTTTCCCAGACCGGAATCAAGCATCCAAGGACCGGTTTCTGGCTATCAGCCTTCATTCAGCCAGGATAGCTTGACTCCAGTGGTGTGGAGAGCCTGGGGCTAACGTCTGAGCATACCCAGCCCACTGGGGTGAAAATTGCAAAAAACACCGTTGATGGACAGATTGTAGAACCATGTCATACATTCACCCCAGTACAAGAATCTGGGCCTAAATCCAACATTTTTTTGCACTCAACACCACCCTGGGTTAGACACTGGCTATATGCAAACCAGCTCTGACCCTGTGCCTCATGGGAACAGTCCAGTCCGAACTACCAAGCCATGTCTTTCCCAGACCGGAATCAAGCATCCAAGGACCGGTTTCTGGCTATCAGCCTTCATTCAGCCTGGATAGCTTGACTCCAGTGGTGTAGAGAGCCTGGGGCTCACGTCTGAGCATACCCAGCCCTCTCGGGGTGAAAATTGCAAAAACACAGTTGATGGACAGAATGTAGAACAATGTCATACATTCACCCCAGTACAAGGATCTGGGCCTAAATCCATCGTTTTTTTGCACTCCACACCACCCTGTGTTAGACACTGGCTATATGCAAATCAGCTCTGACCCTGTGCCTCATGGGAACAGTCCAGTCCGAACTACCAAGCCATGTCTTTCCCAGACCGGAATCAAGCATCCAAGGACCGGTTTCTGGCTATCAGCCTTCATTCAGCCTGGATAGATTGACTTCAGTGGTGTGGAGAGCCTGGGGCTCACGTCTGAGCATACCCAGCCCACTCGGGGTGAAAATTGCAAAAAACACAGTTGATGGACAGAATGTAGAATAATGTCATACATTAACCCCAGTACAAGGATCTGGGCCTAAATCCATCATTTTTCTGCACTCCACACCACCCTGGGTTAGACACTGGCTATATGCAAATCAGCTCTGACCCTGTGCCTCATGGGAATAGTCCAGTCCGAACTACCAAGCCATGTCTTTCCCTGACCGGAATCAAGCATCCAAGGACCGGTTTTTGTCTATCAGCCTTCATTCAGCCTGGATAGCTTGACTCCAGTGGTGTGGAGAGCCTGGGGCTCACGTCTGAGCATACCCAGCCCACTCGGGGTGAAAATTGTAAAAAACACAGTTGATGGACAGAATGTAGAACAATGTCATACATTCACCCCAGTACAAGGATCTGGGCCTAAATCCATCGTTTTTTTGCACTCCACACCACCCTGGGTTAGACACTGGCTATATGCAAATCAGCTCTGACCCTGTGCCTCATGGCAACAGTCCAGTCCGAACTACCAAGCCATGTCTTTCCCAGACTGGACTCAAGCATCCAGGGACCGGTTTCTGGCTATCAGCCTTCATTCAGCCTGGATAGCTTGACTCCAGTGGTGTGGTGAGCCTGGGGCTCACGTCTGAGCATACCCAGCCCACTCGGGGTGAAAATTGCAAAATACACAGTTGATGGACAGAATGTAGAACAATGTCATACATTCACCCCAGTACAAAGATCTGGGCCTAAATCCATAGTTCTTTTGCACTCCACACCACCCTGGGTTAGACACTGGCTATATGCAAATCAGCTCTGACCCTGTGCCTCATGGGAACAGTCCAGTCCGAACTACTAAGCCATGTCTTTCCCAGACCGGAATCAAGCATCCAAGGACCGGTTTCTGGCTATCAGCCTTCATTCAGCCTGGATAGCTTGACTCCAGTGGTACTTGTACTGGGGTGAATGTATGACATTGTTCTACATTCTGTCCATCAACAGTGTTTTTTGCAACTGAAAAGCCCATGCATAATACTGCAGGTCCGGCAAGGCGAGGCCCCCTTTCTCCCTCCTCCTCCTCAACTTTTTCCACGCTAGTCGGGTGGACCTATAATTCCATACAAAGGAGTTGATTTCTCGCTGACACTTATCCAGTGATTTAACATCGAAGGCCAATGGGATGGTATTAAAAATGAAAGTAAATTTAGGCAGAATAGACATCTTGATTAGGTTAATCCTACCAAGATTGTTAGTGGGAGGTGAGTCCATGATCTCATTAGCTTCTTACAATTATTGTGTATCCGCTCCAAATTGACTCGAGCAATATCTCCTATCTCTTGTACTACCCATATACCGAGGTACCTCATTGATGTTTTCACTCCAAGATGTAGGTTGGGGATGTTCCACGCCATGATCTCAGTTTTGCTGGCGTTGATCTCGTACCCCGATATATGCCCAAACTCCTTCGCCCGCTTGATTACCTCGGGAATGCTTTGACCGGATCTGACGTAAAAACTAAAATGTCCTCCGCATACAGTGCAACCCGCCTCTCCCACTCTCCGAATTTAAATGGTGGGATATTTTCATTCCCCGCAAAATCTGAGCAAATGGCTCGATATACAAATCGAAGAGAAGGGGAGAAAGCGGGCAGCCCTGCCTCGTTCCCCTCGAGATTTTAAAGCGTTCTGTGAGGACTCCATTTATCATAATCCTTGCCGATGGAGCACTATACATCAGATAGATGACACGACAAAAACCCTCACCAAAGCCAAACTTTTTCAACACTGCCTCCAGATAAAGCCAATTGACCCTGTCAAAGGCCTTTGTCGCATCTAAGGTGAGAGTGGCCAGAGGGAGAAAAAAGGTCGAGGCGATGTTGATTGACCCTACCAAGTCATATGTTAAGTCAGATAACTGCCTTCCTTTAATAAACTCTTTCTGATCTTGTCGTACAATTTCTCCTTTTATGGCCCCCAATCTCGCAGACATGATAGACGCAAAGATCTTTTAGTCACTATTTAAGAGCGAGATTGGTCTATACGATTCGCAGTCAGTTAAATCTTTCCCTGGCTTGGGAATTAAGACAATAGTCGCCTCCCCCCAAGATTTTGGAGGGGCTTCCCCCTTCCTTAAAATTCCATTGAAGAGGGTCTTCTAAATATGAACGACTGCGGCGCTCAGGACTCGATATAACTCTCCTGGCAGCCCATCCGGGCAGGCCGCCTTCCCTTGCTTTAATTGCCCTATGACCCTACTGACTTCAGACTCCGAAATGGTCATCTCCAGACAGTTCCTCTGTACTATTGAAAGAGTGGGCAGTGAGATGTTACCAAGCCATGTATCTCTTTTGGCCACATAATTCGGAGTGTCCTCCCTATAGATCTCCTCAAAGAATTCAAAGAATGCCTGCCCTATCTCCTGATTAGAGGTCCTTGCCAAGGGCTCTCCCTCCACCCTTATCTCATTAATATAGTTCTTAGCTTGATCTGCCTTGACTTTCCATGCCAAAAACCTTCCGGCTGCTTCCCCGAACTCGAAGTGCGAGATTTTACAAACCTCCCACCTTTTCGCCACCCTTTCCTGGAGGATATTTTCCAATTGTCTTTTTAATATTCTTAATTGTTTCTGTTCCTCCAGAGAACCAATGGAATCCCCCAGCTTTGTCTCTAAGTTCCTCATCTCCAGCTCAAGCTTGCTTATCATTTCCCGGTATACTTTCCGCCTGTAAGAGGCTCTGTTTGTTATACAACCTCTGAGAAAAGCTTAGTTTCCCAGACAATTGCTACTGCAGCGGAATCTAAGTTGATCTGCGAGAAAGATCTGGTTTCGGATACCAGGAATTCCATTTCCTCTACTTCCAGCAGCAAGGTACGGTCAAATAACCAGGAAGAATGGTTCGACTGAGACTCTAACTTGAGAGTGAAACCTAAAGCTGAATGGTCCGAAAGATGGGACGGGATATATTCTATGGAGGTTAGTGACTCCTTAAGGCCGTAGGTAAACAAAGCGTAATCGATCTTTGATTTATGTTTATATTTCAAGTTACGGAAGGAGACCCCTAGTTTATTGCCAGCCCTTTCCTGCCATAGATCTGCCAATCCAAGCTGGAGCATTGCTGCAATGAGTCCATGTATTTATCTTGCCATCTTCTGTAGCACTGAATCCGTCAGCTCAACCCTCCTATTTGCCGTCAGAAATCATCTTTATTTTGATAACATCTTTTACCTCACTCTGCCTTTTGCAAACCTTTTCTTTAGTCTCACTGTGCAGATCTTCCTGCTCTACAAACATTTGCACTGCTTGCACTGACAGTGACAAATGTATTTTACTCTCTTTTGTTTCAGAATGTTCGTTTAGCTCTAATGTACCAGAAACACAAGAGCACAGCATTTTGCAATTTCTTCTGAAAAGTTGTTGCAGAATGAGATCATATTATCTGCACTCTTGTGTGTGGCATAGTTTACAATTCCAATTCTCTTTGGCATTGCAGGGCCGGAAGTAAACCTAGAGTTCACAGTCCATTTTTAATGGGATTTCCAGATAATGGCTTAAACTCCTTTGTGACCACAACTGGCCAAAGTCATAGATCACACCAAAACCACATTGGCTAGCCACTTTCTGTCTAGTTCATGCTAAATGTGGAATACCTCTTTTTGTTCAAATCCACATTTAATTATTCAGCCAATTCCTCAAGCTTCTCAAATGAATTCTAAGCATGCTCTCATTTTTTTGCACTCAGAAATGTCAAATTCATATTTATTTATTGTCGACGTTTTGTCACTGTAAATTCCTGTTTCTGCCCTAATTTCTAAAGCCTAATAGGTTTGAAAGTATTAATCCCCACCACTTACTTCTGACTTTGTGAAGATGGCCTAGCATCCATCTCATCTCTCCTCATGTTTGACTCTTGTGCTCCTATCTCTTATACCTGGACTTGCAAATGACCCACGTTATACGAAGGTAGTGTCACTTCAGTGAACAATCTGCCCAGAAACTCATCCTCTCCCTTAGAGCCACTCTCATTCTTTTCAGTCTCCGTCTTTATGTCAATTTTGTTTATATTTCTGTCACCTTTTGCTTTCTTTTTGCCTGATTCTCAGTAATTGCATGAAAAGTACCTACAGTTTCCAGCACTTCCTGACACCATGCCTTCTTCCGTAAACACAATCTCACATCCAGCTAATTTTTAACAGGTTTACCAATTTGTTCTTTTAACATTTTCCTGTTTTTTTTTCATTCTCGACGTGGTGTGTCACTCATTCAACGCTTCAAACTGTGCAGGTCTAGGCTGTGGCTCCATCTCAAACATAACGTCTCAAATTCTCAATCAGCTGTAATTCTATTCCATTCAATATGCCACAGGCATGTGTGGTCACCTGAGTTAAGCATTGTCTCCTGGACTGGAGTATCAACTGGGGGTGAAGTATCTCCCCCATGGTAGGAATCCTAAATTGATTCAAAGGTGCACTCATTGTAACCTCAACCTATATGTAATACTAATACAATCAGTTACAATGAAATTTTAAAACGACCTGCAACGCAATATGTAATGTTAATAAACAAAACAAATATAACCATTATCTACCTACTGGGAAACGGGATGGAAAATCAAACTAACTACAGAAATGGGACAGCAACTTGAGCACTTCCAATCACACAAAAATAGGCTCTTGATCAGCAGCAGCCTACCCTTACAGTCAACGTCCCCGGGCACAGAATAAAACAACTACTCAGTATTCGTTCTCATACTCAACTAGACTAATGATGTACTGTGTAAGGTCATACGTAGGGTATGATGGGGCACAAGTTATAGTTAAATCACTAAAGTATAACTAACAAGTTTCAGTGTTTTTTTCATTTTTTATCATTGGTTCTTATCTCATTTCAGTGCATAAATATAATGTCAATGTAACCTTTGTTTCAGCGATTTTCTCAATTTGTATCATTTGTGTTAAGACCCTATTAACTTTTTCCGGTGAATTTCTGTGTTTCTTTGATCATATTCTAAGCTGACTATACACCCAAGCCCTGTGGGTATCCAAGCCTCTGCAACACTAAGTAGTGCACAGTGGGGGGTTGACAGCAGGGCTACATATCTGTCCAGGGCATTGGCCCAACTTCCCGCAAACGGTGCAAACTCTCTCCCACTACACACAGCCTTCACCTGTGCATAGCGGAGGTTTGGCCCTGAGCTCAACAAAATGTAGGCAGCCAGTTCTCTTTGTGTGTGGCTTCCACCACAGTCCTAGTTGGCTTCAGAGTTTGTGCTATCGTCTTTGTTTTTTAAAGTTTTATTCAATACTGTGGTTCCAGGTTGGTGCCACGGTGCCAGACAGGAGGCCAGCAGCTGGAATGACGGTTTCTGTGATGAACATTTTTTTTAATGACATTTTACCCTTATGAAGGTTCTTTCTGGGACCCCCATATTGCCCAGGTGGTCAGGGTGTGCTCGATGCTCCCTTTTGTGCCCTTTTTCACTTGTTTTCAGGACACAGGACTGAGTCCCTGAGTAATGTAATGGCAGCCCCAACATTTTCTTCAATGTTGCAGCCAGGCAGTCAGATACTTTCAGTATCATGGGTTCTTCTCTGGACCCATGGTACAAAATGGCTGATGGGAGAAAAGGCTCCTGGGACCAATCGAAAAATGCTATTTTAAAACATTTTGGTGCTGATTACTGCATTAGTCTCTGTTGACTAAACAGCCCAATCTGAGGCCCTCTTCCAAATCTAATTTCTGACAGATTTACACCAAATCACAAGGAATTAGCTTTCTGAGTAAAGATATAACTTTGTGCGAAACAATTGATGTAATTACTTACATTCATTCTTTTTTTCTGTGTCAGAGAGCAAACTTTCATATGGGGATTAAATTGTGAAATCACACATTTAGGCCCACTGCTTTTCTTTTCTTGGCCCCTACTTGATAGATCAGCTCAAAGCTTTCCCTAAAGCAGCCAAAGTGGATGAACTTATTTTGGAAAGTTTTGCGCGGATTCATCAAACGGCACAAAAGCTATTTAGAAAACAAGAAATGACTCTCCTATGGAAAGTCTGATTGTACTATGTACATACATATATCTCACCTTCTGGCGACCAAGAAAGTGTACTTTTTTTTGATTTGGTGTAAATTCACTTTTGAGGAGATAATGATCAAAAATATTTGTGTGTCTGAAATTGCAAGAGTCCCTCGAAACCAACTTCAAAAGTGTGTTCTGATTGGCCGAAAGGACTGTTTTCCCCTTGGACCTCCTCTCTCCCCCAGGAGTGCACTCTAGCGGGGGCTAGCACTCTGATTGACTAGCTGCCACATGAGAAAAAATGTAGCACACAGCCATTACAGGACTCAGGGACATAGTCCCCTCTCCTGAGTTTGTTTAAAGAAAAACATATAAGGAAGAGGGTAGGGATTCCCTGTTCCCTAGCACTCATAGGTGAAGGTGTGGGGGGCATACCAAAAGAACACCTCCAAGGGCCAATAGACAAAAAAATTGTTTAATTTTGCCACGATCCGATGGAAGTCCTGTGGTACTCCCTTGGCATTTAAAAAAAAGAATGCAGGGCCAAGGGGTGGGCCAGAGCCCAGAATTCTTGGTTTTAAAGCATTTGAGGAGAGGGACATGAGTGGGGCCGGATGCCCCCTCTCCTCTATTTAGTATGTCCTGGAGAATGCATATTAAAGGGGATGGGGCATGCGGCTCCCCTGCCTGTGCCTCAATTGAGCCCAAGGGACCCCATCACTTGGGCCAAATACTAAATAGAGGAGAGGGGGCATCCCATGGGGTTTGATACTTCACAGTATTCAGCAAAGCCTACTCTTGGGACACTGTGGTTCCCTGCTCAGGAAGGTGCAGACATATCCTGTCCGCACTCTCCCAGACAGGGAACTTTACTTTGCTCCTGTCCGGTAGGAGTAGTAAAATAAAATGCTCCTCCTGCCTGGGCAGGAGCAAAGGAAAGGTGCTGGATTCTGCCAGCACCCGTACAGCACCCGTACAGTGCTGGCTGGGGACCTTGCTGGGGGAACCGGGGCACCCCTGTGGCCCCAGCATAGTATTTTGTGGGTTTCTTGGGTGGAGACTGGGGCACCCTCCCAAGGCCCCAGGGGATGGGTTCCGCAGGGCCACTATTAGCTCAGGGAAGTGGGCACCCCCTTCCCTTAAGAAAACGAAAGGCCTTTGGGATGGGGTCCCCAGGACCCTAATTGTCTCGAGGAGGTGTGCCATGCACCCGCTATCCCTATATGAAAAAATAAAGACCCCTGGGCCATGGTTCCCGGGGTCAAAGTGACTCAAGGAGAGTGGACTGCTTCATGCCCTCCTTCGCATTTGAAAAGGTGAAGGGCCCCAGTGGATGGGGTCCTTGGGCCGATATTGGCCCGGCCAGGGGGTCTGTGTGCCCCTTCTCCCAATTTGAAAAGGTGGAGAGTCCCGAGAGATGGGGTTCCCGGGGCCAAATCGGCCTGTGGAGAGTGGCTACATGCCCCTTCCCCATTTACAATATGACTAGTTCCTGGGAAATAGGGCCCCCAGGGCTGAAATTGACCTGGGGGTTGTGTGTCCCCGCCTGCATAATTCCGGCAGAGGGCCCTGGAGATGGGGGCCCTGTCATGACATCTTTTATGATATCATTGATAATATTACTACAACATTTACTGTAAAATTATTGATGAGAAAACTGTGCATGGCTGGGGCGCAAGTTATAGTTACTTCAGGACATGAGCTATAGTTTCTTGAGATAAGTATAACTATAACTGCTGAATTTCTATGGTTTTGTGTGTGTAAAATATGATCCTAACTATAATGCCCCTTAACCTTTGTTATTTTTATTGAAAATATATACACCTTAAAGATCGTGTGTGAGGAAACGTGGCAAAAGACTGCTGCCACTGAAGAAAGCACACACGCTGAAACCGGTCTGCCTAAAACCACTCAATAAAGCAGCCTTAAACCCCAGTGAAACCCTGCTGTGCCCTTCGTTCTTCTGCCTGATTGATAAGTGTGTGAAAGGAGATATATATATATATATATGTGATGTGACCAAGAGCCAGTGTGCTCGAAACGCGTCTTCTTTGTGCCCAATAAAGAAAACTTGAAGCTTACCCGGCTGGTGTGGCTTGTCATTCCTTCGCTGTGCAGGAAGTTCGAGTGAATATATATATATATTACCTACTGGCGGTCGCCAGTAGGTAGTTATAGTTAGGATTTTTTTCAATGTTAAATCTCAAAATTCTATTTGGAATAACTTTGGCGCCGGTTGATGAATCTGCCTCAAAATTTCCTCAAAATGGCCTCGCGGCGTTCCGGTCCTTCCCTGAAAGTTTGGGGGGGATTCGTCAAGCGGGGGCCGAGATAAAAGGGGGGTTCCAAAACGCGTTTTCCCCATGTTAATTTCCATAGGGCGGTCGATTTCACTTTTAGCCCGAACGGCTGAATGGATTTCCACCAAACTTGGCAAAATTGTAGGGACTGGTAGCCCGATGTGCCTTTGCTATGTCTCAAGATATGTGCTCCAGTGGATTTTGAGTAATTAAGGTTAAAAAAAATATATATATCTATAGCCGCGCTCTGGTACGTGCACCGGTACGCGCACCGGGCACGCCACGCGAGGTGTGCACGGAAAGCTGATTGGCTCTCGGGTGTCTGTAAACATTCGAAACAGTCTGGAGCGGCCGCCATCTTGTGTCTCGGTAGGATCGAGACACGAGAGGTGGGCAAAACAAAGAGGGAAATGACCATAAGGGGGCAGGGTAGACCCCCCCTTGACCCCCTAGGTTTGATGTGGGGGCTATAAAAGGGCCCCGTGGGGCATTTAAAATATATATTTTTTCGTTTTGCGCGGGGGAAGCGCCCGGTACGCGCACCGGGGAGCGGCCCGGGGAGCGTACTATGAGGGAAAAAGATGACAGAGTTTTTAAAAAATGAAGCCTTTTTTCTTCTTTTTGTTGTTTTATATTTTTTTGTGTTTTTTGAACATTTTGTACTTTTTTTGGCTTTTCAAAACAGTTTTATATTTTTTTTGTATTTTTTTAGGGGGGAGAAACAAAAAAAGGGAATTGAAACTGGCTCAACTGGAGCAAAAAAACAAAAAACCCAAAAAATTACTTCTTTTTGGGGCACTTGTGATTATCACCTGCAAGGACGATGAGCTTTACGCTTTTTTCACCATAGGCGATAAGCTTGCCACATGCAGAACAAGTGATTTTAAAATCAGCAAATCTTGGCTGAATACAAGGAATCATCTCTGATGTTTCTGGTCCCGATGAAGTGGGTTGGTTTCTTTGGGAGGTGGTCCTTGACGACTGGGGGAGGTTACTGGCCAGTTCCCTAAGCTCTGCACAAGAGTATTTGTTTGGGTGCTTTCGGGTCATATGACGAATCATGGTATAGTTACCAAATGAATATTTTTTGTTTGGGTTGCCCCGTGAGAGTTCTTCATTGCAGATTAGGCAAGTTACCTTTTTTCTTGCCCTCTGGGATTGAAAAAAACTCCCATACAATGTGTGGCTTGGGTTTGTATGGGGTATTTTCTTCAGGCAGCCATCTTCTCCTCCCCTCCTCCTCTTCCTCTTCCTCCTCCTCCTCTTCTTGACC
The DNA here is from genome assembly GCF_964263255.1 of Lissotriton vulgaris. Taxonomy (NCBI): domain Eukaryota; kingdom Metazoa; phylum Chordata; class Amphibia; order Caudata; family Salamandridae; genus Lissotriton; species Lissotriton vulgaris. The sequence goes on from NC_141693.1 coordinate 1,416,076,611, forward strand.
ACCAATATAATCTGGAGCTGGTCCTGTTGGTGGTGGTGGTGGTGGTGGTGGGGCAGATGCACCAGCTGCTGCTGCTACTGAAGCCATTATTAAGATCAAAAAGGTACAGAGATGTACAAACAGGTCTTCCTCAGTCAAAGGACAAAGTCAGAATAAGGAAAAAAGGTGGGGTCTTTCATCATTTGGAAAAAAAACTGTCCTGAACCAATGAGAAGTGTTATTTTCAGGTCACAAGACCAGGGGCTTCATCATTATGAAACTAAAACTGTTATGAACCAATGAAAAGTGTTATTTTCAGGTCACATGACCCGACGCGCTTACGCTACGCGCCCTCGGGTGCGCCCAGGGACGCTCCGGGTCGCGTAGCGTAAGCGCGTCGGATGTTTACGTTGTGCGATCGTATTCGCTCGAGTACTTCTGGGTGCGCTTACGCCGTGCGTATCACGCGGACGCGGCTACGCGATACGTCACGATCATGTTTTCGTTCGCTATATTGGCGCTTACGGAACGCTCCCCGGAGCGCGCCCGGGGGCGCTTTATAAAAGTACGCTTTTCGGGGCGCTCCCCGGGAAGCGCACCGGGAGCGCTCCAAAGCAAAAAAAATAAATAAAAAATTCGGAAAAGTTGTAGGGACTGTTAGCCCTATTCTTAAGTGGTTTTTACGAAAATTAACTTTGAAAAAATATATATTGTGCTACATTGGGCTATATATATATGCCAAAATGTAGCCCAAATGTAGCCCAATGTAGCCCAATGTAGCCCAAAGATGGCCACCAGAGACCAAAAATCCAAATGTAGCCCAAATATCAGCTAGATGTAGCCCAACTGTAGCCCAATGACAGAATGTACCAGAGTGTTCTAAAGAACAACTAGAGTGCTAACAGTCTTATTTATAAAGTGAGACTTATAGTTAGGAATTAGAATTAAAAAAACGTTTGAAATTCACTGAAAAAAACATAGGTTTCACACCAGTTATAGTTAGGAATTAGCATTTAAAAAACCAATGAAATTCACTGAAAAAACCATAGGTTTCACACCAGTTATAGTTAGGAATTAGAATTTAAAAAACCTATTAAATTCACTAAAAAAACCATAGGTTTCACATCGGTTCAGAAAAGGGGTTGGTGATGAACAGAGTGTCTGAATTAAGCAGACCACTCTTACCCAGTCCAAAGATCAGGGCTTGATCCATCACCGTTATTTATCTCACTGCCCCATCCCAGCTCAGAACCTGGCTATATGCAAATCAGTCTGTCCCTGGCCCAGTGCATCATGGGAACAGGGCAGACTAAACTACCAAGCCAATTCTTCACCAGAAAGGAGACAAGCTCCCGGGGACCGGTTTCTGGCATTTCAGCCGTCTTCGGCCCGGCTTGCTTGAATCCTGATGGAGCAGTGAGAAAGGGACTCATGTCTGAGTATACCCTGCCACATCTATAGTGGCCAAAAACGATTCAGAAAAGGGGGTGGTGATGAACAGAGTGTCTGAATTAAGCAGACCACTCTTACCCAGTCCAAAGATCAGGGCTTGATCCATCACCGTTATTTATCTCACTGCCCCATCCCAGCTCAGAACCTGGCTATATGCAAATCAGTCTGTCCCTGGCCCAGTGCATCATGGGAACAGGGCAGACTAAACTACCAAGCCAATTCTTCACCAGAAAGGAGACAAGCTACCGGGGACCGGTTTCTGGCATTTCAGCCGTTATAGTTAGCTGGAAATTTTACTGACATAAAACCAATGAAATTCCACGTTATAGTTAGTTGGACTCACTATAACTTGCGCGCCTGCAATGCACTGCTGATGACGTCACATATTACATCACTCATGACATGGTCAGTGACATCACTCATGACATCACTGATGACACCATCCTTGTGACAGACTGATAGACGTCCTTTCAGTGTAATGTAACCATTGAAAACACATATTCAAACAATAGAGACTAACATTCTCAAAAAAAATGGAGATACCCATACCAGTTACAATAACCAATTCAGTAATTCCACCATCTATATACACATCCACTCATACACCAACAGTTCTATATAGTCACTCATACATATTCTCACTCATCATATATAGTGATACACATATACATCCTGTTACACACCGACAGTCTTACAAAAGTTACTCACACACATACTCACACATACTCACACATGCAAATAAACTATTGAACATCCATTTATTTGCATATACAGCTATACATACATTAGCACATTACTTCTAAGGAAACTTACACATACTTACTCTCTTAAACAATCACTTATAGAAACACATACTTATTTAAACAGGAACTCTTTCAATCTCTCACTCTCACATATACTGACTTATATACATCAATGCTCATATATACAAGATTAAAACATATGTAGTTACTCATAAAGACACTAGTGAGACAGGCATTCACTCACTAACACACACATATACATACTCATCCACCCATACAGTCCTGCACATATGCTGTCTTCTAAACACATACAAACAGTGAGTCAGTCACCAACCCATGCAGCTACTTATGCACAAAGTGAAACACTGATACATATATTTAAATATTTAAAAATTACTCGTTAATATATGTATTCATTAAGATACACTTAATAAGGCAGTTAACCAATCAATTCTTTAAAAAAAAAACATCCATTTACACACTTATTTAACCATTTATTCTTCCATCGTCCTTTACAAATACAAATATAAAACATATTTATTTTTCATAAAGACACACATTCACTGGATGGTGTCATCAGTGATGTCATGAGTGATGTTACTGACCATGTCATGAGTGATGTAATATGTGACGTCATCAGCAGTGCATTGCAGGCGCGCAAGTTATAGTGAGTCCAACTAACTTTAACGTGGAATTTCATTGGCTTTATGTCAGTAAAATTTCCAGCTAACTATAACTGATGTGAAACCTATGGTTTTTTTAGTGAATATATATATATATATATATATATATTTATTTATTTATTTATTTATTTATTTTTAATATTTATAAAGCGCTGCATTTACCCGTAGGCGTCTTGGCGCTGATAAACCAGTTATTTGAGACTGAACTATAAGCGTTGAAGTGATCATTGAGTGAACAGCCAGGTTTTCAAAAGTTTACGGAATTGAAGAAGAGTGGGGCTTTGTCTGAGGTTGAGTGGCAGGGTGTTCCATAGCTTGGGGGCAGCCACCAAAAAACGCCGATCGCCCCAAGTGACAGTTTTAGTGCGGGGAGTGACTAGTTGATTGAGAGTAGCCGATCTTAAGGCCCTGGAGGGTTTGTGTTGTTGTAATTGATCTTTTAGAAAGTGGGGTCCTTGATTATTGAGTGCTTTGAATACAATACAAAGGGATTTGAATTGGATTCTTTTTTGCACAGTGAGCCAGTGAAAGTCCTTTATGTTATTGGAGATAGATTCAAATTTAGTTTTGCCAGTGAGCAGGCGAGCTGCCGCGTTTTGGATAGTCTGCAGTTTGGTGATAACTCTGGATTGAGCGTTAAGGAAAAGACCATTGCAATAATCCAGGGAGGACAGGACAAGAGAGGTGACCAGTGTCTTGATGGCTGAATCAGGAAGAAAAGGGCATATTTTCCTGATCATCTTAAGTTTCAGGTGTGCTGTGGACACCGTTTTGTTGGCATGGTCCATGAAATTTAGGCCATCGTCGAAGATGATGCCAAGGTTCCTGACTTTGGCAGTAGGGGTAGGAGGGGTACCGTAGGTCTCTGGCCACCAGCTTGAGGGCCAGGCTGGCAGGAGTGTTCCAAAAATGAGTACCTCGGTTTTTTCAGAATTCAACTTTAGACAGTTGGTGGACATCCATTCTCCTATGTCTAGGAGCCCTTTCTTTAATTTTTCGGCCACTTGATCTCCGTCCCCTTTGATTGCCAACACTAGTTGGGTGTCATCGGCGTAGGAAGTTAGGCTCATCCCGTGTGCTTTGATGGTTTTAGCAAGGTCCGACACATAGATATTAAACAGTGTCGGACTTAGGGATGAGCCTTGAGGTACGCCACATGGAGCAGAGAGTTGGGCCGATTGAAAGGGTCCTAGGATGACAGCCTGCGTTCTTTTGGCAAGGAAGGACGCAATAAGGTTTTTGGCAGTGTGGCAAATGCCAAATCCCTCGACACGGTCGACCAAGATGGTGTGGTCGACCGTGTCGAAGGCTGCTGATAAGTCCAGCAAAACTAGAATGGCTGTGCCTCCTTGGTCCCTAATTACCCTGATGTCATCAGCAGCCTTAATCAAGGCTGTCTCTGTCCCATGGAATTTCCTAAATCCGAATTGCGTGTTGTCTAAGAGATGATGTTTTTCTATGAATTCGGAAATCTGGGTATTCATGGTTTTTTCAATCACCTTCACCATGAAAGGGAGGCTCGCGATGGGACGATAGTTTTTTAGCTCGCTTTTATCAAGGGATGGTTTTTTTAACAGGGGTTTTAGTAACGTATTTTTAAGGGGGTGTGGGTAGTTACCTGATAGGAGAATAGAATTGCAGACCTGGGTGAGTACTGGTATGATAGAATCCATTACCGGCAGGAGTACTGAGAGTGGGCAAGGGTCCAGAGGTGATCCTGATTTGATGGAGGACAATGTGGTTTTTATTTGGTCAGGGGTGACTGGTTGGAAGCTGGGGAACATGTTAGCTGGGGGTATGGTGGGGGGATTGACTGTACTCGAGAGTGAGTTGGCAGCAAAAGCCTGGTAGATATTGTCTACTTTGGTGTAAAAAAAGGAAGCAAGAGAATCACATAAAAGTTGCGATGGAGGGGGAGTAAGGTCAGGGGAGTTGCCTGATAGTACTTTAGTGATTTGGAACAGTTGTCCGCTGGAATTTTTGGCTTTCTCGATTTGATCACTGTAGTAGTCTTTTTTTGCTTTCGCTATCATGGCTTTGTAAAGTGCCAGGGCTTCCTTGTAAGTTGTTTTACTGGCTGTGTCATATTCTTTCCTCCATTGTCTTTCCTTGTTACGATTAATTTGTTTTTGTGCCCTTATTTTCTCATTGTACCAGGGGGCGGTTGGTTTAGATCTATTTCTGGAAAGTTCTTTGGTAGGAGCTGACTGGTTTGTAGCCTGGCCCACCCAGGTGTAAAATTGCTGGAGGGCTAAGTTGGGTTCTGTAGACAGTGTTAGACGGGTGTGTTCCAGTATTAGTTTCAAGTCGTCATGGTTAATATTTTTCCAATCTTTGAAGGATTGTTTGGGCGTGGGATGCGGTTTGTTTCCGCAATGATTGTTGGTGGTTATATTTGCAAAAATAGCATAGTGGTCTGTCCAAGGCATAGGCAAGATGTTAGTTATTTGCATGCCTTCTAAATTAGAAAAAATGGGGTCCAGGATGTGGCCCGCTTGGTGGGTGGGGGACATGACACATTGTTTTAGCCCTAGGGTTTCTAGATCAGAAATAAGGGTAGCGGAGTCAGTTAAATGAGTTAGGTCTAAGTGAAAATTTAGGTCGCCTAGAACCGTAAAGGCACTTTCTGTGGCTACAGATTCCATCATGGAATTAATACTGGATAGGAATGCCGCTTTGGATCCCGGGGGTCGGTATATCAGTATCCCCTTGAAGTTAAACAAGGGGGAAGAGTTAATGGCAAATTGCATGGCTTCACATGAGTTTGACGGAATAGGGGTTATTCTGACGGGATATGAGTCTCTGGCTATTATGGCCAGCCCACCCCCTCTTTGTTTGGGCCTGTCCTGACAGTAAGCTTTATATCCATCTGGTACTGCGATGGCTAGGTCTGGCTGTGATGTATCGTCAGTCCAGGTTTCGGTGACAAACAGTACATCTAATTTGAAATCTGTAATGAGATCAAAGACCTCCTGCCTGTGCTTTCCAAGTGAGCGTGCATTAATGAGGGCTATGGATATGCCAGCTCCTTCCTGCTGTTTGGTTGTTGTGGTATTGGAGTCAGGAAGAAGTGGAATAGTGCAGTTACAGTGAGGGCATGAGATGGCAAGATGCTTGTATATATATATATATATATATATATATATATATATATATATATATGGTATTAATATCTTACTTTGCATAAAAAAACGGTTAGAGGGACGTTACAGTTAGGTAATAACTAAGTCAGCTAAAACATTCCATTGTGTGTTTCGATTTAGATTTCGTATGAATTTCCCGATTTGTGCCCTTATATAGGTACAATTCACATTGCCCTTATATAGGCATAGAAATCCAGCCCATATTTAAGCATTGCCCATGCTAACCAAATACAGGCATGGCTACTTACATCCGTTCATCTACTTCACAGCGAGTTCTTGGAAAAACAGACTTTTTAGCCGTTAGGACTTTCCCCTGCTTGGATATTGATTTCTTCAAGAACTCATTCATTATCCATAAACATCTATTCCTTAGGGGTTCATTCATGAAGTTCTTTTGCCGACTTTTACATCAATATCGGCCTTCCTAAACACCTTCAAGGTATAAATATGCCTTCACTTGCCATGGCAAACCACCGTTTGGTGCGGTTTGACTACCTACTTGCACGCAGCTCGCCACAGCAAGTCCCGAAGGATCCCAAGTGCTCATTGATGCACTGACGAGACGCTGTCATCTTCCTCACCGAGAATCCAGCTCCAGTGTTTCTGATTCCCCTTGCGGGGTGTTAGAGATCGAGTCCCGGGAAAGAGATACCAACCTCTCTCATTCTAAGGTATGGAGCTGATTAGAACCTAGAGGGGCTCTTGGCAACTATAGTTGAACTAAACTATAGCAAACTCTTGGCATAACTAAACCAGGCTAAGACAGCACCTACTTCTTCCCTCGTACTAGACTTAGGTTAGGTACACTGGGGTAGGATTATTTAGATGCACCTGATGAGTATTTTAGACTGTGTTATTTACGTATGTATGTTAACAAATATATGTCATAGCTACAAGACATGCTATTACAGTATAATTTTATCTTACTGCTAACACTGTACATTTTATACTTCGCATTCTGTCTTACGATTGTAGCAGTTCATATCTCTTGCATGAGAAATAAGACTGTTCAATGAACCCCTTTTATTGAAACATTCATCTCTCTATTTCTATGCAACACTGTAGAAACGAAGCATGCATGATTGACTGAGTGAAACGGTTATCTATTGTTTCCACGACTCTGAAGATATTGTTCCGACTCTAAGGGAAACAAAGTTGTCTTGTTTATGCGGTTGTCAGAAACTAATCCCTTCTTGTTCATTCGAGAAGTTTCTAGTGACCTCTGAGTTAGCTGGCAGACACACACACACAATTAAGTTTAATATACTCAATAAAAGACATACTGACCTCAGTCCAATGTCAAATCTACAGTGTATATTATTCCAATGCGCGGGGATATAGGAACTACACTACATGGCGCCCAACAGTTTGGTAAGGCACTAATTTAACGCTAGATACTGAAGTAACTCAGTCGTGCTTTTCTCAGAGACCCCTACCCCGAAAACTCAATTAGAAGTCTGGAGTGGGTAGGGATAATATCCGCCATAGCTGAGTAGGACGAAAATCCAATGTATTAGCTTTTTGGTTTGTTCAATGTTTAACGATGAAGGATACTGTGTTCCAAACTATTGTGCACCTTATCTTTTTTCTTTTGAATCTTGCTCTGCAATTTTCATTAAACAAAAATGCCCCTAACTGGAGACAATAACACCGAAATCGGTGGTGCTGCTGCTGACCAAGCCGAAGTAGCTTTAAAGTGTACAGGTTTTAATGAAACTGATGTGAATGCTATAATCATTCCTCCAAATTTAAGGAGAGCAGTCACTCTAAAACTTATAAAACATGGCCTATCACCAAGAGGTGGTAGAGCAGTGTTTGTGATAGGGGCACATGAATATTACCAGACAGAGGTATTCTATTCATGGATAGTATTCCCAGAATCAAATCCAGTAACTAAAATGTTTCACTTCTACAAAGAAGATGATCCACCAGAGGAATATATTCCTTTCGAGGATATTGAAATTCCACTCACATACCAGGAGCATGAGCTCTGGTTTAAATGTGCCCTAAAACATTTATATCACATTACCAGGCTCGGTCCACTAGGTAGACCAGGAGCAACATGGCCGATTTTAGACGGCTATACACCTGACCCTGACATTGAAGCAATGTCGGAAGATGAATCACTTAGTAATATACAAAGGTTGGTAGAAATATACAGTTAAACCACAACTGTCTGAAAGTCCTGAAATTGCCTTTACTAAAAACATTCCTACCTCTTCTAAAAAGAAGTGGGAAAATAACAACATTCAAAAGAGAAAGATTCTCAATCCCAAGGTAGGTCTTCCCAAAAGGAGCCCTCTAAAAGGAGTTATACCTCAGGAATAGGGATAATTTGAGAAAACCTGACAGGTATCAAGATACTGAGATACTGATACACGTTCCTCTCGTACCTTTTAGATATTGTCACAGACATCCAAAAGAAGAGGACGGTCAGATCACAAGGAAGAACGCGTGAAGTCCAAAGACGATCAACACGTTCAGAAAAGCAAACAAAAACCTCAATCCACCAAAAAGAAGGTAGCAGGTCTAAAAATCAGACAAGCCAAGGATCTTGAGGACAAAACTCAAGGACGGAGAATAGGCTCAGACAATGTTGGACATCGCAGCAAAAGTAACAATAGCTCGCCAGAACCTGAAGGGACTTCTGGAAACAGTGGACTTGAATGAGGACATTGGAATTGAAACTGCAGACACCAGGGTTAGTTCTCCACATAGGTTATATGAAATAACACTCCGGATGGAGGGAGACATACCAAGAAAAGTGAGAGCACTCTTTTGGGAGCGACTTTTGAAGGGTTATGATATACCTCTAGCAGAACAGGACTGGCCACCAGAATTTGTCAGGGAGTGCCCACATGGCGGATACATCATTATGCCAGCCTTGTCTAACCATATTCCAGTACAATTAAAATATACTTATGCCAGGAAATTGGCAGTTGCCCAAGCCATAGCATTATATCAAAATCATGTAGGATGGGATGAGGATTTGCCTCACCATAAAATCCAATTGAAAAACAACCAACTGCACAAAGGCAGTACCCAGTTAAGCAATAAGCTAAAAAACAGGTCAAGGAGATCTTAGATCAACTTGAATATTAAGGAGTGATTGAAACATGCACCTCATCAATGAACAATCCTTTGTTTCCTGTTTCCAAACGAGACAGTACATATTGTCTAGTTTTGGATTACAGACACTCAAACTCTTGTTGTAAAACATTTGCAGTGCAAAAAGCACACAGTACAGCATTAATGAATAACATTGTGTGTACAAAAATACAAACCCACATTAGATATTTCAAATGGTTTCTTTTGTCAAAACATTGCACCTGAAAGTAGGTATTTGACCGCTTTCTCAATAATGGGGACCCAGCGTCAATTCTGTTTTCTCCCTCAAGGATTCAAGGATAGCCTGGGGTTATTCTCAGCAAGGGTAACAGAGTTACTACAAACTTATGATGACGAGGCATTGTCATATGTTGATGATATCTATCTGACAGACGATGACCTGAATAGGCACTTGAACAGGGTGAACACCATTATTCTGGGCTTCGCCTCTGAAGGGTATAAATTCAGTTTAAAAAAATCAAGAATTGCCCATTTCAACATCCTTTTTCTAGGATATGAACTATCAAGTGAAGGCAAAAGCCTGCCAGCCAACTTTTTAGAAAAGTATGCCCTGCTCCAACCTCCAAAAACGCTGAAAACCTTACAGTCAACTCTAGGTTTCCTGAATTTGGGAAGAACTTACATTTTAAACTATGCAGAAAGGGTTAAACCTCTCTACGAATTAATCAAACCTGATTTTAAAACATTAAGGAAAAGCATTGGATTGGATCATCTCGTTCCTAGCCAGAAGAACCCAGAGAGCCCGCCTCCCCCTTTCAGATCAGAGTGTGCCAATTGTGTATGTGCCGATAAAGACTTGCAAATCTTTTATAACAGTTTGAGCATCAGCCGAGCGCTGAGGCCACATCCAAAGGAACCTTGATTTAGTGTTTGTGGGACTGCATTCGTCCATAAGGACGCCTGCATGTAGATAGTCTTTACTTTATTTAACTTTTGCTGCTAAATTGTCCATTGTCAAATCATTGCATTTTATTTAACTTTTGCTGCTAAATTGTTCATTGTCAACTCGTCCTACTACAGTTGAATTAAGTACGCATATGAGCGTTGGCTAGTCTCTTTTCGTTTTTCTTGAATCAGGTTGTAAATTGAATTTGCTCTCTGCTGTTTGTAATGGTTTTAATTAATCAACAAATAAACTTACCACCACATTTAATGTAGGATAAAGAAACAAAATACACTGCCTTTAACCTACAAATTAAACAACAAAAAAATAAATTAAACAAACGATTTGTGTCCATCGACCTGATCAAACCACACTATGTGGCCAATACTAAGCAGTAGGCCAAGTGGACTCCGCCAATGTAGCAGACGCACGTCGCTAGCTACAATCCAAGAGGTTCAACCTGAGAGACTCATCACCTTTGAAGACTCTACAGTGAGAAAAGAAGGACTATGCAACAAAGCTGTGGAACTTGTTCCTCTTGAGACCCAAAAAACAGTACGTCCTGAGATACACCTGTCTACAGCGAAGTAATAAGTGATCAAGTGGATCCAGCGATTTTAACGAATCCAGATTTAATTCCAACCATTGACAGAACTGCCTCAGCTATTTCATTAACTTTGATATTTTTTCTGAGGCTCCCAGCGAACCTGAAACGACGCCAGCAAAAAGAACTTTCTAAGAAAAAGCAACAGACTTTTGTCATCACCTGAAAAAGACTTATCTGGTTTCACCATGGAATGAACTATGGATTGTTTTGGGAATATTTTTCTTTCTACTTTGGTTAGCTCTGGTAATAACTCTGGGTATGCTGATAAATGGAAGATATATTTAAATGGACACAGCAAGTAAAAAAGTGAACTTACTTCTCCAGCCACACAAATCATCCCATTGTAAACAAAGAGACTTGTCATCAGTGAACATCACAGCCATTCCTATACCGGATGGTAAAGTTTGGGACAGAACTGAATATGACATTTTTGGCCAGTCGGAGGTGTTAAAGATTCCACACCAATTCAAGATTTCATTAAGTGGCTTTATTACCTCTAGTACCTTTTCTGATGGTTTGGACTTTGAGACTGTTAATAAGATGATGTCTGATCAAGAAATGTCAGCAGTATTCACACATCATGAATATTTAGAGGGTTCATCAGACTATGAACAAATGTATTGTTATAGCCATTATGGTCATCATTTCGTGCACAAATCTGCAATGCCTAGAAATGTATATATGTATACCAATGGGAACATTGTCCTACACCTCCAAAGGGTAGCTCAAAAACTTTTGCAATTAAATTTCCATATTTTTCAGGGTTCAATGTATCCAATCCAGAATCGTTTTATTTTACAAATGTGAACAAGACAGGAACGAAAAATATGTTGACTAATACAAAACAGATTTATTCTGCAGCCTTTATTGCCCAACTGTCTAGACAGGCTTTTGGAAAGACAACATTGAGACAAAAACTGTCTGGAGTACAAAAGATTGGCAAGTGTAGGGTGTAGAAGCTTTGTTTAGAGCCTGTATCATCTCTGAGCAAATTATGTTTTTGAATGACACTGTCCAACAAACGTCTTGTCTTGGGTTAGCCAATATCAAGGACTTGAACACACTGTAGTGTAGTTCCTATATTCCCAATAGGCTCTGCGCATTGGAATAACATATCCTATAGATTTGAATAGGACTTATGTCAACTAGGTCTCTATCGAATATATTAGACTTAATTGTTAATGTGCCAGCTAGCTCAGAGGTCACTCGAAACTTTCTCGAATAAACAAGAAGGGATCAGTTTCTGACAACCGCATAAACATGGCAGTTTTGTTTCCCCAAGAATAAACGTATCTTCAGAGTCGTGGAAACAATAGATAGATATTTTACTCAGTCAATCGTGCATGCTTCGTTTCAACAGAGGTGCGGAGAAATAGAGAGACAGGCGTTTTCAATAAAAGGATTTATTGAATAGTCTTCTTTCTCATGCAAAAGAAATTAACTGCTACAATCGTAATACTGATTGCAAAGTATAATGCGTACAGTAAGAAGATTATTATAAAATTATCTCGTAAAAGCATGGTATGGTTTCTAAACCATAAAATACATACATAAATAACAAAGACTAAAAGGTACTCAAATGGTGCTTCTAAAATACGCCTATCCCAATGTACCTAACCTAGGTCTAGTACGAGGGAAGAAGTAAGTATGGTGTAGCATAGGTTTTAGTTTCTTTGCCAAGAATCTATCCAAGATTTCTCTTAGGGTCTAATCAGCTCCGTACTTTGGTTTTAGAATGAAGGAGGTCTGGTATCTCTGTCTCGGACTCGATTTCCCAACACCCCGCAAGGGGAGCTTGGAAACACTGGAGCTGGATTCTCAGCAAGAGAAAGACAGCCTCTCTGTCAGTGCGTCAGCTGGAGGGTCGGCTTCCTTCGGCACTTGCTGTAGCGAGCTGCATCGGGCAAGTAGATAGTCGAGCTGCTCCGGACCACTGTGTGTTTGATAAGGCAAGTGTATGCATATTTATACCTTGAAGGTGCCTGGTTTGACGCAAAGTCGGACATATTAACGTCACCAAAGAACCCCAAGGGAATAGTAGTTCTTTGAAAACTCCATGATTTCTAGGACAAATCAATATTCAAGAAAGGGGATGTCCCTGACTGCTGAAGCCGAGTTTTCCAAGAAATCGTTGTGACTTTTTGGAACCAGTGGAAGTAGCCATGCCTGTATTTGGACCATATGGGCTATGCCTAAATATGGTTAGGATTTCTATGCCTATATAAGGGCAAGGTAAATTATACTTATATAAGGGCATGAATCGGAAAATTACGTTTGGATACTAAAACGCTACACAACACCCACTCCACTTTATTTTTTTCGATATTACTAAATTCTAAGCATTTAAAACATATCTAAAGCATGATGTGTTAATAACCCTCCCAAAATACATAGAATTGCATTTGAAATGGTTGTACACGAAAATGGGCATTTGTGCTGTACACATTTTAAAGCCAATGTTTTCATTCAAAGCATTAGTATGACATTGGAAATGCTATCCGAATGAGTCGTGAAATAACATTTATGAAATGGCTCTTAAATACAGATGAAAGGTCGAGACAATTCCATGACAGAATATATATACTTTTTAGGTTGCGGACAAGGTCAAATATTGTCACTTTGAAGTATTTCAAAGAATTCTTGTTCTTTAAGAATAGTTCTACTTTAAGCAGATTACTTTGTGCCCAAAAAAAAGAAATCTATTTCAGAAAAAGTCAAATCGCATAAAATTAGAGTTCTGAATTTGGAAATTTTGTTTTCGAAAAGTGAAGGTCGAATACAGAGTCCCGTAGAACGCTGTGTGCTATCTTTCAAAAGTAATTCTCGTTGTTCGGAGAAAACATCAAATCTTCTAAGCTGGCAAAGAATTAATCTACTACTGTAGGTGAAAGTTGGACTACCTCGTTAAGCAGATCAATTGTACACAGATGAGAAGCATCGCCGTCAGCGTCAGTCGCATTAGTAATGTTAGTAGTAAATGGTACCTGTGTGCCTGTTGCTCCATGTATCTCACTGTCAGCAGATTGCGTCTGTGAGACCTCAATGAATGCCATCATCAGGATTGGTAGCCACTGAGGACAACACAATCCATGGGCAGTTACCGAACCAAGCAAAGCATCAACATCCGTTGGCAGTGCTGGTGGAGGGGTAAGACAGATGTGTAACACGCATTCTTCTCCACATAGCAGGCATCGTAGAACAGGTAAGATGCAATCTTGCCAGATTGGTCGGAATGACAGAAACTACGTGGTATTCAGATCTCTCAAACGAGCCAAGCCCAAGATCTGTATCATGCGCTCACAATACTTCATTGCCAGGAGAGTGTTCTCTATGGTAATCTGGATGTCGCTGGTGACTAGTCTTGCCATATCGGAGCAGAAGGAACAAAAATAGTATTCCTGCTACGAGTCCCAAAATAAGAGGCAGGTTGCCGAACACAGAGTGTACGAAGTTTGGAAAAATGCCTAGAACTGCTTCAAAAGGTGCTAACAGCCCAGAAAAAACTGTCTTAAATACATGTGGGAAACAACCTTTACAACGCAACTTTTACAACGCACTCCCATTACAACAAAACTTTTACAACGCAACATCCATTACATCGCATGCCATTACAACGCAACCATTACAACGCATGACACTACAACGCATACCTCTACAACGCATGTCATTACAACGCAGTCATTACAACGCATTACAACGCATATCATTACAACGCATACCAATGCATAGTACCCAACACTTACCCTACCGTTGCACCCCCTGGAGTTAGAATAGTAGCTTTTACCCCTACACTATCCAACACTTACCCTACTGTTGCACCCCCCCTGGAGTTAGAATAGTAATTTTTACCCCTACTTTATCCAATACTTACCATACATGCAATGTAATGGTTTGCGTTGTAATGGTATGCGTTGTAAAGGTAGTATGCGTTGTAATGGAATGCGTTGTAAATGTATTTTTTTAAAATTTGTTGTAATGGCATGCGTTGTAATGGAATGCGTTGTAATGGATGTTGCGTTGTAAAAAATGCGTTGTATAGGTATGCGTTGTAAAAGTATGCTTTGTAACGTCATACATTCATACATGTACAATACCAATGTTATCAGACATGTTTAAGATAAGACCTAACATTTCTGCGAAATGTATTGGACAGTTTGTGGATAAAAGGGCATGTATCACCGCAGAGGACCTTGCAACTTGCAGATCATACTTCTCTTTGGACGAGGTCAGTGGCACAGTTTTTTGTAAAAGAAGGGCTTTAATTCTGCTTAAAGTATCAATTCGAATTGAAGAGATGTTCAGTGAACGCCATAGCGGCGACTTCCCTTCTGTCTTAGTTTTAGGAAACAATACTTGCATACAACAAGTGACCCTGGCTGACACAGTTACGAGATAGGCTATTCATGGCATCATTCCACAACAGCTGTGATTATTCAACATTATGTAGCTCCCATTGGAAGGCTGCCTAAAAATTGGATCTATGATTGCTGCCGGAGAACCTTGCAGGTGGCATGATAAGTTGGTCGAATAACCATCTCAGGCTCCGTGTAAATTAATACCCTGACATAAAAGTGTACCGCTTATTGCGCTTTTGCAGTTTGTACAATTAAGAAATACCTAATTTCCCCCACTCCAACATCTGTGTGTGTATGGTAATTCCCAGGTTGACTTTATGTATTACTTACCCAACCTTTCATATACGCCCACTGGTATATGTTTCAAACAATATTGAAAGTGGAAAATCGTGACAGGCAGAGTGATTGTCCCATGTATTATCCATTCCGTTGCTGGCTTCTAAGAAACAGTTACTGGTAATCTTTCCAGTTTTTCAATGCTCAGCACTGTATAGTCCGCTCCTCTTTGTGCCAAGAGTGATTTGTTTATCTGTAAGGTTAAATACAGAAAACAATGACGTGGTGTTGATCAGACGCCATGGCACATATCCCGAATGAAGATTTTGTAACGTCCAGTCTAATAGCATTATAGAACGCAATTGTGATTGTCCACGCTGTAGCATGAGCAAGTCCTGTTACATTAGGTCTATGGCAGAGTATACAATGCTGTCCAAAGAATAAATTCTGGATGACAGAGTTGTTAACCCATTGTCAACTAAAGAGAACGCTTTCTCTAAATTAATGCGATCAATTTCTCATTTTCGTTCAGCAGTCTCTGCTTGTGTTGCTTTCCAAGCTTCATTATAAATCGCATATATACCTGCAAATATGAAACCTTTATGACGTCGTTTTGCAGGACCTTGCAAGAAGTTCCTTAAATCAACGCCATCTTTAAGTAAAGATAAGTTTTGTTTAACCTCGGTAAGTGTAGATTTTTGTAGCCACTCAAGGCACAGTTTTCCTACACTGTATGTTTGTATTATCCCTGGATGTTGTCTCTGGATATATCTTGGATCTGGTCTAGTTACTGTAAACTCTTGTGTCTGATTCAGGAATCTATCTTGACAGTTATTTGTGTCTGTGGGCCAGATTAACCATTTTTTCCATTCAGGTTCAGTTCTGTTTTTAAGTAAAAGTGAATTTACGTCGACCACCCCCTCTGAAGTGTTTTTGCCATCAGGTGTAGGTGTAGGTATGGACGGTTTGTTTAAATCTTTTATCTTGGCCAGGCCAAGACAGGATTGCACTGTGTCATTCAAAAACATTATTTGTTCAGGGATGATGCAGGCTCTAAAAAAGCTTCTATTCCCTGCACTTGCCAGTCTTTTGTGCCCCAGACAGTTTTTGTCTCAATGTTGTCTTTCCAAAAGTCATAACCTACTGAAGACAGTTGAGCACAAAAGGCTGCAGAATAAATTTGCTTTGTATTAGTCAACATACTTTTCATTCCTGTCTTATTAACATTTTTAAAGTAAAATGTTTCTGAATTTGAGACATTAAAACCTGAGAAGTATGGACATTTTTCATAGAATGTTTTTGAGCTACCTTTTGGTGTCATTGGACAATGTTCCTATTGATTGAAAGTATAAAAATGTCTAGGGTTTGCAGATTTGTGCAAGTAATGCTGACCATAATGATTAAAATAGTACATTTGTTCATAATCTGATGAACCTTCTAAGTATTCATGTTTTGTAAATTTTGCAGACATCTCTAAATCTGACATCATAATATTGACAGTCTCAAAGTCCCAATCCTCAGACAAAGTGCTGGGTGAAACAAAGTCACTCAAGGAAACCTTGAATTGATGTAGAATCTTCAACAGCTCTGCAGGACCATAAATGTAATAATCAGTTCTGTCCCATACTATACCACTAGGTATCGGAACGGCTGTGATGTTCACTGATGTTAAGTCTCTTTGTTCACAATGAGATGATTTGTGTTTCTTCAGGAGCAAGTTCATGTTCTTACTTGCTGTGTCCATTTTACTATATCTTCCATTTATCAGAATTTCCAGACTTAATACAAGGATTAGCCAAAGTAGGAGAAAAAGTACGCCTACGACAATCCAAAGTTCAACCCATGGTGAAATCAGATAAGTTTTTTCAAGTTGCTGAAAAAGTTCTGTTACTTGATCTTTGAAAGTTTTATTTGCTGGCAGCTTTTCGGGCTCACTGGGATCCTCAGAAAATGTATCAAAGTTGATGAAATAGCCAGAGGCAGTTCTGTCACTGGTTATTATTGCATCAGGATTACTTGAAATCGCTGGAGCTGCTTGATCCCTTGTCATATTAGTATAGTCAGAGGCTATATCATTGTAGACAGGGGTTTCTTGACAAACTGTTATTTGGGTCTCAAGAGGCACAAGTTCCATTGCTTTGTTGCATAGTCCTTCTTTTCGCACTGCAGATTCTTCAAAGGTGATGAGTTCTCAGTTTGAACCTCTTGGATAGTAGCAAGATTTGCTATTCTGCTACATCTTTTTAGTCCACTGGGCCTACTACTTATTATCGGCCACATGATGTGGTTTTACCAGGTCGATGGATACAAACCAGTTCTCCTTTCTTCCAGCAAGGGGCGGCAGTAACACTGTTCTTGATCCGTGGATTGCTAGCACAGGTACTGGTTTTCTGTAACAAGGCCCAAATTCCTTCTTATCCGCGGTCTTTTCTCTGACTAGATCCCCAATCTTTGGAATCCAGACAGGCCTTGCTGGGATGGGTGGTTCTCCTTCAGTGGTCGTTGGCTTCTGCAATGTGTTGCTTAGACTTCTTCTTGTTTCATTTAAGTCCTGCAAAACAGCCAAACGGTCTTTGATATCAAAGGGTTTTTGTTCTACCACTGAAGTGTGACGATCGAGATCCTGGACAAGCATTCTAGTACCAAAAAGGATTTCATATGGAGTGATTCCACCCAGAGAATTTCTTGGCAGATTATTTAAACTATGTTGGACACTTATTAGATGTTTGATCCACCCGTCACCCGAGCCTAGTACCCTAGCTGTTATAGATTGCTTTATGTCCCGGTTTTTTCTTTTCACTACAGAATTTCCCTCAGGATGAAATAGACTTGAATACCGCAACACAATGCCCATGCTGGCCATGGCCTCTTTGTAAGCTTTGGAGCTAAATGCAGGACCCTGGTCAGAATGTAGCGTGCCGATTGCGTATGTGCCGATAAAGTCTCGCCAATTTTTTATAACAGCTCGGGTGTCGGCCGAGCACTGAGGCCACATCCAAATGAATCTTTCCTAATAGTTATGGGACCGCATTTGTCAATAGGGACGTCTGCGTGTAGATAGTCTAACTCTATCTAACAATGGTGTCTGTACTGGGCTGGCTACACTGTAGTCAGGTATCTGGCAGCGTTCTCTGCTGCGATCTCTGTTGCAGTCTGGGCAATTAATTGCAAATTCGTGAATGATGGCATTCATCCCTGGCCACCAGTACGTCTCTTTTAATTCTAGTATAGATTTAGAGATCCCTTGATGTATCAGACCTTCTCCCATATGTGCTTCTTGTATCAAAGAACCTCTCCGTCTCCTGTTTGGTATTACCCTATCACCCACTCCAGGGATTAGAGCAAAAGGAACAGAGTTGGCATCAATTATGTATGAATATTTGAGTGGATATTTTAGAGGTAATGCTGCACCGCTGCCTTTGTTGGAAGCAGTGACAGCCTGCATTATTTCTCTGTCTATTTTTGCTTTTGAATAAGGGATTGCAGCTACGGAAGCAGTTTGCACAGCTGCCTTTGCAGCTTCATCAGCCAATGAATTCCCTGCAACGTGAACGCCATCACGCTGATGACTCAGTGTATGGATCACATGAGTCTTCTGTAGTTCTTTCTATAATAAAACTACTTGTTCCCAAAGCAACTTATGCTTGATTGTGCCACCTTTTGCGTCTATGAAACCATTTTGAACCCAGTTCTGCAAGTACAGCGCCTTGAGACCCTACGGGTGAGTAGCGTGCTATACAAATTCTGTTGATTGATTGGCTGATTGAGTATTCATTGTAAGATTAAATGCAGTAATATGAATCGCACACTATGAGTGTGGGGAATTCGCGATCAGTATTTTCAAGCGCCATCTTGAAAGCCTTTAGTTCAGCTCACTGAGCTGTACAGTCTCCGAGAGATTGCGGGCTGTGCTGATCCGTCTGTATAAATTATACATTCGTATTGTTCTAGAGGCAGAATGTCAGTGGGCAGAGGACATTCTTGTTCGTATTGTAGAAATTCTTGTGTTTTCAAATAAGGGTCAAAAACGTATTCAACGTCTGTCGCAGCAAGAGAGTTAACACATTGTATCCCTCTCGGATGTAGAGCCTTTGCATTCGGAATGCTTGCTTTTGTTACTGCCTCTAAGGCAGGTACAGGAGTAACGAACATAATGCGTTTACCCTGTGCGAGAGCTCTCTCTTTTGCTACTGCAGTTTGAACCGCTGTCAGAATTTTTTCTGTTGAAGTGAATTTCATTTCTGCTTGTATGTGTACAAGTGTGATTTGTAAGCAATTGGTATTTTTTCACCTTCATTAAAGGTTAAGTACGTGTAACCGCATCTTCCTGGGATGATTCGGATTACAAGGTTGCGTATGTTTACGCGTGTCTGTAAATGTGTTATTGCTAACATGTCTGTTTGCACTGAATGCAAAATTTCTGTGTGTTTTTGTGTCCAATTAGTTGTTTTAAAATCAGGTTTCATTAATTTGTATAGAGGTTTAACCCTTTCTGCGCATTTTAGAATGTAAGTTCTTCCAAAATTTAGGAAACCTAAAATTGACTGTAAGTTTTTCAGCGTTTTTGGAGGTTGGAGCAGCGCACATTTGTCTAAAATGTTGGCTGCCAGGCTTTTGCCTTCACTTGATAACTCGTATCCCAGAAAAAGGACTTTAAGGTGGGCAATTCTTGATTTTTTAAAGTTGAATTTATACCCTTCAGAAGCGAAGGCAAGTATAATGGTATTCACTCTGTTCAAGTGCCTATCCAAGTCATCGTATGTTGGATAGATATCATCGACATAAGATAATGCCTCATCATCATACGTTTGTAGTAACTCTGTTACTCTGGCTGAAAACAACCCCGGACTATTCTTGAATCCCTGGGGGAGACGACAGAAGTAACCCTGTGTCCCCATAATTGAGAAAGCGGTCAAGTACCTGCTTTCAGGTACAATGTTTTGACAGAAGAAACCGTTAGAAACATCTAATGTGGTTTTATATTTTTTACGCACAATGTCATTCCTCAGTGCTGCACTGTGTGCATTTTGTACTGCAAAGGTTTTGCAACAAGAATTTAAATGTCTGGAGTCCAAAACTAGACGATATGTATTGTCTGGTTTGGAGACAGGAAACAAAGGATTGTTCATTGATGAGGTGAATGTTTCAATCACCCCTTGGTATTCAAGTTGATCTAAGATCTCCATGACCTGTTTTTTAGCTACTTGCTTAACTGGGTACTGCCTCTGTGCAGTTGTTTTTTAACTGGATTTTGGGGTGAGGAGAATCCTCATCCCAACTTACATTATTTTTGTATAATGCTGGAGCCTGGGCAACAGCCCATTTTCTGGCTTGCATAAGTATATTTTAAGTGAATCGGAATATGATTCGAGAAGGCTGGCATAATAATGTGTTCGCCATATGGGCACTCCCTGACAAATTTTGGTGGCCAGTCTGTTTCAGCTAGAAGAATGTCATAACCCTTAGAGAGCTTCTCCCAAAAGAGTTCTCTTATTTTCCTAGTTATGTCCCCTTCCATCCGGAGCGTTACTTCATATAACGTATGGGGTAGACTAACCCTGGTATCAGCTGTTTCAACTTGAATGTACTCATTCAAGTCCACTGTCTCCAGATGATCCTTCAAGATCTTGCGAGCTATGGTGACTTCAGCTGCGCTGTCCAGCATTGTCTGGGCCCCACTCCCCGTTCTTGAGTTGTGTTCTCAAGATCCTCGGCATGTCTAATTTTTAGACCTGCTACCTTCTTTTTGGTGAATTGGGTGTTCTTATTTTTTGGAATGTGTTGATCGTCTTTGGACTTCACGCGTTCTTCCTTGTGTTCTGACCGTCCTCTTCTTTCTAATTCTGAAGTCTGAAAGGTACGAGAGGAACCATCAGTATCTTGATATCTATCAGGTTTTCTCAAATTATTCCTGTTCCTGAGGTTATACCTCTTTTCAGAGGGCTCCTTTTGAGGAGACCTACCTCTGGATTGAGAACCCTTCTCTTTAGGAAGGGACTGTTTAGTATTTTCCCACTTCTTTTTAGGAGTAGTGAGAGTGTTTTTAATAAAGACCTTTTCAGGACTTTCTGTTAGCTGGGGTTTAACTGGTTTCCCACCCAAACTATCTCTACCTAGTTCTTCATAGGATTTTTCTATTATTCTGGCCAGTTAATATGGTTGCTCAGTTACATCAAATTCTCTTAATTTTTGGCGGATCGCCAAAGATGCTGCTTCACCTTTAATTTTTAAAAAAAAAATTTAAAGAATTTTTATTGCAGATTCATAGACAATCAATGATTCATGTCGACCTTCCAATTTCTGACCATCGTAAGTCCCCGGCCAGTAGTAAAATTGTACACAGCCATTCAGCCCACATCCCGGAGGCCGGGTGGCGTTAATTACAGGACTGTCGGAGATATCAGTCAAGGACATAAAAAAAAAACACCAAACCCTCTATCAGCGAGGCAACTGGTCTACAACACAATTTGGCTACTGCTTTTCTATAACTCCCAACCCCCCCAAATAAGTTCCGCCGAATGCAGTGTACCCCGTTAGCGCCTACTCATAATACAAACGCAACTCAACCACATTCAGTCATCTTTCATAGTGCCCCTTCACCGAAATCTCCTGGCCTAATACAGTCAATCAGTCCCATCATTCAATTGTAAATCTGTGTCATGGGAGTCCCCCACCTTCGCCCATATCTGAGTGTAAGCCTCGCTTGGATCTCTCATTAGCCACGGCAGGCGCCTCCCTAACCCTCCCTTTAAGCCCTCCCCCCCCCAACTGCTGCTGATGTGGGCCATATCTATAAACTCTCAGTTAAAATCTGTTACGATCTGAGGGAGCCTACTTTACGTGCCTCCACATCCCATGGAACCTCCTACACTGACCATCTCCTAGGGTTCGTCTACAATTAAATAGTCCTTTAAGGCTTGCACTATTGCTTACCAGGCCCTTGCCATTTCTAAACCCTTCACATTTGCCGTTCTAGTGGCCTTTCGAAGTCTAACCACGTTTTCACCCCGCGCCCATTTCTGCAATTCGTTCGTCCATCGCCTAGTGGACGGGCCCTCTTTCGATTTCCAATGCCAAGTGATCTCTCTCTGGGCCAAAACAAGTCCCAAGTCAATGAATTTACTTGTGATTTTTGTCTTGGCCGTGTGAGGGAACTAGAGCAACAAACATGTCGCCATGTCAAACTCCACCTGTCTATCAGTGACTGCGTTAAAGAGCTCCCCCACCTCTGACCAATACGCCCCTAGTTTCGGGCAATCCCACAGTAAGTGGTCCAACTCCTCCTCCGGTGTCAAGCATCTGGGGCATGCCGCGTCCTGCACTCGGAAATACCTCCTGATCTTCCCTGGGGTCAAGTAGGC
This sequence comes from Lissotriton vulgaris, assembly GCF_964263255.1. Lineage (NCBI taxonomy): Eukaryota > Metazoa > Chordata > Amphibia > Caudata > Salamandridae > Lissotriton > Lissotriton vulgaris. Next base: position 1,416,099,222 of record NC_141693.1, read on the forward strand.
CCTGTGTATTACAAATAAATGCACTTGTTGAAATCGGGCATTTCTATACCCTTTCCATATTCTCTTCAATATGTGGCCCCAGGTCGCGCCCGGTATGGGCTTTCCTAAACTTTCCTCCCATTTCTGCTTCAAGACTGTGAGCGGTCCCAGCCCCTCATGCAGCATTCTAGAGTGAAGGCACGGCAGTTGACCGCCTTGATTGTACCTGCAGCCATTACTACATACTGGCAGGCCATGGTTACGCAAGGATCGGACAACCCCGACTTCCAGTGCTTCTGTATCGCCGCTGTCACTGCCGCATGCAACAGGAAACTCCCGTCGGGGAGACCAAATTGATCTTGGAGTACTCCAAATGGCACTAACACCCCATCAACATATAGGTCACCTACCACCTGGAGGCCCAAGTCCTCCCATTCTAGTAATTGGGACCAATCCCCCCCGTGTGGCAACGCCGTCAGCATCCCCAGAGGGATCTCTGGTGCGTACGGGCGCCTCTCTCTGGCTCTCTTTAGGCTTCTATGCCAGCATAGCCGTATAGTCTTCTCCTCCATTGTGAGATCCTGCAGCTCTAATCGCTGTTGCATAATAATATATGATAGGATATGTCTCTGAATCCCTGTGCCTCTATCCTGGTCCGGACCCCTAAATTCTCTAGCAACGTTCTGTTTCAAGATTTGTAGTTGAGCCGCCAAATAATATAGTTCAAAATCAGGGACCGCCATTCCCCCTTAAGGCTTAGGTCTCATCAACGTAGTCAGTGCCACCCTGCGCCTCCCGTGTCCCCAGAGGAAGCCAATCGTCAGCGTCCTCAATTCTCTAAAAACCCTCTGCGGGATCCACACCGGCAATGTCCGAAAATAATAGAGCAATCTGGGCAAAGCCACCCTCTTGAGCAGTGCCACCCGGCCCTGTACCGACAAGAGGAGAGATGCCCAAAAGGTCATGCACACTTTCAGGGCCCTAATACAGCGTCCTATGTTGCCTTCCAGCAGGTCAGTAGCCTCATGATATATGCGGACCCCTAGGTAGGTGAAGCACGAACCCTCCCAGATGACATCTACTGGTAGGGGTGGTCGGGGCGTGTTCGCCCGTAACGGAAAGATGCAAGTCTTGCTCCAGTTAACCCTAAGGCCTGGCAGTTTCCCAAAATCCGACAATATTGCAACTGCTCCCTCAAGCGCTGTCCCTGTGTTCTCCAGGAACAGCAGCAGATCATCCGAGTACAATGAGATACAGTGTGAGGTCCCGCCGTGTATTATCCCATCGTACGCTTCGCCCAAACGCGCCCGGGCCGCCAGGGGCTCCATCGCCAGTGCAAACAGCAAAGGCAAAAGGGAGCACCCCTGCCTTGTTCCTCTGCACACCGGGTAGTCAGGGGACAACACAGAAACCAGTCGCACCCTGGCTGTCGCAAAAGTGTAGAGGACCCTCGTCCAGCGCCCAAATTGCTCCCCTAGCCGAACTTCTCCAGTACCCTATCAAGGTAATCCCACTCTAGGCTATCGAAGCTTTCTCGACATCCACAGACAGCACTGCTGGCATCATATCCGGCTCCAGTCGGCTCTCTAATACCCGATGTAGGCGACCGATGTTGTCCGAGGTATTCCTAGTGGGAATGAACCCTGCCTGGTCTGTATGAATGAGTGTGATCATGTGTGGCAACAGTCTAGTGGCCAGAATTCGACTCAGAATTCTATAATCCACCGTCAACATAGACAGCGGCCTATAGGAGGCCACATCGTTAGCTCCCTTCCCAGGTTTCAACAGCGGAACCACCAGCGCCTCTCTCATCGATTGAGGCAAATGCCCTAGCTCCAAGGCTTCCGAGTATACCTCCAGCAACTTAGGCGCCAGAACATCAACGTACTTTGCATAAAATTTGACCGGGAGGCCATCAACTCCCGGCGTCTTGTTCCTAGCCATCTGCTTAATGGCTACTCTAATCTCCAATATTGTTATGTCGCGGACCAATTCCTCCACGCTATCCTCATCCAGAACCGGAAGTTGAATGCCCACTAGATAGTTCTCTATGTCAGAAGCCTCAGCGTCTAGGTGACTCCTATACAGAGTCGTATAGTAGCTCGTAAAGCGTGACAAGATTGCTGCCTAAGAGAAGACCACCTCTCCTGTCGCCTCCTCTATGCTCATAATTGGGTTCCCTCTCGGTTCCGGGTTCGCTAGTCTCGCCAGCAACGTGCCTACCTTGTCCCCTTCCGCATGTACCTTGGTAGCGTATAATCTGTAGTCATAACTCCTCAATCTTTCTGTTTCGGCTGCAACTAGTTCCTTCGCCTCCTGCAGTCGCGTGTGCAGTTCCGGTCGCTCCGGTCTCTGCTGTTCTAGATCCCTCAAGGCACCCTCCACCCTCTCCACATCAGCCAGGACTGTTGTTCGTTCGCCCGAGGACTTACCAATACAGAGGCCCCTCACCACCACCTTGAATGCATCCCATTCCACTGACCTAGAGGTAGCCGTACCCCCATTCTCACCAAAGTAATGCGCGATACCCTCCCGAACCTTATCGCTGAACACCTGATCCTCCAACGTATCGGGCTGCAACCGCCATGTGGGGACCACTGACCTCACCCTCTGCCATTGAACAGACACTAACAGAGGATTATGATTGGATATAGTCCTAGTTAAATATTCCGTATGCATCACCATGGCAGCTATTGATCCACTACACAGTATTGAATCTATTCACACATGTAAATCATGTATTGCTGAGAAAAAGGAATAATCCCTGCGGTCCGAGTGCTGCCCTCGCCATACATCCAGAAGGCCCATCTCTCCTGCCAATCTTCCCTATGCCTAGCAAGCCTGCGCACTGGGGAGTCAGTTAATGGTGGGTGCGATCTGTCCAACGAAATGTCTAAAATGGAACTGAAGTCCCCCCAAATATCACCGGTCCCACCAGATAGTGAGCTAAGGAACCAGTTAGTCCATCAAAAAAGCGCGCTGGTCCATATTCGGGGCATACACACTACACAAAACCACATCACGGCCGAACAATCTCCCCTCCACTGCCACAAATCTACCTTCAGGATCCACCAAATGGTTCGTAGCCTGGAAAGGGATACCCGCCCTCCCCCATATCAGCACCCCTCTCGCATACGCCGAATAGGCCGTGCCAAACACCTGGCCCCGCCATCGCCTCTGCAGAGCAATACACTCCTGTTTAGTGAGATGTGTTTCTTGCAACAGCGCTATCTGAATTCCACGCCTCACCAAGTATGCATGCACCTTATACCGCCTTGACATGGTTCGAAGGCCACGGACGTTCCATGTGAGACATTTTAAATCAGGTAACGCCCCCATTGTGATCGTCCCTCATTCGCCCCAACAACCGCTCTCGACTGCCCACATCATTACAGCATGACCCCGTACACAAAACTCCCTCAACAACTCCCCTACCCCACCCCCCCAGAACAGGACCCAATAACACAGTATCAGCCCCCATCCAAACTTCCATTACAACACACACAACACTATTCTGTAGTCGCCACTACAGACGGCCTTAAGGGCAGTAGGAGGGTGGACCAGGGCCAACAGGAGGCAGGCCTCGCCCCCACCCCGAGCCCACAACCCCATGCGATAGTTCGCCACAATACCTGCAGTCTTCTAGTTTACCAGTTTCAACAGTTCCGTCAGGTTCAGCCAGGCGTAGTCCACTCCCGGCAGTGTCACTCATTAAAAATCCCATCAGCTGTTTGGGGAGTAACCAGCGGTCCCCCAGGACTGTCTGCTTCTGAGAGGTCCGCACCAGATTTCTCCTCTCCATCCTCTGAGTCAGAGCCCATCGGCTGCCCCTCTTGTTGTGAGCCTGTGATCATTGCCGTCGCCACCAGAGCCCCTCTTTTATCCGCCGCCATTTGGGTTCCATGCAGCGTCTTCTGGGTCTTGTTGCGCTTGCGGACGCGTTGCGATTTCCGCACCTGGGTAGGCTTCTGCTTTCCTCGATCTCCCCTTCCTCTGCGATCCGTGCCAGCCCTGTATGATTCGAGCCAAGTTCATACCTCTTCAGGAGTTTGGAAGAAATGTGTCTTCTCATCTAGAATCACTCCCAACTTAGCGGGGAAGAGCAGAGAATACTGTATTCCTTCATCCCTAAGTTCTTTTTTCACGGACAGGTATGAAGCCCCGCGTTTTTCAACTTCCTGGGTGTAGTCCGGGAAGATCAGGACCCATCGAACGTGCCCGCTGTATCAACAAGTCTCTGCCTTTAAAGTGTAGTACCTTGACTACTACCGGCAGAGGTGGGCGACCTGGAGGGGGGCCGGGCCGGAACCATATGCGCCCTTTCCAAGGAGAAAAAAGGGGATAGGCCCTCCGGGGCCACTACCGTCTTGAACCAGTTCTCCATGTAGGCGACCGCATCATCCCCTTCCGCCTTTTCTGGCAGGCCAACCACTCGCACGTTGTTTCTCCGATTATGACTATCCGAATCCTCCGCCCGCTTTTCTAGTATTGCCAGGCGATCTAGCACATAATTCAGCCTATGTTCCGCTGTGACCATCGCCGGCTTAAGATCCTGCAGCAGTAGTTCATTCTCCTTCACCCTGTCCGCCAGCTTGGAATGATCAGCTCTTAGGAGACCCAGTCCTGTTGCGACCTGAGCAATGTCCTGATGAAGGGCCTCTTTGGTCGCCGTTATGGCATCAAGTATTCCGTCCAGGCGTTTGTTCAGCCTCAATTCCCGTGCTGTTCCCTCCGGGTCATTTGGAGCACCACCGTCGTCTTCCAGCCCTTTTGCTTGATCCTGTCCCGGTCTCTGCGCCATCCCTCGAGTATTCATGGCCATCCCGGCCATTAAGGCCTCCGCCTCCGCCACAAGTATCTACAATTCTCCTCGCAGCCGTGCAGCGCCAGGTAGGCACCTCCTCAGCCAGCTATCTGCAGTGCCCCCTCCTGCCCCTCCGCCCGCCGGCCCCACTCCAGGCACTCGAGCTGTCCGCGACACTCTGCTGCTCCTCCGCACCAACTTCGGCCGATGAAACTCCTTTCAGGTCTGCAAGTTATTAATAGTTTCGGTATCACTCCACTCCTAGCACCCAACTTCTTGGCCTGCCCTATTCACCTCTCAGCCGCACTGTGCTCCGCCACCGAAGCCCAGCCACAAGCCTACTCGGCACTCAGCTGTTCAGGCGCGAGTACTCCAAGTCCCAGCTCCTTAATCTCAGCGGGCCGATCAGCCCTGCGCGCCCTCTGCTCTGGTGGCCATCTTAACCTCCTTGGCAGTTCTCTGCCGCTCTCGAAGTGGGGGCCAATGGCGTACGAGCTGTGTGTACCCTGGTGCTCCCCCCCGGCTTGCGAATGGCAGAGGTCCCACTCAGAGTCGCTACAATCCAACTTGGGGGCAACTATAATGTCCGTGCAAGTCAGGTCCCCTTAGCGCCCGCTGATACCCAGGAATCGGCCCAGTGCGGTCCAACAATGCCGCCTCCCTGCTGCCACCTTCCCGTCCCGCCGAGCGCCCTCCTTCTGCTAATCCAGGCAGCTCGAGCAGTCTGTGCCTCAGCACTGTTCCACAACGCTATTCACCCCACTGGGTCCAGGTCTGCCGCGCCGTTCTTACCAGAACGGAGCTTTCAGCGTCCCACAGCCCGCCGTCTCCAGCCTGCCCCCAGTATCGTCCACTGTTCGCTGCTCCCCTCAGGGGCGCAGGGTCTTCGCCGATATCCCGGCCGGGAGCCGCCACCCGTTCTCAGCCCGTAATCGGCAGGTTCAGACGACCGCCGGCCGTGTCCACCTGATTCGGCGCCTCGCCTGCCCCTGCGCATCAGTAGGCAGCAATCAGCCTCCTCTCCGCAGCAGTCCCCTCGGGCCGCTTTCGGGGCTTAGAGCACTTGCCTCGTGGCCGCCATCTTGGGGAGCAACTGCCCTGTCCCCGTTCACTGTGTCCTGGAGTCACGGCGGGGTTCCAGCTGTCTCCAGAGCCTTTCCTGCGCACTCCGGTGGGGATATCTCCTGCACCGCTGTCCCTCCGTGCTGCTAAGCCATTCCTGCCATGCATCTCCGCAGCACCGCTCTTCGCTGCTCTTCTCCTCCGTTCTGGGTAGCCGCCATCTTGTAGTCAGTTCGCGGCTCCTCCGAGCTTCAAACAGCTCTCTTAACGCCACCGCGTCCACCACTTCGCCGACAGGGACCGCCTCAGCTTCCCCTGGTTTTCCCCTCAATTCGCCTGCATCGTAAGCGGCATTCAGGAGGTATAGGCAGGATAAATGCTGGGATCGGGTGTGGAGCTACAGGCTCACACCGCCATCCCCATCGGCGCCCAAGCCACGCCCCCTCGCTGCTTCACCTTTAATGTTAGCAAGTTTCGAGGAAACAAAGATAAGGTGCACAATATTTTGGAACACTGTATCCTTCAACTTTGAACAAACCCAAAACTAATACATAGGATTTTCGTCCTACTCAGTTATTGCGGATATGTTATCCTTTTACCCACTCCAGACGTCTATTGGAGTATTTTAAGGGGAAAAAGTGACTCTGTGAAAAGCACGACTGAGTTACTCTAGTATCTAGAGTTAAATTAGTGCCTTACCAAACGTTGGGTGCCATGTACTGTAGTTCCTATATTCCTAATAGGCTCTGCGCATTGGAATAACATATCCTATAGATTTGACGTAGGACTTATGTCAACTAGGTCTCTATCGAATATATTAGACTTAATTGTGAGTGGCAGCTAGTTCAGAGGTCCCTAGAAACTTTCTTGAATAAACAAGAAGGGATTAGTTTCTGACAACCGCATAAACATTATAGTAATATTTGGGTTGATGCACAGCTAGTTTTAATTCAATTTTTGTCTTGGTTGAAAAATTGTTTATAAGATTTCGTGGTGCTCAATGTGGAGGCGTCGAGGGCCCTACGACGTCAGATAAACTCTTTGATACGTGAGACCAGAGGAACTCTGGTGTCATCCCAAATTGGCACACACTGATGTTGTGTATCCTTAGTGTAAGAAAACACTTTCATTCCATATTCATTCTAGTTCATCATTTATTGCGTAATTTCAAATTAGGTTTAGATCATTTCATTTCAAATCTCTTCATGATTGTCCGCATACATAATCAGGCAATATCAAGGCGTGTCCAATGCATTTCGGGCATTAAAAAAGCATGCCCTTCATCAGGGAATTTGACACTAAAAACAATAGTATAAGTAAATGTTAGAATAAGCGGTCAGTGTGCTGTTCGTCATATTCACTTCTAAAGTACCACAAAATAATCATATGTCAATAAAGTTGCATAATTTACATCACATGCGTGTCATGCAATTGTTAAAAGTGAACAGTAATGTGGAAAAAATGTCGGGGATTGTGATTGTGCTGCGTGCGTTAAATTACTGCAGGGTTCAAAGATTAACTTACATGCCTGAAGTGACACGGTGGTCGAAAATCTGTAAAGAATAAATATACGTCATAAAAAATGCGTCCTAGCTGATAAGCGCCCAAGGTTTGGCCGTGCGCTCCAATATATGCTAATATGTGCACCGAAACTAACCTGAACGGTTTGCAAACTGGCGTGTTGTCCAATACTCGTCTCTTCGACTCGCCGGTAAAGCAAGAAGCTTCCCGCGGTGCTACATTCAAAGCTTCCGTGGTCATGTGATAGCGCAAGTGAAGAAAGACTTACGGTCTAGTTTCTTCATGTTAGAAAACGCCGGGTAGTCAGGTTCCGATGAGTTTAGTGTCGGGTAAATGCTAAAAAACGTCAGAATCATTTCTGTGTAGATTCTCAATCTTCCAATGAAAAAATTAACATTCAGAGGAAGGTTGAAATAATTCTGAAAATAAACGTAAAAAGTGAGATTTGGGGGATCGAACTGCCTGCTAGGTGGTTATGTAGAGGGGTGTGCTATTGGTTGAGCTAACGTGGACGTGATGTAGTCAGGTGCAAAACAAAGTTATGTAGTGTCAGTGGTGTTGGGAGCGAACACATTAACATTAAGATCGATTTCCAGAGCAATTCTATTACAAATAGCAAGAAAATTCTATTCTTTCATTTAACCCCATGGGTTTCTGGGTTGACAGTTTATGGATCCATTGGTTCTCTCGTCTTAAGAGCATTTTGTTGTTGTTTGTCCCTTCGTGTTTGTGCACAGTCTCTAGAACGATGAACTTAACTTGGGACACGTTGTGTTGTTGTTCTACAAAATGTGCAGAAAGCGCTGACTTCAAGTTCTTTAGTCTGATATTCGATTTATGTTCTGTCAGTCGCACTTTGATGCGTCTCTCCGTTTTATTGTAATAACATTATCAGAGGACACACCATCAACCATCCAACACAGGGTTACCCAATAAAACTACGAGTTAATGCTACTTGCGACTCCAGTAACCTAATATACGGGATCAAATGCCCGTGTGGAAAAATGTACGTTGGTAAAACGGAGAGACGCATCAAAGTGCGACTGACAGAACATAAATCGAATATCAGACTAAAGAACTTGAAGTCAGCGCTTTCTGCAGGTTACACAACATCAGTGTGTGCCAATTTGGGATGACACCAGAGTTCCTCTGGTCTCACGTATCAAAGAGAACCGCATAAACATGACACCTTTGTTTCCCCAAGAATAAACATATCTTCAGAGTCGTGGAAACAATAGATAGATATTTTACTCAGTCAATCGTGCATGCTTCGTTTCAACAGAGGTGCGGAGAAATAGAGAGATGGGCGTTTTCAATAAAAGGATTTATTGAACAGTCTTCTTTCTCATGCAAAAGAAATGAACTGCTACAACCGTAATACTGGTTGCAAAGTATAATGCTTACAGTAAGAAGAGTATTATAAAATAATACTGTAAAAGCATGGTATGGTTTCTAAGCCATAAAATACATACATAAATAGCAAAGACTGAAAGGTACTCAACTTGTGCTTTTAAAATACGCCTTCCCCAATGTACCTAAGCTAGGTCTAGTACGAGGGAAGAATTAAGTATGGTGTAGCATAGGTTTTAGTTTCTTTGCCAAGAATCTATCCAAGATTTCTCTTAGGGTCTAATCAGCTCTGTATCTTGGTTTTAGAATGAAGGAGGTCTGGTATCTCTATCTATAGCTCGATTTCCCAACACCCTGCAAGAGGAGCTTGGAAACACTGGAGCTGGATTCTCAGCCAGAGAAAGACACCCTCTCTGTCAGTGCATCAGCTGGAGGGTCGCCTTCCTTTGGCACTTGCTGTAGCGAGCTGCGTCGGGGAAGTAGATAGTCGAGCTGCTCCGAACCACCATGTGTTTGGTAGGGCAAGTGTAGGCATATTTATACCTTGAAGGTACCTGGTTTGACGTAAAGTCGGACATAATAACGTCACCAAAGAACCCCAAGGGAATTGCAGTTCTTTGAAAACTCGATGATTTCTAGGACAAATCAATATTCAAGAAAGGGGATGCCCCTGTCTGCTGAAGCTGAGTTTTCCAAGAAATCGTTGTGGCTTTTTGGAACCAGTGGAAGTAGCCATGCCTGTATTTGGACTGGATGGGCTATGTCTAAATATGGTTATGATTTCTATGCCTATATATGGGCAAGGTGAATTATACTTATATAAGGGCATTAATTGGTAAATTACGTTTGGATCCTAAAACGCTACACAACAACACCGACCATTCCTATACCTGCAAGTAATAGCACTACATGGGGGAGGTCGACGTACATAATATTTTACATCACAACATATCCAAGCCTGAATGGAAAAAATGGTTGCTCTGGCCCATAGACACAAATAACTGTCTAGATTGATTCCTGAACAAAACGCAAGGTTTCACAATTAATAGACCCAACCCAAGATATGTTCAAAGACAGCATCCTGGGGTAGTAACAACATATAGTGTAAGGAAACTATGCCTTGATTGGCTACAGAAATGTTTACTTGAGGATGTAAAACAACACTTATCTTTACTTCAAGATGGTGCAGACCTTAAGGAATTCCTGCTAGGACCAAGGAAACCACGTCAAAAACCCAAGATTACAAAAGCAGAGACTGCAGAACGAATACGAGAAATTGATCGTAATAATTTAGAGAAATCTCTCTCTGTAGTAGGCAATGGGTTAACAACTCTGTCATCCAGGATATATTCATTGGACAGCATTGTGCTTCTGCCATAGACATCATGGAACAAGACTTGGTCATGTTGCAACATGGTCAGTCTCAGTTACGTTCTATCATGCTGTTAGGCTGGACGCTACAAAACTTGCGTGCAGCTATGTGCCTTGGCGTTTAATCAATACTACGTCACTGTTTTCAGAATTTAATCTCACTGATAAACAGGCCAAACTGGCAGGGGAAACATCCTTTACAACGCAGTGTTTACACTGCGCGACCTTTACGCCGCAGCCATTACAACGCAAGTCATTACTACGACTTGCGCTGAATGGCGATCTTGGTTAAGGGATAGTTTGATTTTCTATTCCAACACCTTCCCTACTGTTATGTGGGTGCGGGAGTTGGAATAGAAAATTAAATTAATCCTCAATCCAGCGCCCTCCAACGCAAGTTGTTGTAATGACTTGCGTTGTGAAAACCGCGTTGTAAAGTACCACGATCAAAATTATCGCGTTGTACTGACGTACATCCAACTGGCACAGAGGGGAGCAGACTACATGGTGCTGAGCATTGAAAAAGTGGAAAGATTACCATTCACAGTGGGAGAGAAACCAGCTACTGAATGGATAAAACATGGTAAAATCACTCTGCCTGTTACAATTTTCCATTTTCAGTATTGCCTAAAACACATACCAGCAGGCAAATATGAAAGGTTGGGTAAAGAATACATCAAGACATCCTGGAATTTACCATACACACACAGATGTTGGAGTGGGGGATGTGAAGTATTTCATAGAGTTACAAACTGTGAAAACGCACCAAGCGGTTCTCTCCTTTGTCAAGGTATTAATTTACTTGGGGCCTGCGATGGTTCCACTACAAACCTATCCTGTCACCTGCAAGGTTCACCAGCTGCAGTGATTAATCCAATTTTTGGACTACTTTCTAATGGGAGTTACCTTATGTTGAATGATCACAGCTGCTGTGGCATGTTGGCAGGTATTCCATATATAGTGACTGTTTCATGCAGGGTCACTTGCTGTATGCAAGTATTGTTTCCACAAACCAAGGCAGTCAGGGAGTTGCCTCTATGGGCTTCACTGAACATCTCTTCTATACGAATTGATAATCTAAGCAGAATGAAAGCCATTCTTTTGCAAAAAACTGTGCCACTGCCCTCGGCCAAAGAAACCTATGATCTACAAGTCGCAAGGACTTCTGCTGAGATACATGCCCTTTTGAATACAAACTGCCCTATACATTTCTCAGAAATGTTGGAACGTATCTTAAACATGTCTGATATGAGCAGTATTGTACACCTATTTAAGAACAACGTATGTTCAGGACTGTTAGCACCATTTCATGCAGTCTTATGAATATTTCCCAACTTCGTGCGCTCTGTGTTTGGCGGACTGCCACTACTTTTTGGACTCGTTGCAGGGATCCTATTTTTGCTCCTACTGCTAAGATATGACAAGCCAAATCACCAGCACCACTCCAAGCACCATAGAGAGATCTCTATTGGAGATGAAGTGTTGTGAGCGCATGGTTCAAATTTTAGGCTTACCTCGTCTACTAGATTTAAATACCACATGGTTTCTGTTATTCAGACCAATCTGGCAAGATTGCATCTTACCTGTACTTATTCGGTGAAGAATGCGTGCTAGACATCTGTCTAACGCTCCCATCAGTCATGCCTATGGATATCGATACTCTGCTGGACCCAGTAACGGCCCATGCTCTGTGTTGTCCCCAGCGGCTACCAATTCTGATGGCAGCATTCAACCTGTACTTACAACCATTGATAGAGTCTCTGGCAAACATGAACTGTAAAGTCTTTAACTATGCCGACGATACGCAGCTGCTGCTGAGTATCGATAACACACCATCGGCTCAGTCTTTGGCCCAAGACGTACTACGATTTACAGTGAATTGGATGTCGTCCAATTTGCTGAAAATCAATCCAGATAAAACGGAAGTGCTCGTAGTCTCAACCTCTACTTCCCCCTGGAATGATTTATTTTGGCCACAAGAACTAGGACCCACCCCAAAACCGTGCCGTAGTGTCAAGAGTCTTGGGATGAAAATTGACTAGGAACTCTCGATGGTCAACCAAGTATCCGCTGTAGTTGGTTCCTGTACTAACCTGATCAGGCAACTACGCAAACTCGCCCCTCTGCTCTCGAGAAACATGCTGCGAACTATTGTCTCCGCCACCATAGTGTCTCGAATAGACTATGGCAACGCGCTGTACCTCGGCCTTCCAAAAAACTCCATCAACCGTCTTCAGGTTATCCTGAACGACGCAGCACGTTTGATCTTTGGACTGCCGAGGAGGACTCATGCCTCCCTCCTGCTCTATAGGCTACATTGGCTGCCTATGACGCAGAGAGTAGAATTTAAGAGCATGTGTATCTGCCACAAAGCAATCCACGGACAGGCGCCAGCCTACATAAAAGAAAGGCTTGAGATATACGAACCTAAGCGCGCCTTGCGATCATCCGGATCTTTTCTGCTATCCTGTCCACGTTTCAAGTTAACAACAAAAGGAGGCAGATCCTTTTCAGTTCAGGCTCCGACTATCTGGAATAAGCTACCGGAAGTGCTTCGCAGAGAACCTAATCTCCTCCTTTTCAGGAAGTCCCTGAAAACCTTACTCTTCAAAGACGCATTCCCACCTCAATAGTCGGTTACCAGATTAGACACCTCTATATTCTATTCTTCTTTGTTGCTGTACTTGTTCAGTAGCGCTTTGAGACCTGTAGGTGAGTTGGCGCGATACAAAACACAGTTACAAATTACAAATTACAAATTACAAATTGAGATCTCACGGACGCAAGTTGCAACTGCTGAGGTATGAGAGGAAACAACAGGCGCGTAGGTAACATCCGATACAAACATTTCTGATGCAACCAATGCTGACGGCGATGTTTCTCATCTATGTGCGGTTAATCTTCTAAACGAGGTAATCCAACTTTCGCCTACACTGATAAATGACTTTTAGTCTACGGACATAGAAGATTTCAGGTTTTCTCCAAGCCCTAACACTGACTTTTGATTTTGGCACACAATGTTCTGAGAGACTTTGAATTTGACCTTCATTTTTTACAAAACAAAGAATTTTTCCTATGATTAATTTTTTTTCTCCAAATTTGTATTTTTCATTTTTTGGCACAAGTAATCTGCTTATAGTAAAATTATTAATAGAGAACAGAATTCTTTGAAACACTTTAAGAGACAATATGTCACCTTGTAAATACAAATTGTATTATGTAACTTGAAATGAGATGGTTTTGGCCCTTTTTCTTCTGTATTTGCGAGCCATTTCATTAATGTATATTCATTCAATTGGCATTCATTGCGAACTTATGCTCAGAATGACACATTGCTTTATATTATGAAGCGCAATTGCATTTTATGCATCGCAACTGTTCTATTGCATTTTTTTAAATGTATTTTTAGACATGTTCTTAGCCATCCATATGTAGCTATGTTTTAGATATGTTTAACATGTTTAGAATTTAGTAACTTCGTACATACGAAAGTGGTGTGGGTGTTGTGTTTCGATTTAGATTCCGTAGGAATTTCCGGATTCATGCCCTTATATAGGTACAATTCACATTGCCCTTATATAGGCATAGAAATCCATCCCTTATTTAGGCATTGCCCATGCTAACCAAATACAAGCATTTGCTACTTACATCCGGTTATCTACGTCACAATGAGTTCTTGGAAAACCAGACTCTTAAGCCGTTAGGAATTTCCCCTGCTTGGATATTGATTTCTCCAGGAACTCATTTATTATGCATGAACATCTATTCCTTAGGGGTTCATTCATGACGTTCTTGTTCCCGACTTTTACGTCAATACTATACTAATATAAATATGCCTTCACTTGTCATGGAAAACCACGGTTCGGTGCGGTTCGACTACCTACTTGCACGTGGTTCGCCACAGCAAGTCCCGAAGGAAGCCAACTTCCCAACTGACGCACTGACCAGACGCTGTCATCCTCCTCGCCGAGAATCCAGCTCCAGTGTTTCTGATTCCCCTTGCGGGGTGTTAGAGATCGAGTCCCGGGAAAGAGATACCAACCTCTCGCATTCTAAGGTATGGAGCTGATTAGAACCTGGAGGGACTCTTGGCAACTATAGTTGAACTAAACTATAGCAAACTCTTGGCATAACTAAAGCAGACTAAGGCAGCACCTACTTCTTCCCTTGTACTAAACTTAGGTTAGGTACACCGGGGTAGGATTATTAAGAAGCACCAGATGAGTATTTTAACCTGTGTTATTTATGTATGTATTTTAACGAATATATGTCATAGCTACAAGACATGCTATTACAGTATTATTTTATCTTACTGGTAACGCTGTACATTTTATACTCCGCATTCTGTCTTACGATTGTAGCAGTTCTTATCTCTTGCATGAGAAATAAGACTGTTCAATAAACCCCTTATATTGAAACGCCCGTCTCTCTATTTCTATGCAACTCTGTAGAAACGAAGCATGCACGATTGACTGAGTGAAATGGCTATCTATTGTTTCCATGACTCTGAAGATATTGTTCTGACTCTAAGGGAAACAAAGTTGTCATGTTTATGTGGTTGTCAGAAACTAATCCCTTCTTGTTCATTCAAGAAGTTTCTAGTGACCTCTCAGTTAGCTGGCCCACACACACAATTAAGTTTAATATACTCAATAGAGACATACTGACCTCAGTCCATTGTCAAATCTATAGTGTATATTATTCCAATGCGCAGAGCCTATCAGGGATATAGGAACTACACTACACCATTTTAAACTAACAGAACCAGTGAAATTCACATGTTATAGTTATCTTAAGTAACTGTAACTCGAACCCTAAAGTAACCCTAACTCCGGCACTCACCATGACTCCCCTTTTACATCACTTGTGACATGTTCTATGACTTCATTGATAACATGACTGCAACATTTGAAATTACATGACATTACTGATAGCAACACTGGATGAATGTATGGCGAATTCTGTGGATTCATTATGTCAAAAAAACCCTAGATGAACTGGATATTCCACAATTGTCTCTAACCCTGAGCAAATCTCTAAGCTAGATATAGTGTCGGTTAGGGAAGCTTTTCAGTTAAAGAACATGAATTAAGATATAATAGTATGATGGCTAAAAAATATGGGGCACACTATGTTATGGTCAAATATATGAGTATTCTAGAAATATATCTAACTTTAGATATGCCAATTGCACCGACGTTTGCTATCTTGCATTCGCTTAAATTTGTTTCCCCAATTGTTAGTAGGATGACAAAGACCCTCCGAACTACTAATCTGTACATGTGATATGGCTAGTGCAATTGACACTTTACACATAGTTTGAATGTATCTCTATGTATGTATCTCTATGACACACATATATACGCCCTCTTTTTATACATAAGGATTTTAAACAAGTTCGGCCAGCTTTGCTATATTTGCTACTTTTACATAATGTTAAGGATTGCTTTTATGATTCACAGTTTTTAGCTGGTGTTTTCCATTCTGTGAGGTGATACTTTTGGTTATAGTGGAGTGACAGGGTGTTTGCCGGAAGTATATGGATACTGACTGGGGAATTGAAAGTGTGAAAGACAAGTGTGTTGGTGGTTAGAGGACTGCATGCATAGTGGATAGGGGTTTGAAGCAGTCCATGTGCTAAGGCCTGGGTCAATGCATGAGTACTTGGGTACTGACTGAATGATTAGAGTACTGCAAGGAGAGTGCCTGGGTGTATTTATATGTGGTTGTGTTTTGGTGCAGTGAATGGATTAGTACATGTTGCAGAATTGTGAGCAGTCCCCCCAGACACATTACATGTAAACGGATGTTCTGCAAAAAACTGTTTTAATCGTAATTTATGTACGAATTTGTAAAAGTCCAGGCGTACATTTTCCAAATATGGTTTCTCAGTTGGACAATAATTCCAACCTTTACATAATCTTGCAACTTCTTCCTCGCTCAGATTTCTTGAGGATAAATTGATAACAATTAGGGTATTTGTATTAGTCTCCACATCTACACTGCCCACATCATGGTTCACAATCTCATTATTTACTTGTTTTGTCTGTTCGCTATTCTTGCTTTTGTGCCGGCCCAAGTGTTTTTTGCCACCCTGCTTTGTTCGTTTACCTGATTTTCTTTTTGTTTCCAAGGCGAAAGCGCAGGACCTTGCGTAAAACAAAACAGACGGTTAGTCTAGATTGGCCATGCTGGTACTAGGCCCCTCACTTGGCTCACTTTCTTTTGAAGAGAGAATTGTGGAACTGGATGATATACTTGGTCCCTTAGTTATACTATTTGGGACCTGTGTCGATTTATTGGTGATATCATCATACTTTCAAGCCAAAGTAAAAATCCGTCCATTCTCATAGTCGCCCTGATCTCGTTCTATTTTTTGATTTTTTTATCCTTAAGATAAATTTGATAGTTGGCTAGTTCTTTTTTTAGAATAACATAATTTTTTGGAATCACGTCTGTCAAATTTGTTTCATTAATTTCCTTCTCCAAGGATATTATGTCATCCCTGATCTTTTTCACCTTATGTTCTGAGTTCCTAATCAATATGTCCATCATCTTGTAGGACGCATCGTACAGTCCATCCTCCCACTCCCCTAGGTGGTCGGGGTCCAAATCCTCATAATTTGGGAAAATAAGAATTTGGAGACCCTGTGGGATTCTCCTATTCTCCAGGTATTTTCTCAATGTCGCACCGTCTCACCATTTGGCGAGTTCTTGCTTTTTTAATCTCTCTAACCGTACAAAATTGCTTTTCAGGCCTGCAGTCCGTTGTGTTTTTGTAATTGCCTGTGCAGTATTACTGTCTTGTTTACCAAATAAGTCTCCCAGTAACTCCTCCCTGTTATCAAAAAAATCCATCTTATTAAATTATATCCAGCTCTTTTGCGGAATGTGCTGGTAAGCTCAAATTTAAAGAAAAGGAACACTGCAAAGGGTCAGAGCAATACAAGTCCAGAACCAAACGTCGCTTTTAGTAAAGGCCTGTGAGATCTACACTATGTCCCTGTGCGTTGGGTCTGAGATGTGACCCACATACATCTCACAAACGGTGATTTAAGAAATCACCACTATCAAAAAAACAAGAATGACCCGGCACCCGGTTATATTTTAGGACTGTTTTTATTGTGAATTCTATGTTTTATATACTTTTATGATTTACCAGTGTTTAATTCGAATAAAGTTGTTTTTTTAAATAGCAACAAAGTGCATGGCAAGGGAGTGAGTTATAGTTACTGTAGGGTTCAAGTTACAGTTACTGCACTCCCTGCAGCCCGCCACATCATTAAAAAAACATCTTACCGGTGCCACTACTCCTTCTAGAGGCAGCACCAAGATAAAAAAAATGTAAATAAAAAGCCCTCGTTGGTCATTATGGAGTGCTCCATGCCCGAACAGTGAATAATGTATGAACAGCTCCTGACTCTCATTTACTGTTAATTTATTTGTCTTTTTTTTGGGGGTGCCCAACCGTGACACTCTGGTTTTTAATTTGTGTTTGGGGCAGCAAGAGGAGCCCACGGGCCCCTGTGACCTTGGCAGCTCCATGTGAGTGGCCCCATGGGTCACGCAGAAGCCAGCAACATTTAATTTTGTTTTTTATACAATTGTGGTGCCCTGTTTCTCTTGTTTGGGGGCATGGAGGGAGTCACAGGACAGCCCATGCCTGCTCCCCTTGTGATAACTGGCCACTCTTTAACTTGTGCATGTAACATCCTGGTCATTCCCCTTGTTCACTCCATTTCTCCTCACTCACCTCCCGCACTCACCTTCTTTAAGTCCCCCTAGTTCAGTTCCCTTCCCCTCTCGTCCCTTTCTTTGCTCCCTCACTCATTTTCCTTTGCTCTCTGACTACACTCCACTTCACTCACTCCTTTTGAATTTGTAAAGAATACAGCTCTTTTTGGAGAATTGGAGGTAGTTCTAAAAATAACTGTTTTTTTTCTTCTTTTTTATGTTTTTTTCTGAACAAAAATAAAAACAGGGAATGCCAAACTGCTCAACAGGAGCAAAAAAAAGGGGAAAAATTAGGGCTGGGGACGGCAGCGGTGGTTTTCCCTTGCGTGTACAATGTTCATTATACTCTGTTCTCCGTAGCAAAGCAGTTCATCACACTGCTTACACTTGATAGTGATATCATTGAAAAGAGGCTGAATATTGGAGATCAGCTGCTCAGGTCTTCCTCTCACGGATGATGTTGTTGCTCCTCCAGTGGATGTTGAGGCGCCATCTCTTGGGGGATTACGTGCCAGGTCCCTGACACTCTCCCGGGCATAGTTCTGGGGGTGCCTCCGTTGGACATGCCGAATCATTGTGGAGTTGCCAAAACTGTACTTTCTTCTAGGGTCACCCCTTGAAAGAACTGTTTGGCAAATTTTACACTCCACCTTTGGAGCATTAACCTTTTTATCACCTGATGGTATGGTAAAAAAATTCCATATAAAGTGCTCCTTCACCTTGGGCTGAGGAGGCTCCTCCTCAATGAAGTCATCTGAGTCCTCACTGCTGCTGGGTGGTATGGCAGCCATTTTTTCACTAAATAGAAGAACAGAAAGAAACAGGTCTTGCTGTTTCCAAAGTGAAAGAAGTGAAGGAAATGGGTGGGGTTTTCATTAGTTGTAAAAAAAACTGTTAACAACCAATGAAAAGAGTTATTTTAAGGTCAAATGTCTTGACGCGCTCACGCTGCGTGCACCGGAGCGCTTCCGGGGTTGCTTACGCGGCGCGAACGTAGGCGCTTCTGGGGGGCACTTACGCGGCGTGCCTGAATGACGTTTTGCTAGCTTTCCGGAAATGCATTTAATGTTAAAATACGGTCTTTAAAATCAAAAATACTAATTTTATAAGTATGTCACTGAATATCTTGCATTATTATTTAGTATAAATACATACTTTTTTTTCCACAGCGGAAATAGCGCTCTCGCTGCGCTCTCGGATGAGCTTACCGGTGCGCGCACCCTGAGCGCTCCAAGACAAAATGATTTAAAAAAAACCTACATGAAAAATACATTGGAAAAAAAATTTGAGAAAAAAAATAATAATCATTAATAGTTAAAAAAACAGCTAATAAAAAAATCTATTTAAAAATCGTAGGTTACAAACTCGACATACAAAGGAATTAGCTTTTAAAAAACCTGATAATTCACTGAAAAAACAATAGGTTTCACAATTGTTATAGTTAGGAGTTAGCATTTAAAAAACCTTTGAAATTCAATGAAAAAACCATAGGTTTCACAATTGTTATAGTTAGGAATTAGCATTTAAAAAAACCTTTGAAATTCACTGAAAAAACAATAGGTCTCACACCAGTTATAGTTAGCGGAACATTTTACTCATACAAAACCATTGAAATTCCCACGTTATAGTTAGTTGGACTCACTATAACTCGCGCGCCCCAATCCACTGCTGATGATGTCACATATTACATCATTCATGACATGGTCAGTGACATCACTGATGACATCATCTGATGACATCTCAAATGACATATATAAATTACCTACTGGCGGTCGCCAGTAGGTATATATAGTTATGACCTAGGTCCCATAGGAAATTCTGAACATTCTATTGGGAATAACTTTAGCGCCGATTGAGGGATCTGCCTGTAATTTTCCTTAAATTTGCCTCGCTGCACTTCTCTTCTGCCCTGTAAGTTTCGGGGGGATTCGTCAAGCGGGGGCCGAGAAAAAAGGGGGTCCCAAAACACGTTTTTCCCATGTTAATGTATATAGGGACATTCTGACAAGGCTACAGCTCGAACGACTGAACGGAATTACACCAGATTTGGCAAAATGGTAGGGACTGGTATGCAGCAGTGCCTTTTGTATGTTTGGTGTAAATCCCTGCAGTAGTTTTTGAGAAAATTGAATTTGAAATTTTTCAAATGCCATTTTCTATGGGACCTTTAGACACGCTACAGCCCGAACGGCTGAACGGAATTACACCAAACTTGGCAAAATGGTAGGGACAGGTATGCAGTAGTGCCTTTTCTTTATTGGGTGAAAATCCCTCCAGTAGTTGTTGAGAAAATTGAATTTGAGCAAACTATATATCTATATGCGTGTACCCTTACAAGCGCGAGCGAGTTTCTGATTGGCTGGCAGTCGACTGTCAACATTCCAAACTGTCCAAACCAGGAAGTGTTGGCAACCATCTTGTTTTTCAGGATAACTGAGGCACAAGAGAGCCCAAAACAAGAGTGGAAAACACAAAAAGAGGGCAGGGTAGAGACCCCCCAACCCTCTAGCCCTTCTCAGGGGGTCCCAGAAGGACCCCCAAGGGCAAAAAAAAAAAAAAAATCGAAAAAATCGAGGGGTACACACACCGTACGCGTACGGTACGCGCACCGTGCGCGTATCCTGCGATTTAAAAAAATAATAATTTTTTTTGCACTTGGTGGTCCTTCTGGGACCCCCTGAGAAGGGCTAGGGGGTCAGGGGGTCTCTACCCTGCCCCCTTTTCACGTTTTCCACTCTTGTTTTGTGCTCTCTTGTGCCTCACTTCTCCTGAGAAACAAGATGGCTGCTCAGGTGGTCCCAGACGGATAATAACATATATAAACGTTATCCGCTAATAGAATTAGCATTTACAAAACCTTTTACATTTTTTGAAAAAAAATATAGGTTTCACGCCTGATATAGTTAGGAATTAGCATTTAAAAAACCTTGCAAATTCACTGAAAAAACCATAGGTTTCAGGCCTTATATAGTTCTTATATAGTATTATAGTTAGGAATTAGCATTTAAAAAACCTTGCAAATTCATTTAAAAAACCATAGGTTTCAGGCCTTACATAGTTAGGAATTAGCATTTTAAAAACCTTGCAAATTCACTTAAAAACCATAGGTTTCAGGCCTTATATAGTTAGGAATTAGCATTTAAAAAAACATTGAAATTGCTCCTATATAGTTAGTTGTGCTAACTATATTTCGCGCACCCGCAATCCACTGCTGATGATGTCACATATTACATCATTCATGACATGGTCAGTGACATCACTGATGACATCACTGATGACATCTCAAATGACATCACTGATATAAGGCCTGAAACCTATGGTTTTTTAAGTGAATATATATATATATATATATGAACCAGCAATCTTCACCACCTCCGCAGCTGCAGCGAAAAGAAGAGACGGACCCCAGGCTGTTGTCAAGGTAAGATTTATTTTGTACCTCTCAACGGGCTATGCGTTTCGAGCATCACGTGCTCTTGTTCACATATATTAACGTATCCTTATGTTCCACGTCCATAAGAAAGAGTTGCACATAGGATTTTGAAGAGAATTAAGTATATATTGACTGGCGCGTTTCAACAGCACTGTCTTTGTCAAAGTCATACTTTCTTATGGACGTGGAATGTAAGGATATATTAATACCACAGTGGGTCCAGCTCCCGCCTGTCTGCACCAACCCTGCCTGGTGGATGTGATCGGTAGAAAGACTGGCCTTCGCCTAATCATATATATATATCTTATTGATTGACAAAGGCTTCGCAGAAGCCGACACGCGTCTCTTTGGTCTTGGGGTCGAGGGGGGTCTGACACAATAAAGGAAGCCGTATACCATCAACCTGAAGTCCGTGCCTTTTTCAATTGGATTTTCCTGTTGAAGTTGGATGTTCTGTTTATATATACTCTTAATGGTACCTGGATGGTGTGGCTCGATCTTTTCCTAATCCGGAGAAGCCTTGTGGATACCGCACGGCTGACAAGCAGCGCCTGGACCGTGAACTGAGCAAACAAAGGATTCCTTAAACAAAGCGGACTGTGGCGATCACCGACGAGATCAACAGCAAAGTTTATGAGTAATCAGCCCTGAACCGCGAGGGAGCAAGGGACACGCCGATCCGAATCTCAGCTGAGGACGCACCCGACTGCCGGAAGGGAGGAGGGAGTGAAACTCGGCGAAGACGAGGTAAGCGGGAAACTCTTGTCTTCACGAACGGGAGGGAAGATAAAAATAACTAAGCGAAAGGCAAATGCCGATGTCGGTCAGCCCGTGATAAATCACTCGCACACCGGCGTGCATGCTAAATAAACCACTGTTTAAAGATTTCATTGCAAATCTGGTTTGAACTATTACACAGCCTACCGAGTGAATCACGAACATAACCCTAAGTGCAATACAGTTTTTCAAAACAGTAATATAATCCCAAACCAAACTAACAATATGGAATCACGAGATGCAAGGAGACAGACTCTGTTGGATAAACCAGAATTCTTTGAAACAGGAGGCACACAAGGAACAGATCAAAAAGCGAATAAAAAGACTGATGCAAAAACGAAACTGAGAAATTGGGAGAAAGCCTCCATAAAAGAGATTAATAAATGGTGGCAGATGACCACACTAAAAAAATACATAGAAGTGCAAAGAGTGCCAAGGGGTCTGAGACTTCATTTGATGCCAAGTCACCTAGATTCAAGCAATGATTTATTACAAGAATGGGGCGAATACTTATTGTGTTCATCACTGGGATTAATGAATATATTAGTCAAACATATTGAAATTTCATTGCTAAAAATAAAAGGTCAAGTTCAAGAAATGGAAAAAGAAATTGCTACCCTGGATTTAACATCGGATTTAAAAAAATTCAAAACAGACTTAGAAAAACAGATTGAGGCACATGAGGACTCAGTACAAAACCGTAAATGTCAAAAATTCTTAAGAGACAAAAAAGATTACAGTGAAGGGCGAATTTTCACATATGCGAGAAAATATGATCACTTGCAATAACAAAACTATGACCCAAGCAATACAAGCTCTTCAGAAAACTTATCATCTAATGTATCGGTGGAACTCAGTGATGAGGAAATACTATCAGCAAGAAAACAGTCTTTTTTAGTGGACATGTGGCTGGTCCTACAACAACGACAATGGGAACAAGCAAGAGGATTTCAGCCGCAAAACAGAGGACGTGGCCATGGAAAACCACGAAGCAACAAGCAAGGAGAGGAAGAAGGGGCAACCGGTGGGGAAAGAGTGGGAACCGTAACACGCAGTATGAGACTGAAAAAAACATTCTAAAGGATGAACAAGAATTAACGGTTATCAATCTTATCAAGCCGTCAACTAACAGAATCAGAAATTACACTGCTTAAGAAAGGTTTGAACTTTTGCCCAAAGGTACATCTGGATGTGGCACAAACAAGGATAGATCTGTATAAATATGTGCGAAAAATTAAGTTGGCCAAACTATACAAAGAAAAAGAAATTTACATTAAGAAAAATGCGCCACCAACCAGAGATTCAAATAGCAGTACGTTACTGGCTCAAGATGCTGAAAGTTATGTGACATTGATGAACTTAGACACAGTCAGTGAATCACAAGATGTGACCTTATCACAAATTTGTACACAATCTGGAGCTGGGTTATCCAAAAAAAAGCGGAAATCACGTTTTTACCCGCAATTCCCACCAGGCAATAAGGTGGATGTTTTCCATGAAGCAGTGATCCAAGATATTTACAAATTAAAGAAACAAAGATACATGGACAATCTAAAAAGTGAAGAACGGAAAGCATTAACAACTTTGAGTCAAGATAAAACGATTGAAATAAAGATGGCTGATAAAGGCGCAAATGTCATCATATGGGATAAATTAGAATACATGAAAGTAGCCCATGAACAACTAGAGGACAAATTGTATTATGAGAAATTGACAATTGATCCCACAAAACAAATGAAGGAAAGATTAGATGTAAAATTAAAAGAATGGCTGAACTTAAACCTGATTGATTCTGATGAACATAAATATCTCACCGTAGATGATCCAGTCACTGCAACAATGTACTTTTTGCCAAAAGTACATAAGAATCGGACTAGACCACCAGGGAGACCAATAGTCTCCGCCAAGGGTTCCCTTTTTGAACCGATAGCAAATTATTTGGATTTTTTCCTACTGCCCTATGTTTCGAAGTTGAGCTCATTCATAAAGGACACAACGGACATGTTAAGACAAGTGAATGGTATCCCCTGGAAATCTACGTATTAATTAATATCAATGGATGTCGTATCCTTATATACGAACATAGATCATGAAGTGGGTATCGCAGCTTGCAAATTTTTCCTCAAGGATAGAAATATCCAGTACTCTAAACACAATACCATGCACCAAAACATCTTTTATTTTGGAGAAGAAATCTATGCCCAAACAAAAGGCACGGCTATGGGTTTTTCTTTCAGCCCAAGCTTTGCGTGTCTCACCATGGGATGGTGGGAACAGAAATGGGCATGGCAACCTGAGAATGACATCATGCTAAATAAAGTGATACTATGGGTACGCTTTATAGATGATCTCCTAATGATCTGGGATGGCTCAGAGAATGATTTCAAAGACTATTTCCAAGTCCTAAACTCATCACCTGCCAATTTCAAATTTACTTACGAACTGAGTGACAACAGAATAACTTTCCTGGATACGGAAATTTACATAAAAGACAATGAGGTGCATACAACCTTGCATAGAAAAAAAACCGCAACCAACGCGACATTGCATGCCAGCAGCTTTCACCAGCAATGTCTATTTGAGAATATTCCTTACGGAGAGTTTCTGAGATTAAGGAGGATATGCTCGGAAGAAGGAGAATGGGAGAAACAAAGCACATCAATGAGCCATAGATTTGAAAAAAGAGGTTATTCAAAAAATCACATAAAGAAAGGTTGGGAAAGAGCAAGTGAAAAGGACAGAAACAGTTTGTAACAACCGATCGAAAAAGAAGAAAGTGATAAAGATGTGATAAGATTCATAACAACCTTTTCTAATGAGTCCAAACAAATCAGAAATATTCTCAAAAAGAACTGGAAAATTCTAAAAATGGACACCACTATTGGCTCTATCATAGGGGATGCACCACAATTGACATTTCGTAGAGCACCTAATCTCAAAGACCGGTTGACAAAGAGTCACTTCTTTAAAGAAGAGAAAAAAGTTTGGTTGAAAGGAAAAGGTTTCAAAAAATGTTTCAACTGTAAGATTTGTCAGATATGCAAACCAACCCAGGAAATTTTGTTGGATAGTGGAACAATTTGGAAAATTGAGGAACTGATTACTTGCACAACACCATATGTTGTCTATGTAATTCAATGCCCATGCGAGTTGAAATACGTGGGCAGCACAAAAAATGAATTAAAAAAGAGGATTTTGGAACACATAAGGGCAACCATACACAAGGACAGAAGCAATGCAGTTGCCAAACACATGGAGTCCCATCACAACAGTGAATGGAAACACCTGAAGGTTTATGGGATTGATACAGTCAAGAAACCAGCGAGAGGAGGAAACCGAGAACTGATGTTGAGGAAAAAAGAATCGAGATACATCCTCAAATTACGAACTATGAGTCCGTTTGGTCTGAACCAGAGTGAGGAGATGTACATACATCTGGATTGAACTCACAATAACCTGGAAGATTAATATCTATCAGGTCTAGATCTCTGCATCTTCGTAAACAGTTTTTACAATTTTCAGTTTTAATTTTTCAGTTGGGGTGCACTATCAGTTTATGCATGGACACAAATAGAAGAGAGATAATACAAAGCATTTTACATGTGTAATTCATCAAAGCAAGTTGGTGACAAATAGGCCAAAGTAATGTTTCCAATTAATAACTAAAGTGTTTGGAGTTCAATTAGATAATAAGAAACATGGCCATAAGCACATAAGAAAACTATATTTTGATTATGGCTGAGATACCCGCCACCCCCTCTCAACACAATCCCCAAGGATGGGAAACCGGAAACGGTTCTGAACTTTTGGAAGGCGGGAGGGAGTGACCCTCCCGGCCGTATTTATTAAAATATGAAACAAAATCAAAACATTAAAATAACAGTTTCATATTATGTACAATTTCATTTCCACATTACGATGTTTGGCTAACCTTAACAGATCTCTAATACAAAGGTTCTCCTAGCCGAACTAACATCCTACAAAACATTTGACTTGAAATTGTACATCCTAACGTTAAGGGCCAACGGCAAGGTCGTAACCGGTGTCAGATCCCTAAACCAGAAATACCACCCACACTTGTGAGGGGAGCGACCGCACAGAGGCGTACCTCAAGTGCATCTACCAATTTCCCTTGAACTTGACGGGGGCCCCAATGAACTCGACGCCATTTAACGGTCGTCCGAGGACTCGTGTGAGGTGTCTAAAAGGTAGCGTAAACCCCCTCCCGAACCCCACACAACTTACCCATCTGCCGTCGCAGATGTCCTGGCCCCGGGAAATTCCCCAGGAGGGCCCGTAGCCCCTCCTATCCAGGAAGGGGCCTTGACCACCTTTCCTTTCCTTCCGGCGGCCTATCCTTAGACGGGACCGCCTCCCCGTTGAGGGGCCAATGGCCACCTCCCCCGAGCGCTCCCATCCGTAATGGGTGACGCCCCCCCATAGGGATCTTCCAATTACTGCTCACCGATCATGACCTTACCGCCCGACCAAAATAAATACGACAATTCTAC
Source organism: Lissotriton vulgaris (assembly GCF_964263255.1). Taxonomy (NCBI): domain Eukaryota; kingdom Metazoa; phylum Chordata; class Amphibia; order Caudata; family Salamandridae; genus Lissotriton; species Lissotriton vulgaris. The sequence goes on from NC_141693.1 coordinate 1,416,125,764, forward strand.
CTAAATTACTAAATTACAAAAACAATCATAATTTATTACAAGCATGATTACTGATCAACACTAGTGCAAAAATTACTGTAATTGCAAAACATACTGAAAATGACCATTCTTTATTGCATATTCAAAATTATCACGACCATTATCACAACCTGCAAGAAATAGAGTTACCACATCAAACTTTATTCAAAAACAACTTGCTGTCCTCAGGGGCTGGTGGGTGGGTCAAAATTGGCTCTTCGTTCCGTCTCGAGCTCACGTGCAGCGGGGAGGTGCAGCTTCAGAGCACAGGAACAAGAGGATGCTTTCCTGACTTGTTGCTCCTTTTATCCGTCTTCAGGGCGGGCGTAAAACCCGCCCCCGCCTGCCTCCGAGGGCGTGGCCGGCCGCGTCAGTGTCTAGGACAACCCACTCCAGGGCGGCAAAAAAGCGCGCCCCGGCTACGCCGCTTCGGGCATACAAGCCGAGACTCGCCTCCCGCCCAAGATGGCTTCCCGGGGGGATCGTGGTACTCCACCATACGTTCGGGGGGACCGAATGGTCGCCCCTTTCCATATGGCTGAGATACCCGCCACCCCCTCTCAACACAATCCCCAAGGATGGGAAACCGGAAACGGTTCTGAACTTTTGGAAGGCGGGAGGGAGTGACCCTCCCGGCCGTATTTATTAAAATATGAAACAAAATCAAAACATTAAAATAACAGTTTCATATTATGTACAATTTCATTTCCACATTACGATGTTTGGCTAACCTTAACAGATCTCTAATACAAAGGTTCTCCTAGCCGAACTAACATCCTACAAAACATTTGACTTGAAATTGTACATCCTAACGTTAAGGGCCAACGGCAAGGTCGTAACCGGTGTCAGATCCCTAAACCAGAAATACCACCCACACTTGTGAGGGGAGCGACCGCACAGAGGCGTACTTCAAGTGCATCTACCAATTTCCCTTGAACTTGACGGGGGCCCCAATGAACTCGACGCCATTTAACGGTCGTCCGAGGACTCGTGTGAGGTGTCTAAAAGGTAGCGTAAACCCCCTCCCGAACCCCACACAACTTACCCATCTGCCGTCGCAGATGTCCTGGCCCCGGGAAATTCCCCAGGAGGGCCCGTAGCCCCTCCTATCCAGGAAGGGGCCTTGACCACCTTTCCTTTCCTTCCGGCGGCCTATCCTTAGACGGGACCGCCTCCCCGTTGAGGGGCCAATGGCCACCTCCCCCGAGCGCTCCCATCCGTAATGGGTGACGCCCCCCCATAGGGATCTTCCAATTACTGCTCACCGATCATGACCTTACCGCCACAGGCCGGATAGTTGACCGGCTATCCGGACCCCCCACAACCACTCCTGCCTAAAGGTCATGTTTTAAACTCTTTAACCAAGCTATGAGGTCTCCTATGAGTAACTCATTCCCCACCCGGGACAAATGAACCCCATCCCCCAAATACATACTGTCCCCTTTGATACAACCATGCGAAACAGAATGCAGTGTACTTGAACGAAACAATCTACTCACTTTGTTATTTATTTTCCTCACTGAATGATTCAGAGCAGAAACCGAAATGGCCCCCCGCCACACTTTCCGTGGGATCATATGGGACCATGCAATTGTGCACCCTGGAACTCTTCTTGCCAACCAACTTACTGTGGAAAGCATTGCCTCAAGAAGAAGTCGTCTACCAGTGGCCACCAAATCGTTGCCCCCAAGATGGACTATGATTATAGACGGCGGTGACCTTGTCCGCCCTAACAAACCCTCGAAAAAGGATTGAAACTGGTCAATACAGAGCCCGCCCTTTCCGTAGAAGGACACCCTGTACCCGTATTCCCCAGCCACGTGAATCATGTCACCTGCTTTGAATACGTCCGCGGCACGCCTCACGTATGAGTGGCCCACGACCCACACCTCCTTTTTCGCAGCCGGTGATGTCTGACCGCTGGTCCCCAGGTGTCGGGTCGACTGCACAGTCCGCCCCGCCTTGTAGGCTTGCGCAACTGAAAACCAAACAAAAACAAGAAGCGTGAGTACATCATTACAGCTTCACAACATGTGCAACCGCACATACCTTTTATAACAGTTCGAGGACCAACGCCCCAAACGTTTTACTTCTTCCACACTCAGACCCCTGACTGTAGCCTCAGTAGCAGCCCATATCCGAAAGGAATGGGTCCCGAACTCGCCGGGGTTCAAGCCCGCGGCCGAAATCGACATCGCAAGCACCCGCTGGAACTGAAACCTCGTCAGTGGGGTGGCGTCAGCATGTCTCAACAAGGTCCCCCCCCATGATGCCACCCTCTGCGCTAAATGTTTCTCTACGCAAACAACAGGGCACATGGAAGCCCCGGGAATCCTCTGTATGATTATGCAGTCCCCAATCGCACCCTGATCGGTTTTGGACCTGACAAACGAGACAGTCATCGTCTCCCCCTTGACCTGAATGTGCTCTCGGCACAGTCCCCCCATCGTATCCTGCTTGTTCTTCGCCACTAATTCGCTTACCCGCATAGCTCCATGGAATGCTAGCGCAAAAGCGGCTCGGAATAACACTGTTTCATACTGGGATGAACACGTTGCAGGGAGTACGGATAATAACAGGGCCAACCTATCCAGACCTATCGGGTGCCTCTCATCTGCTCTGCGACCCTCAAGGCGTTGCCACCCACGTAGCGCTTTCTGTACCACGAAAGACGCTGTCGGGTCCTGGATCCCATGAGCCTTTGCCATAAAGGAAATGGCGGCCCGATGCCTCTGGGCCGTGGCTACTGATTTGCCTGCCTGATGTAAAGACAGCAAAATTTTTACGACAAGCTCTTCCTGGCCCCAAAACTCCCCCCTAGCAGAACCCAAAAAGGACCAATAGGAACGGAACGCCCCTTCATATGCCTTCCTTGTCCTGGGTGCTAAACTCTCTCCCACGAGGTTTTGTAGTTCGGGGCACCGAGAGACCAGAGAGCTTCGGGAAAGGGTGCCGCCACCGGGTCCGCTGCGGGCAGAAAACCCCAGAAGGCCTGCATACGGAAACGAGAAAGCGCATCAGCCGCTTGGTTCAGTACCCCCGGGACATGTCTTGCCCTAAAGAGCACATTCAACTGCATGCACAATAACACAATTTCTTTAAGCAGTCTCAGCATCCATTTGCAACGTGCTGCCTGACTATTGATACACTCAACCACAGTCATGTTGTCAGACCAAAACACCACAGAGTGATCCCGGAACCCCTCGGGCCAAGTTTTCAGGGCCACCAAAATAGGAAAAAGTTCGAGAAAAGCAATGTTACTCGTCAGTCCGCACTCGTGCCACCATGACGGCCATTTTTGAGCCGACCATTGTGTGCCGAATATGGCACCAAAACCTATACTCCCCGCCGAATCTGTCCACAGCCCCAGCTCCTCAGAGGACACCGTCGGTTTGTTCCAGACAATTCGACCATTGAAATCCGCCAGGAATGCCAACCAAATGCGCATGTCCTGGCGAACCTCTGCCGAGAGCCTCGTGCGGTGATGACCCTCCTTCAGGCCGACCATGGCTTGTGCAATTGAGCGGGAAAAGGGGCGGGCCATCGGCATTACTCTCAGGGCAAAATTCAACTGGCCCACCATTTGTTGCAATTGATGCAGTTTTACCTTAGTCTCACTAATACATGTTTCAAGGGATGCCCTGAATTTTAACACTTTTTCTCTTGGTAATCGAAAACACCCCTCTACCGAGTCGAGCTCGATCCCCAGAAACTCGAGGGAAGTCGAGGGACCCACGGTCTTACCTGGCGCCAATGGCACACCAAAATGGTTCATTAACACACAAAATTCATTTAAAGCCTGTCCACATTCTGGATCCCCGGCTGCCCCTAGGAACAGAAAGTCAGCGAGATAATGCATAACATGTTGAAAACCCGTCTTCTTTGTGAAGACCCATTGCAGAAAACAACTGAACTTTTCAAAATAGGCACAAGATATAGAGCATCCCATTGGCATACATCTATCCATGTAATAGCGACCCTGAAACATGAAACCAAGGAGACGCTGATCGTCTGGGTGTACCGGGAGCAACCGGAACGCTGACTCGATGTCTGATTTTGCCATCAGCGCCCCGTGCCCCAGGCGATTCAACATGGCGACGGCCTCATCGAAAGATGCGTACCGCACCGAACACACTTCCGGGTCTATCGCATCATTCACGGAAAGACCACGTGGGGCTGACAAATTATGTATCAGCCGAAACTCACCCGGGTCCTTCTTGGGGACCACCCCTAAAGGGGAACAAACAAAGTTAGCAACCGGTGGCCAATCAAATGGACCGGCGACACGACCTCGAGTCACCTCCTTCCCAATCTTTACCTGTACCACGGCCGTATGCTGCAAGACCGATAGTTGATTCTTACAGTTCGCTACACCCTGAAAGTCCCCCACTGGGATGCGGAAACCATATGAAAACCCGTTTCGCAACACCCCAGCGGAAGCATGATCCGGGTATTCGTTGAGCCAAGGAATCATTGCCATGGTATCAATCGGAGTAGGTAAAGGCGCCCCTTGGACTATTTCAGACCTGTTTGGCGCTTCCCCTACCACCGTTATCACCCGTTTTGGCTCTGCACATGGACTCAGGATGGGATGGCTGCCCACACCCCCCACATTCATGTCTGAACTTGCATGACCCCTGGGGCCTCGTACATTTCCCTCTGTTAAAATTCCAACAAATCCCCCTTTTTCCTGTGTTGCCACTCGGCTTCGAGTGATACTCGTTACCTGCACCCGTCCGAAAGGGTGTCCCAGAGTATTGGCGGGAAGATTCACCCCCGTTACTCCCTGACAATGGTACTTTCAACATTCCTGAACTCTCCATTTTTTGCCATGAAACGGAGTCGTAACAATTCCAAGTCAGAATTGGGTCGTGTTCTTTAGCTTTTCTAAAAATATTGTCATAACAGAACCACTGATTGCCCCCGTATGCTACGGAATACTCCATGATCCGTGACTGATAAATAGGCAACTCGGTCAGCAACTCGGGCCTGCGCTCCCCCATGATGGAGGTAAAAATGCCCCATGCTCTGCCCCAAGTACCAATGTTTTCGTCGACCTTAAAGGCGGCCATTTTTGCGCGCCAAACACTCGGATGCATGAGCTCCTTTTGGCTCTTAACATGCTCCATCTCGTAATGATCGGTAAGCAAAGAAAAAATGTTCACATACTTATTTGCCCAAATCTTTTCCTTAATTTCCAGTGGAACATGCTGAGCCACCTTCTCCCTTCGTGAAGGTACAGACCCCTCCCCCGCGATCGGCAATGGCCGCTTACCTGAACCAGATACTGCATTTGCCGCCGAACTTGGGCCTGTTGCATTTTCCGCCGCCGGAACTGGCGGGGTAACAGAAGATGTTGCCTTCGCAGCCTCTCTAGATTCACGCAGTTGTCTCATTACTGCCCGGGCGTCATCAGCCGTGGTGCCCTCGCTATCTTTTCCCAACCACGCTGCCAATTGCGCCGCTAACTCGGGAGGCATATCTTCCCCGGTCACGGGGGTGACCACTACGGGGATCGGATGCCCCTCCTTCGGAACCGGGGTTGGCTCCTCAAGTGGGGTATCGGGAACCGGGGTTTCCCCCCCAAGTGCCCCCCTTCTGGACCTCTTGCCTCTCCCACCAGGGACTACTCCTGGCAAAGGTCGCTTCGGTCCTCCCTCCCCGTCCTTAGCCGCCATCTGCTTCTTCAAATCGGTTATATCCTTCATGAGCATGCGGAGCATCTGATCGGTACCGACCCGCTTTCCGACTTTCTTGCCTGGCATTCTCACACGAGATATCTGTAAGACAAAAGAGAAAGATTACCACGCTCAAAATTGGCTCTTCGTTCCGTCTCGAGCTCACGTGCAGCGGGGAGGTGCAGCTTCAGAGCATAGGAACAAGAGGATGCTTTCCTGACTTGTTGCTCCTTTTATCCGTCTTCAGGGCGGGCGTAAAACCCGCCCCCGCCTGCCTCCGAGGGCGTGGCCGGCCGCGTCAGTGTCTAGGACAACCCACTCCAGGGCGGGAAAAAAGCGCGCCCCGGCTACGCCGCTTCGGGCATACCAGCCGAGACTCGCCTCCCGCCCAAGATGGCTTCCCGGGGGGATCGTGGTACTCCACCATACGTTCGGGGGGACCGAATGGTCGCCCCTTTCCATAAGAGCTGAATACGTTCTTTTGCCACTGGAGGCATTAATGAAATGAAACTTGCTAATTATTTTTGAGCCAAGTCAGCTAAACCTTGTTTAAATTAATGTGAAATCAACATTAGAGCACAAACTGGTATTTTCACAATTAATGTTTCACAATAGTATATAATTTTGGTTTTTAAAAGCAAACCAAGTTGAACAATTCACGTTTTGTAAATACTCACTGTTTGGGTCAGAAGCACCACAATGACCACAATGCCTTGCCTGGAGGGAAGGGGGAGGGCATTATGACAAACATATGTTTTATAACCTATTGAGTGTGTGAAGGTCTGACGTAAATAATTAATTTACTCTCTTAATTTCTATGCAGGTAAGTACTTAATCAATAATAACTCAGATCGGAAAGGAAAAAACCAGAGTCCGTGGTGTTAGAGTTTCTAAGGGTTTTATTCCTCAAAAAGGAATGGTCATGACCAGGATATCGGATTCTGACCACCACAGGGGTGTCAGAAGGGATAGAGCGCGCTTTTATTGACAATACATAGCTTATATACTTAATTCACATCATAAGTAACAGTGCAGGAGGCGTAACAGTTGAGAGAAGACAAGATAACAGTATACACGTGATACTAGTACGTAATCAAGAGGCGTGAACTAGGCGTTAACTGGAGGTGTATGCTAGAAAACATCACTGATAGGTGACGCGGGTGGGTGGCACCAAGCAGAAATGTGGCAATGTCAGCAGAAATCGGAAGCTTGGATGCGCGCAGCTGCATGACGTGTGATTGGAGGGGTGCAGGGGACTTTACATTTACACTGACGGAAAGAGACAGAAGTCTGGCATGTCAGATCAACTTGTACTTCTATCATATCTGATATCTGATGTTTAGGAACCATATTATCTGGGCGGAAAGGTCTCTAGGGCAGAAGCTATTCTATACTAACTGTGGATGCGTGTATAAGCGCCTAAGTGTCTGCATGAGAAACGTGGGGGCACGGGGCCTTCCATGGAAGCATGGTAACAGAAGCTATGAATTACTTGCACTGAGACAGGTCGGCCCTTTGGCTCTGCAGCTGGGGAGGATGTTTACTGAAGCTAGTAGGCAGGAATGCATTTTCGAGGAACGGAACAGATAACTCGAAGGTTATAGTCATTCTTGGCAGAAAGCAGGCTGAGCTGAGCGCGAGGGGCCGCGCTGGAAGTAAGTCAGAGTTCACGGGTACAGAAGCAGCCTGGGCTGAGGCTGCCAGAGTCAAAAGCCAGAAAAGAGGCTCGATGGCAGAAATTCAGGGCCTACTTTGCCAGAGCAGGAAAAACATGTAAAGTACACTACAAAAAGACGTTGGCATAGCATACTCAGGAACGGGCTATTTAATCCATTCAGGGTGGATCTGAAAGAGGACAAGTTAACGTTGGACGCAAATGTATTTGCGTCTTCATAGCTGGCACAGGAGGGAAGTTACATGCACTTCAAGCTGGTACATGGAGTCGGTGGGGTACGCGCTAGGGAACACAACTTGACCATAGAATTTATATTTCCTCATTCCCTCCTTGTTCCCTACGGACCCTTCATGATATATCGATCCTCATGAATCGATCAGTTTGTTCTTGTAACATCATTTGTTCTTCTTTCTTTCTTTTACGTTTTGAGAAAAAACTGGAATGTTCAATACAAGAGGTGGCACGTAGTCCACAAATCGCTGGCCCACACTGCAGGCACAGGCAGCAACTGAATACTAGGACTAGGCCAATGCCTAGGAAGGATATGATCTTCCATCCCCAAGCGGTTAACGTTGTCCAGAACCAACCGGACCAAGTCCAGGTGCCTGGATCCTGATGTATCTGATTTGCAATTTTATGGAGACGTGTAATAGCTTGATATACAGATGGTGCGTTTTGTGGTATGAAAACACAGCAACTTGACCCGATGACCTTACAAGTTCCGCCTCTATCTGCCAAGATGACGTCAATAACAAGACGGTTCTGAAGGACAACAACCCGCATGGCGGACTGCTCTTCTGTTAGGTTACCTAAGGCGGAGGCAGTTTCATTCACTACTGCTTCAAGTGTTCTAGTTAATCTACGTATTAATTTACTATTCTGAACAGGTCCTAAAAAGAAAAAGAATCCTTTATTAAAATCGGTATACTGTTCCCATGCCGTTTCTGTGTAGTCGACAAGTGGGATATCTCTTCTGGGTCTATTCTTTACTAGATTTGTATTTCTATGGTAATCAGGGGGAGCTAGGAAAACAGGTGGCAGAAGGAATGCAATGTAACAGGTACCATCCCAATCTGGAGGTAGACGTATGTATGCGGTATGACCACAAACAAAGTAAGAATGACTAATAGCTTTAAAGGACGATTTTCCATGATCGCTGAATTCGACCACAGTAGTGCATTTACTACGACCTAAGTGTACTGAACCTTTCTTCCTGATACATAATTCACCAGTAACTGGCAATACTGACATAGTGGGTATAACAGGTGCGTCTTCGGATTCAACAGTAAGAATCATGAGGCTAATTGTATAGTTACCTAATCCATACACTTCATTTTCTAGATCAGTTCCTATTCTAGTGGGGAGTCCCTCCTTATCAGGGTAACAGACGTCGAGCAGGACTAAGTTCAGGTTTCCCCAAACCCAGCCCCCATCGAAAACAGCAATATCAGGATCTAAGGAATTAATTATTTTAAACCATGCACCGCAGGAGCCATTATGAGTGAACGGGTACGGAAAGAGGGGCAGAGCTCCCTTGTAATTCTGGTAGGGAGGGAGTCGGCCACATATCCAGCAATCTGTAGCATTGTTAGTTTGATGAGAATGGTGTAGCATACTAATGAATGTATTGTTGCGCAGCGCAAGTCTGTAGGAGAGTTCATGTGGAGGTAACTTGCTAAAAGTGTGTTCAGCAGAGACATTGTAGACAGATTGTTCACGCTTGAAAATAGGGTAGTAGATAGGTAAAAGGATGCTAGCAACAATAATTAGAATACTCAGAATAAACATGATTAATAGTGTCACTATACAGTGACTACGGAGTGATTTACAGTATGTACGTTTCTTGGCTTCTCTCTCTCTCTCTCTATCTCGATCTAGGGGATACATGTCAGAAACTATTTAACCGATTCACCTAGGGGAGGACTTAAACAATTAAACTGTCTGACTTGCTAGATCGGAGTTTCATGCGGTACTCCTCTTGGGGAGTATTTTCTCGTTCAGATTCTGTAAAGTCTTTTGGCTCAACACAGTCTTTGGTGGGGGTGGACGAGTCTCGATCAGGTTTCAGTTCAAAATTTTTTTTCACATGACTCGTGTGAACCCACCCCTTTCTCCCTTCGATCTTCACGGCGGTCCTCGTGGTGAGAAGGACGGTCTTCGGTGATTTCCAGCGGGGCTCCAACGGACTCTTCCTATCAAAATTGCGCACTAGGACGAGGTCCCCAGGACGGACGTCATGCGGCTTTACATCAGTGTTGTCAGGGAAGGCTGCGGCAACCTGTGAACGACATGATTGGAGTGCAGACATCAAGGAGGCAAGGTAATCTGTCAACATGTTACAATCAACATCAGTAATCTTTTTCGGAATGGGCGTCCCCCACATATTCGGTGGTCTGCCAAAGACCACCTCGTACGGGGATAGCCCTGATCTCGAATGGGCAACCATTCTCATGTAGAATAGTGCCACTGGCAGGGCGACTATCCAGTCGACCCCTTTTTCCTGACATATTTTGGCAAGTCGGATCTTTAGTGTCTGGTTATGCCTCTCTACAAGGCCTGCGGCTTCGGGGTGTCGGACACAATGGAATTTCTACTGGTATCCTAGTAATAAAGAAACTTCTTTCATTAATGCAGACGAGAATGGCTGACCGTTATCTGAGTACACGACACGAGGCAAGCCGTATCGTGGGAAGAATTCACGAACCAGCTGCTTGGCAGTGGTCGGAGCAGTGTAATCTGGGACTGGGTATGCTTCGGTCCAGCGGGACAGAGCACAGACAACTACAAGAACATATTTAAATCCTCGACAACGGTCCATCTGGATATAATCCATCTGGAGGACTTCAAAAGGGTGATCGGGAGGATGAAATCCACCTTGCTCTACAGGGACGCTTTTACCTGGATTGAACTGACAACAGATCATGCAAGTACGCACTTTCTGTTTCGCTGCTGCTCGTAAGTGTTTATTGTTCCAAAGATTTTGTAAACTGTCTAACATCGCTTTCTCTCCTAGGTGTGCTGGGCTATGTGCTGTATTAATCATGACTTGAACCATAGAGTCAGGGAGAAACCATGTAGATTTTCCCTTCGTCATCCAACCTTGATCTGTCTGGATCCCTCCTAGTTCAATCCATTTCTTTATTTCTTCTGGGGTAGCGTGTGTCTGAATATCAATAACATCTAGTGTGGGATCTCTAACTGTCATGCAATGAGTTGGCGTCGGGACTATTGTCTTTGTTGTGTCAGTTGTCTGAGTGTCAGTCAATGCTGTACGTTTTGCTGTCTGGTCTGCCAGGTCGTTACCCTGGGAAACAGAATCTGTGACTTTAGTATGTGCTTTACACTTCATGACGGATATTCCTGAAGGCAGATGTATTGCTTCTAACAGTGCTTGAATGAGGGGACCATGTTGGATCTTGGTACCGTGAGAGGTCAGAAAACCTCGTTCTTGCCATAACATGCCGAAGTCGTGTACAACTCCGAACGCATAATGGGAATCAGTGTATATGTTGACATTTCTGTTCTTGGCTAGAATACAGGCTCGGGTCAGAGCGATAAGCTCTGCCGCTTGAGCAGACAGTGTATCAATACGATGTGTTTCTTTAACTTCAGTTTCAGTGGTCACTGCATATGCGGCCACTAACTCTCCTGTACTTGTTCTCATACATGAACCATCCACATAAAGTGTCAGGTCTGGATTTGTCAATGGAACATCTGTTAAGTCTCGTCGGGGCTTTGTTACTGCATTAATGATCTCTATGCAATCATGCGGAGCTGGATCTGTCATAATGGTAGGTAACAGTGTTGCTGGGTTCAGGATACTGCAGCGTCTGATTTCTATGTGTGGCTGAAATAGTGTCAATTCGTAACCTGTCAATCGTGCTATAGTCAAGTTTTGAGTCTGAGTTCTGTTTAAAAGAACCTCTACAGAGTGTGGAACTTGTACTGTTAACTGATGGCCTAGAACAATTGAATCGCTCTGTCTTATTGCTAGTGCTGTTGCTGCTACTGACTTTAAGCACGCAGGGAGTGCCTGGGCTACTGAATCCAATGTACTTGAAAAATAAGCGCAAGGCTTATGTGAACCTGCTTGATCTTGAGTGAGGACAGACAATGCTGTACCATCACGTTCTGTAACAAAAAGTGTAAACGGTTTGCTGTAACATGGTGTCGCTAAAACTGGTGTTTGGCATAATGCTTTCTTTAATTCCTCAAAGGCTTGTGTATGTTCCTGAGTCCAAGGGAGGACAGTCGAGGTTGCTGCCTCCTGCGTCGTTAACTGGATGAGTGGTTTAGCTAGAAATGCATATTGAGGAATCCATTGTCTGCAATACGAGGTGAGGCCTATGAAGGCCCGCACTTCCTTTTGTGTCTGGGGTCGTGGAATATGTACAATTAACTGAATGCGATCGGGAGTGAGCTGTCTCCCCACTTTGGACAGCAAGTGACCCAAGTACACAACTTGCTGAACACAGAATTGCAGCTTCGAAGGAGACACCTTGTGTCCCTTGTCTGCCAGAAAATGCAAAACTGTCAGTGATGCTTGTTCACATTCGGGCTCACTTCGTGCGGTGATCAGTAGATCATCGACGTATTGCAGTAAAGCTGTGTTAACTGGCATTTGAATACAATCTAGTTGTCTTTTTAGTGCTTGACTATAGATGCTGGGGCTTTCTGTGAATCCTTGAGGTGCGCGGGAAAATTTGAAACTTCGTCCATTTAAACTGAATCCGAAGAGATATTGGCTCTCCGGATCAATAGGTACACTGAAGAAAGCGTTCTTGAGATCAATTACAGTAAAGAACGTTGCTTCCGAATCAATAGCAGTCAATAGGGAAGAGATATCGGGGACCACAGGGTACTGTGGTACAATACATTTGTTCAGTTCTCGAAGATCAATCACCAGCCGATATACTGGCGGTGCATTGGGGTCTGTACGTTTAAGAATTGGAATGATGGGTGAATTACAGATATTGGAGTCGGTCTCTACGACCACTCCCTGGGCAATAAGCTCTTCAATGATTTTCAGTAAAGCCACTACAGCATCGGGTGGTAACTTGTATTGTCTGATTCGGGGTAGAACAACTCCTGTCTTGAGTGTAACACGGTATGGAGTGATATGCATACAACCTACGTCAGCTGGGCCTTTTGCCCATAGGTGATCTGGTACATTTTTCAATCTGACATCAAATTCTCGTAAAACATAATGACCCTTGAAATCCCGTAGAAAGAGTCTGACTCCCTCCGGGGAACAGCATATTATAGCTCCTAGAGCCTTCAGAGTTTTAATTCCTAACAGATTCTCTGGGCATGAGTTCGTAAGTAGCAAATCTGTAACTCGTGATAATGGACCCACAGCCAAGGGTACTGGTTCCGATACTTCATTTACAATAGGCTGTCCTGAAAAACCAAGGGAAACATTCTGTGAGCCTGAGAGGGGTGCCCCTGGGACTTCATTATGACTGATTGTGGTGCGGCTTGCCCCTGTGTCAATTAAAAACTTTCTGTCTTTTCCCAATACGTGACTGTGTACATAAGGACCTTCTTGATCTACAGGAATTTCAATAAGAGGCAAACCACCTTCCCTCTCTAGGCTGTTTCATGTATATCGGGGGTAATCTGGATATGCAGATTGGGCATACTGGTACATCTGTTGCGAAACTTGCTGAGTCGCGGCAATGGGCTGTGGTCCTGCTACTGTCTGTGCTGTATGAGATGGAGCATGCATAGGCTGTGTATTCTGCATTGGCTGTACATTTTGTGAGGTCTGTTGCTGAACCTGATCTTGTCTAGGTGGATGCGGTCTTTCTTTAGTTTTACCTGTTGCTATGTTATGTTTCAGGACTGGGCATTCATGTACGTAATGACCTGGCTGTTTACAGTAATTACATGTCCCTTTAACGGGAGCTGTAGTGTGACTTGTCTGGGTCCCACCTTTTCTCTGACCGTCGGCTGGGACCGTCTGAGCTACTAACATTTTCATCTTGGTGTCTTTCATACGTTTCTGTTCTTGATCCTGTTCTTCTCTAATTCTGTTCTGATGATATTGTAACATTTGTAACATCTGGGATGGCGTATTTGCCTGCCAAGTACTTTCAACTTTGTACACTCTATTTTTAACTAATGGTAGGGAATTCTCGACTAGTTTTGATACAAAAAGGTGTGGATATGATTCGCTACTTGGTTTTAGGCCACTATTTATAATGAAACATTTCTCAAATCTTGAATAGAAGTCACTAGTATCTTCATCATGTTTCTGTTTACAGGACGAGATGGCGTCCCAATCTTCCTTTCTAGTTATCAATAATCTTGGCAGAACCTGTACTATTAAACCGGGTAATGCTTTAGTCTTGTCCCCAAGGCCTACTCCGGGGACCCGTTTGCTTTCTTCGTCTTCTATCTCTGCCCATGCAATCTTTGTGTCCCCCACCTCCCATTCTTTTTCCTTTAATTTCTCGTAAATGCCCGTGGGCAACAGCACCTTCAACATTTTCATAATATCATCATACGTGTAATCCCCCATCAGTAACATGTCTTTAAGCTCTCTGTGAAAACCTGCGGGGTCTTTATCATGACACGGGACTAGTTTCTTCATTTCTAACAGTTCTAACTTAGTCAGTGGCGTGTGTACATATACACGTTTCAAGACATGATCCGTACCCATAACTGGGTGTACTTCTCGTAAGGGGTTCTGGCTTTCAATGCCACTTCCGCATTGCATGTGGTACGTTTTTCTTTCTGGAGGCGGGGCGGGAACATATTCAGAGCTTATGAAAGTGTTGTATTTCTGTCGTTGTTCTAGAATTGTTTGTATTAACTTGGTACTGAAACCTCTCCATCTATCCATGAGTAGTGCTTCTAATGTTTCGTGTAAGGGACCTGGATCAGAATGTTTATTTCTGTATTTCGTGAGGAGGTGCTGAATCATGTATACACCTGCTAATTTCTGTTCGTCTGGGGAAAGGTTCAGAAATGTCTGTGCTAAAGTGTCATCATTATATATGTCTGGATTTTCGGCCCATAATATGGCTGACCGGGCTAGTTCTTGTTCATCCATCGAATTGAGTACATGGTACCCCATTCTTTCTCGTAGTCTTTTATCAGTCTCCTGGAACTGGTGTTCAGAAGAATTCGGGTTTGTTAAAGCAGAGAGAAAAACTCTCTTGTTTTCTGGACGGATGCCTTTCCTAAGGTAAGTTCCCTTACCTACATACGCTATAGTATCTGGAGTCCTTTCTGGTTCTTCAAGTTCTTCTTCCTCCTCGGAGGAGGCTTTGTCTTTCTGGTGTACTGTTATCACTGCTTTTCTAATTTTCTTGTACATACTGGCTATGCAAGCCCCCTTGTCATGTTTTCCGTCGGCTATATTTTGACCCCACTTGTTCAGTGCATCTAATTCACTTTGATCTGTTCCAGGCCTGTCTCGTTCTCTTATTAGGCAATTTATAAAAAATCGTAGTATTTGTGCTTGAATGTCAACTTTCTGTTTCTCCATTGCATCCTTGATACTGTCAGGGTCTTTCCCTGTCTGGACAAATTCGTATATTCTATCTAGACGGTCCTTCATTCCTACATAGCATAGCAAGATATCAGTAGCAGATCTTAACCGTAGTGATGCCAGTATCATTAGATCGTTTTTCCCGGGTACTGGATCATATCTGCAAACTGAAATGTTTTCCTTTAATGCGTCAAGGCGGGGTGACCTGAACGTGAGAGGACTCTGCATATCCCTGAGATTGAATCTGTGTGTTAATGGCGGGGTCCGTAGACCCGCGGTCGCACCTCCTGAAGCGGATGCTTGGGCATTATCTCCCTGTGGAGTCTGTATCTGAACTTGAATTTGTCGTTTGGTAGGATCAGGTAGATGTGGTTTCGGTAGGTCAGTTTTGGGTGCGGGAAGTGGCGGGGCTGGCGGAACGGGGGAGGTCTGTCGCGGTACCGGCGGAACATGATCTGGGGGCGGGGTGCCACCCCCGTCCCTGTCATTGGGCAAGGCACGAACAGGCAGATTGGTGTAAGCCGGTGCTACATCCTCCAGATAAGAATTTAGGAATATGTCTTTAGTAGTCTTATGCATTACTTTAGTTGGAACTAATGGTGGCGGTAGGTTTTTCGGTATTTCTGATAGGGCTTCAGATGTGCCCTCGGCCGCGAGATACATACCGTTTACGAGATTGTTTCGGGCACGGTCTATTTGTTCTGTCTTTACTCGGATCCCTTCAATAACTAATTCGTTTTCTTGGGCCTTTTCTGATTCTTTAAGTCTGTCCTCTCTACGGAGTGCTTTCTCTGCACGCTTATGTGATTCCTTACGCCAGAATTCTATGGCGTCTTTCTGAGATTGTCTAGCTTTCTTTTTCCATAGCACTTCTTCCACCTTCATGATGCACTCGGCATCCCATGTTCCGGTAGTGGGCCATCTGTGTCTTTCGTCTAGATGCTTGGTATAGTCGGCCCATAAGTCTAGATACAATATGGCATCTATGCCATGTTTATGATACATAAAGTTACCTGGAGTGTCCCTAGGGGGAATAGGAATTTCTTCCTCCAGTATCCCTTTCCTAGTTCCTATCTGTTTTAACTTGTTGAAAAACGGCATCTTGTTTACTTGTTACTGAATACTCAATCCTTACTCCTTAATACTGGATACAGCTAGTTTATACAAGAAACACAATAATGCACATTAAAACGGTCACATTCATACCACGACATTAATCACATGAAAAGACATTTGGGACATAGATGACTACCCTCTATACTGGATGTACTGCTAAACAGTACAGATACACTGGTGTAACAGTGCAGAAATTCAGAATACTAGATATACTGCTAAACAGTACAGATACACTGCCTAAAAACAGTGCAGACCGGACTTGTGTACCCAAACCCGTCTAGATACGTCCCAGCAATGGTACTCACCGGGAAGCACGGAAACAGAAGGCCTCGGAAAACTCGACTGGACTCGACTCGACTCGGCTCGACTTCGGAAAACTTCGGAAAACTGGTGGGCCTCTTGACACCTCGGACCTTGCTTCTTTCGGCTAGGCTCTGGTCGGGATCCTCCGCACTCCTCACCGCCTCGTCTGGGCACTGATCGCAGTCTTCGTCACCTCCGTGGGTCAGAGGGAGATGCAGGAAATCCTGCCGGTACGCGTTGGTTCCATCTAACTGATGGCAGGGGACAGAGCTTGCAATGCGCCAACCGGCGCGTGAGGTGGGGGAGGGGTCCCTGTTCGGGCGCCAAAATGACGTAAATAATTAATTTACTCTCTTAATTTCTATGCAGGTAAGTACTTAATCAATAATAACTCAGATCGGAAAGGAAAAAACCAGAGTCCGTGGTGTTAGAGTTTCTAAGGGTTTTATTCCTCAAAAAGGAATGGTCATGACCAGGATATCGGATTCTGACCACCACAGGGGTGTCAGAAGGGATAGAGCGCGCTTTTATTGACAATACATAGCTTATATACTTAATTCACATCATAAGTAACAGTGCAGGAGGCGTAACAGTTGAGAGAAGACAAGATAACAGTATACACGTGATACTAGTACGTAATCAAGAGGCGTGAACTAGGCGTGAACTGGAGGTGTATGCTAGAAAACATCACTGATAGGTGACGCGGGTGGGTGGCACCAAGCAGAAATGTGGCAATGTCAGCAGAAATCGGAAGCTTGGATGCGCGCAGCTGCATGACGTGTGATTGGAGGGGTGCAGGGGACTTGACATTTACACTGACGGAAAGAGACAGAAGTCTGGCATGTCAGATCAACTTGTACTTCTATCATATCTGATATCTGATGTTTAGGAACCATATTATCTGGGCGGAAAGGTCTCTAGGGCAGAAGCTATTCTATACTAACTGTGGATGCGTGTATAAGCGCCTAAGTGTCTGCATGAGAAACGTGGGGGCACGGGGCCTTCCATGGAAGCATGGTAACAGAAGCTATGAATTACTTGCACTGAGACAGGTCGGCCCTTTGGCTCTGCAGCTGGGGAGGATGTTTACTGAAGCTAGTAGGCAGGAATGCATTTTCGAGGAGCGGAACAGATAACTCGAAGGTTATAGTCAGTCTTGGCAGAAAGCAGGCTGAGCTGAGCGCGAGGGGCCGCGCTGGAAGTAAGTCAGAGTTCACGGGTACAGAAGCAGCCTGGGCTGAGGCTGCCAGAGTCAAAAGCCAGAAAAGAGGCTCGATGGCAGAAATTCAGGGCCTACTTTGCCAGAGCAGGAAAAACATGTAAAGTACACTACAAAAAGACGTTGGCATAGCATACTCAGGAACGGGCTATTTAATCCATTCAGGGTGGATCTGAAAGAGGACAAGTTAACGTTGGACGCAAATGTATTTGCGTCTTCATAGCTGGCACAGGAGGGAAGTTACATGCACTTCAAGCTGGTACATGGAGTCGGTGGGGTACGCGCTAGGGAACACAACTTGACCATAGAATTTATATTTCCTCAGGTCGACACCGTGAACAAGATCTCAGTGGGAGATCGAAACGCGTTGGTGTTTGTAACGTTTGGGAGCTTAATCTGGAATAAACGCTAATATTGCAACACAAGAAGGTTTTGTTGTGCGATCCAATTCCTTTCCAAGTGAGAAGAGTTTGATATATGACTATGATATTTCCATGATTAGATGCCAAATAGCCCATGCCTCACCATTATGCTGCTACAGTCATATGTTTACATATTATGCTGTTTTGCACTTCGATAGTTACAGATGTAATATAATATTGTTTACATTCAAGCATATTTTGCACATAACCAATAGGATCATTACTGGTTTTTAATTGCATCTGTTATAACAACAACTATTATTTTTAAAAAAATGCACTTTACACTTTAATATGCTATTTTGCACTATCAACATCAAAGATAGGCGAGGGCTATCTGTATATACAAATATTTGTTATATACAATTTTTTGGTATTTGCATTTTACGCTTTGTATAGAAAAAAGTTTTCTAAATCTTTTTAACTTTTGTATCATGGGCTTTTATCTTTGTCAATTTAACATATGGATTTTAACCTGTTAATGAATTTTTCGAACTGTTGTCATTTCAATACTGTTTGGAAAACAGACTAGGCTACCATTCACTAGTAGTTTGTCCTCGCTGTTTATTATCACGTGGTGTACTATGAAAAAAAGAGAAAAAAATGCACTTTTTTTCACTGCTCAGTGATTACTATTTAAAACGCATGCATTACCAACTCTGACTGTCTGTGAGCAAGGGCGGATGCCCGAAACGCGTCAGATTGCTTGGTTCAGCTTTTGAAAAAAAAAACAAAAAAAAACTGTGCTTACAATTACTGGATCCGCGTGGTTTCCTGGGTCGCTGTGGTCGGAGCTCGGGAGATTGCATTTGTTCGATATATATATATATATACATATATACATATATATATATATATATATATATATATATATATATATATATATATATATATATATATATATATATATATATATATATATATATATATATATATATATATATATATATATATTCACTGAAAAAACCATAGGTTTCACACCAGTTATAGTTAGGAATTAGCATTTAAAAAACCTATGAAATTCACTGAAAAAACCATAGGTTTCACACCAGTTATAGTTAGCTGGAAATTTTACTGATATAAAACCATTGAAATTCCCACGTTATAGTTAGTCGGACTCACTATAACTTGCGCGTGCAATGCACTGCTGATGACATCACATATTACATCACTCATGACATGGTCAGTGACATCACTCATGACACCATCCTTGTGACATAGTGACAGACCTCCTTTCACTATAATGTAACCCTTGAGACACATATTCAAAAATAGAAACTGAAATTTTAAAAAAAATGGAGATACCTATATCAGTTACAACAAGCAATTCAGTAATTCCACTATCTATATACACATCCACTCATTCACCAACAGTTCTATATAGTCACTCATACATATACTCACTCATCATATGAAGTGATACACCTATACATCCTGTTACACACCGACATTCATCCAAAAGTTACTCACACACATATTCACACGTGCAAATAAACTATTGGACATCCATTTATTTGAATATAGAGTTATACACACACTTCCACCTTACTTCTATTTAAAATTACACATATTTATTCTCTTAAACAATCACTTATAGAAACACATACTTATTTAAACAGGAACTCTTACAATCTCTTACTATCACATATACTCACTTATATACATCAATATTCACATATACTAGATTAAAACATATGTAGTTACTGATAAAGACACTAGTGAGACAGTCATTCACTCACTAACAAACACATATAGACACTCATCCACCCATACAGTCCTGTACATATGTTGTCTTCAAAACACATACAAACAAAGAGTCAGTCACTCATGCATCTATGTGCTAAGTAATACCCCCACCAAACCATATAGACACTCATACTGATACTAATAAAAATATCTAATAACCCATATACATACACATGAGTGGATGTGTATTAGATGGTGGTATTACTGAATTGGTTGTTGTAACTGGTATGGGTATATCCACTTTTTTGAAAATATTAGTTTCTATTTTTGAATATGTGTTTCATGGGTTACATTACACTGAAAGGAGGTCTGTCACTATGTCACAAGGATGGTGTCATCAGTGATGTCATGAGTGATGTCACTGACCATGTCATGAGTGATGTAATATGTGATGTCATCAGCAGTGCATTGCACGCGCAAGTTATAGTGAGTCCGACTAACTATAACGTGGGAATTTCAATGGTTTTATATCAGTAAAATTTCCAGCTAACTATAACTGGTGTGAAACCTATGGTTTTTTCAGTGAATTTCATAGGTTTTTTAAATGCTAATTCCTAACTATAACTGGTGTGAAACCTATGGTTTTTTCAGTGAATTTCATAGGTTTTTTAAATGCTAATTCCTTACTATAAGTTTCACTTTATAAATAAGACTGTTAGCACTCTAGTTGTTCTTTTTAACACTCTGGTACATTCTGTCATTGGGCTACAGTTGTGCTACATCTAGTTGAATTTTGGGCTACATTTACAATTTTTGATCTCTGGTGGCCATCTTTGGGCTTCATTCGGCTACTTTGGGCTACATTTGGGCTACATTTTGGCTCTAACATATATTAAGCCCAATGTAGCACAATACATATTTTTATAAAGTTAATTTTTTTACAAACCACTTCAGAATAGGGCTACCTGTCTCTACAATTATCCCATTTTTTTTTTTTTAATTTTTGGGGGGAGCGCTCCCAGAGCGCGCCCCGGAGTGCGCCCCGAAAAGCGTATTTCTGAAAAGCGCCCCCGGGCGCGCTCCGGGGAGCGTCTCGTGAGCGCCAATATCGCAAACGAAAACATGATCGTGACGTATCGCGTAGCCGCGACCGCGTGATACGCACGGCGTAAGCGCACCCGGAAGTACTCGAACGAATACGATCGCAAAACGTAAACTTCCGACGCGCTTACGCTGCGCGCCCCCGTGCGCGTAGCGTAAGCGCGTCGGGTCATGTGAGCAGAAAATAACACTTTTCATTGGTTCATAACAGTTTTAGTTTCATAATGATGAAGCCCCTGGTCTTGTGACCTGAAAATAACACTTCTCATTGGTTCAGGACAGTTTTTTTTCTAAATGATGAAAGACCCCACCTTTTTTCCTTATTCTGACTTTGTCCTTTGACTGAGGAAGACCTGTTTGTTGCTCTCTCTACTTTTTTGCTCCAATGGCTTCAGTAGTAGCATCAGCTGGTGCATCTGCCCCCCCACCACCACCACCACCACCAAGAGGACCAGCTCCAAATTATATTGGTGGTCAAGAACAGGAGGAGGAGGAAGAGGAAGAGGAGGAGGGGAGAAGAAGATGGCTGCCAGAAGAAAATACACCTTACAAACCCAAACCACACATTGTTTGGCAGTTTTTTTCAATCCCAGAGGGGCAAAAAAAGGTGAATGCTCCCAAGGTGACTTGCCTCATCTGCAATGATGAACTTTCACGGGGCAACCCAAACAAGAAATATTCTTTTGGTAACTATACCATGATTCGGCACATGACAAGAAAGCATCCAAACAACTACTCTCGCGCAGAGTTCCGGGAACTGGCCAGTAACCTCCCCCAGTCATCAAGGACCCCCTCCCAAAGAAACCAACCCTCTTCCTCGCAACCAGAAACATCTGAGGTGATGCCTTGCATTCAGCCGAGATTTGCTGATTTTAAAATTACTTGCACTGCTTGTGGCAAGCTTATCTCCTATGGGGAACAAAGTATTAAGCTCATCGTCCTTGCAGGTGATAATCACAAGTGCCCCAAAAAGAAATAATTTTTTGGGTTTTTTGTTTTTTTGCTCCAGTTGAGCCAGTTTCAATTCCCTTTTTTTGTTTCTCCCCCTAAAAAATACAAAAAAAATATAAAACTGTTTTGAAAAGCCCAAAAAAGTTTAAAAAGTTCCAAAAACACAAAAAAAATATAAAACAACAAAAAGAAGAAAAAAAAAAGTTCTTTTAAGAACTACCTCCAATTTCTAAATGAAAACTTCATTTTTTTAAAACTCTGTCATCTTCTTCCCTCATTTTACGCTCCCCGGTGCGCTACCTGGTGCGCGCACCGAGCGCTTCCCCCGCGCAAAACGAAAAAAAAAATAAATATTTTAAATGCCCCGCGGGGCCCTTTTATAGCCCCCACATCAAACCTAGGGGGTCAAAGGGGTCTATCCCTGACGCCTTATGGTCAGTTCCCACTTTGTTTTAGCCACCTCTTATGTCTCGATTTTACCGAGACACAAGATGGCGACCGCTCTGGACTGTTTGGAATGTTTACAGACACCCGAGAGCCAATCAGCTTTCCATGCGCACCTCGCGTGTCGCGCCTGGAGCGCACTCCGGTGCGCGCACCTGTGCGCTGCTATAGATATATATATTTTTTTGGACCTAAATTACTCAAAATCCACTGGAGCACATATCTTGAGACATAGCAAAGGCACATCGGGCTACCAGTCCCTACAATTTTGCCAAGTTTGGTGTAAATCCATTCAGCCGTTCGGGCTAAAAGTGAAATCGACCGCCCTATGGAAATTAACATGGGGAAAACGCGTTTTGGGACCCCCCTTTTATCTCGGCCCCCGCTTATTGTATCCCCCCCAAACTTTCAGGGAAGGACCGGAGCTCGACGAGGCCATTTTCCTGAAATTTTCAGGCAGATTCGTCAACCGGTGCCAAAGTTATTCCAAATAGAATTTTGAGATTTAACATTGAAAAAAATCCTAACTATAACTACCTACTGGCGACCGCCAGTAGGTAATGTATATATATATATATATATATGTATATATATATATATATATATATATATATATATATGTGTATATATATATATATATATATATATATATATCACAAATCCTGTAATAGAAGCCACGTCTTCAATCACGCGCAGGAGCCAAACAGGACACGGACCCAAGATATATATATACCGGGTGCGGGTATCATGCGCCACCACAAATGGGCGTTATCAATATTTGTTTGATATTGAATTCTAAAATAACGACAAAAATTTTACAATTTTATAAAAATGTTAATGTCAGTGTAAACTTTGGCAACAAAATGTAAATAATGCATCAATACCTCCTTTTATTCACCTGTATATATACATATATCAAATGATGGTTTGGAAAACAGACTAGCTATGTCTGATATATGTAGTATGTTCTCAGTTTTAATGCTTCTAATCACATGGTGTTGCAAAAAGAAAAAAATGGTAATTGTAATTTGTGCAATGGACCCTTTAAAAGGGATGTTCTTTTACTTGCCTGACGATCTGTGACCAAGGGCGGACGCCCGAAACGCGTCAGATTTGATGAACTTGCCTTTCCATTAAATATTGCCAAATGAAGATTGGGACTCACGTGGTTTTTCTGCTCAGCTGCCTTGCCGGTGGTTTGTGATGAAAAATTGCTTTTGTTTTATATATATATATATATATATATATATATATATATATATATATATATATATATATATCCTACTGGCGGTCGCCAGTAGGTAGTTATAATTAGAACCTAGTTTCAATAGGAAAAGCATTTTTTGACTTGCTAATAACTTTGGCGTCCTTTGACGAATCTTCCCGAAATTCTCAAATAGAAATGTCTATTCAGGTCAGCTCCTATCCTGAAAGTTTGGGGGTAATTCGTCAAGCGTGGGCTGAGTAAAAATGGGGGTCCCAAAAAGTGTTATCTCCATGTTAATTTCAATAGGAAACTTTAGCCAAGGCTATAGCCCGAACTGCTGAACGGAATTAGAGCAAATTTGGCAAAAAGTTAGCCCTTGGTTCAGAAAGCGACCTTTTATTTAAATGGTGTAAATCCGTTCAGTAGTTGTTGAGAAATTCAAAAAATAAAAGTCTGAAAATCAATCACTCGTAAAAAACTTTAGCCAAGGTTACAGCCCGAACTGCTGACCGGAATTACTCCAAAATTGGCAAAAGGTTGTTCTTGGTTCAGAAAGCTACCTTTTTTTAAATGGTGTAAATCCATTCAGTAGTTGTTGAGAAAATCAAAAAATAAAAATATTGATATCTAGGGGCACGGTGGGTTCGCAAACCCTCCCGACCACAAGCTTCATTCTAATTGGCTGCCAACACTTCACACCAGGAAGTGTTATGGGTTTGTAGAACCGAGTCACAAGAAAACAGTAAAAAATGAAGAATAGGGGGCAGGGTAGAAACACCCTGACCCCCCTAGGCGTGATCAGGGGGTCCCACAAGGTCCCTCCAAATTCTTTTATAAACATCCAAATGCTCGCTGGGTGCGCAAAAACCGGACACATTGTTTTAAAAAAAATGAAGTGGGGGTTCCCCCACTTCATTTAAATGAGCCCCTAGGTGGGCCAGGTCCCGGGGGCAATCGTATAATTATACTGCCACCTCCTTGGGGCTATGTAAATTAGGTACATGAGGGCACAGAGCCCACCGGCAGCCCTGGGGGCCACCACCACCCCAGGGCTTTTGAATATAGAGGGAGGGGGGCTGGCTCCTGCAATGTCTTGGGGTGTCCACAACCGGGACATTGCCGTTTACTATGACAGGGTGGGAGCATGGCATCCACCCTGTGATACAAACCCTGGTTTGGTTCTTTAAAGTAAGAGGAGGAAAACCTCCTCTCTCTTTAATAAAGGAAAGGAGAATTGCTTTTGGGCAAGGAAAGCTGCATGTTAGCAGCTCCCATTGCCCAAAAGCGATGCCGGCTCCCTCAGGAGGCGGGGAGCCGGTGGAACCGTGCGGGCATTGGGGCTCCCCCCATGGTCCCCAACAGAGAGGCCAGGCCCCAGGGGATGGGGTCTCTGGGGCCAGAAGTGGCCTGGGAGGGGGCAACACGGCCCCCTACCCTTTAAAAAAAAAAAAAAAATGTAGATATGGGCTTGCCTTGTGGGATGGGGTCCCTGAGGCAAATGTAAATTAATGAAAGTGAACGAGTCAAGAAAGTGTGGAGTCGTGGCCCCCTAGTGTGAATACAAAGGGTGCGCAGCTCTCAGCACGGCCCCCTAGTGTGAACGCGCTGGGCGATCGGCTCTCAGCGCGGCACTCGAGTACTTCTCAGGTCTTTAAAACACAGAGTGGCATGTTCTCAAGGACACATCACCGAGTTAACAGCACTTTATCACAGCCAAAATGGTGATAAATTTAACACACCATTCACAAGCTGGTGCAAACAGCCCATATCACCAGTTTACCAGTGATTGCAGCCTCAAAAAACATTGTCACTGATGACCCCGGCAATTATCGTTAATGAGATGCAGAGTAGGCGTTCCCGTGCTAAAAGCAGCAAATACACCACTTCGCAACATTCTCAACGACCAGCAAGATCGGCGAAGAGAACACAAAACAGGTGATAAGGTGTGTTAGCACCAGGAAGTTTACACCTACTCTGACCTGGTGTAAAGTCGGACTACAACCTGCAACATGAAAGGGAGCCAACCCCAGAGCCACACCTGAATGACAACAGATGCCATGGAGCCAATGATCATGCAGCTCGGACACCCAACAGTGCCTCGACACCCACCGCCACCACCCCCTAGTCCGCCATCCCCCCTGACCCCCTCCCCTGACAAACAAATGTGACAGCAACCTTTTGTAATCTGGAACGTAACAAATCAGCTGATGTCGCACAATTATAACAATCGAGATGCATGTGAGGTTGGACAAATGGAATTACAGTCATTTTTGGATTTACATATAAAACATTTTATGTAAACAAAAACAACCAACTAAAGGTAGGTACAGCAATGGGGTGTCATGCCTTGACAATCTGTGAATACCAGCCTGCAAGACAAAAAGCAAGTAAGATTGTGCGTCATGTGCCCATCAAAGGAGAGAGAGAGAGAGAGAGAGAAAGAGAGAAAGAGAGAAAGAGAGATAGAGAGAGGAAGAGAGAGAGAAAGAGTGAGAGAGAGGAAGAGAGAGAGAAAGAGTGTGAGAGAGAGAAAGGAAGAGATGGAGAGGGAGAGTGAGTGCCGACACTGCGGACAAAACCCTCACAGCTCACCTTTCCGCCACCGGTGTGTCCCTAACCACGTGCCGGAACTTACTGCAGCCCTCAAGTTCACTCATCTGAAACATAGTATTGAATCAGTAATGGCAGAGTACATACAACTGCACACGCCTTCATCGCTGCCCACCCATGCGCACCCAGGCTGCTGTACCCTATCACTCCTGCCACCCAGAGGTGTCTGCCTGCCCCTGCGCACCCAGGCTGCTGCACACCATCCACTCCCACTACCCAGAGGTGTCTGCCCTCCCCTGCGCACCCAGGCTGCTGCACATCATCCACTCCCACCACCCAGAGGTAACTGCCCGCCCCTGCACACCCAGGCTGCTGCGCACAATCCACTCCCACTGCACAGAGGTGCCTGCCTGCCCCTGTGCACCCAGGCTGCTGCACACCAACCACTCCCACCGCCCAAAGGTGACTGCCCGCTGCTGTGCAAACAAGCCTCTCCGCTCACCTTCCGCCACCGGCGTGTGTCCAAGAGGGCCCACCACGTGCTGAAGTGAGCTCCTAGGCCGGGCCCGCGTCCTTGGCAGACAGAAGGTCGCACATTTGATTCTGTGTCTTGATATCGCAATGGCCGAGAATATATCAATGCACCGCGCCGAGGACTAATCTTTGTGTGGCTTACACGCGGTCCAGCCAAGCTCACAATTCAAATCAGGTCTTGATTGCCAGGATGGTGAACCGAGGCCTACGCATCATTGCAGGCTGCACACCCGCTCAGCTCTGGTGGCACTAACTCAGTGGAACTCAAGTCATCGCCACGTGGCGGGAGACCTGTGTCAAGCAAAAAGCCTCGGCTGCCACCAACTCTGTGTACTTCAAGTCATGGGAGAGAATGGAAATGGCCTCCAGCACGTGCGCCCGGCCCTTTTTATTGGCAGGGTCACATGTCCTGTGATGCCTGTGCTGCATGGGTGTGGTGTGGGTGTATACCAGCTGTGAGGGAGTGGCTGTAACATGCTGACAACTAGACCTGTGATCAGTAGATCACTACAGGGAAGGCCTGGGACATGTAGCATTGTCCTTCCTTTCCTGTAAGCGTAAGCGGAGTGGGCTGGCTGAAACGCGCATCCTTCACGACTTCAACAATATGGCGGTTTGAATCCGTGCTCCCACCAAGATAGGTACAGGATGGGTGCGCGACTCCACTGTTTTCTTTTTAAAAAATATGTATTTTAGTATTTTATAAAAAAGAAGACATTATATACTTTTAATAACAAACATGAAAAATCACAAAAACTATTTTCAGGATATTAAAGTTTCAAAATATCGCTAAAAAATATTTCAAAGTTACTGAAAAAACCATAGGTGATGACATTTGAGATGTCATCAGTGATATCATCAGTGATGTCACAGACCATGTCATGAGTGATGTAATATGTGACGTCATCAGCAGGTCATTGCGGGGGCGCGAGTTATAGTTACTTAGACAACATTCCAGGTCCAACAAATCAATACTTTTGTGCCGGTTTTCATCACTTTTGGTGAACTGCATCAGGGCAAAGTGTTGATGAATCAAAGCCTCAATCTGAATATTCACTGCTAAAACGTATCACCAGTAGGAAACAAAATGTGTTTCACATTCTTGCTACAATATGAAGGATTTCCAGAACTCTCTGATAGTCTGTCAGTTCAGTTCTGGCTCGCTGCTACCATGGAGAGCAGAAAGCACACCTTTGGGGAGAGTGCAGGTCGGCAAAAGGCACAGAGGGTGGTAGAAGTGGGTGCCAGGAGTCTAGGATTGTTTTTTAAATTTGGGGCAGGGAGGAGAAGCCATGTTATCTGGCTCCTCCATTAGTCACTGACCCTGAGCAGCAGTTGAAAGCATCATTTTGCAGGCTATAAACAACATAAACTTATAGATGGGTAAAAAGTGAATAATGGGGATGTTTTTCACATCAGGGTTCTGAGTGACATCATTGCTCTTGGTGTCTATTTGATGTCACTTAGAACCTCTATGTGAAAGATTTCCATTATTCACTGTTACCTATTGTTATGTAGGGCTCCCGCCCCTGTACCACGAGGGCTCGAGGACGCCTTACGCCTCAAGGTCTCATGATCAACAAAGAATTGGAATGTGGGCGGTTTGAATAGGTGGGAGACAGTTAGCGGTTAATCGTTGCTGCTGTTGTCCGCTCTCACTTATTGAAGTGGTGCATCTGGTGACCTCTGGAAGGAGAAGGGAGAGTTGTGTATCTGCATCTGTACGACCCTTTCTTAAAATTTTGGACGAATTGTCCACTTGTGGTAGAAAGGTACTTATGAGAGGCGACAGGTTTGTTAATCCTTTTGGCTTAAGGAGCAAAATCATAAGAATGGCCCATGAGGGTCTCCTTGGCCAAGGTTTAACTCAACGTCGGTTCAAGACTCATTTTGGTGGAAAGGCATGGATTGTCAGATTTTGGAATGTGTTGTTAGTTGCAAGATCTGCAAGGAGGGTGAACAGAGGCGCAAAGTTGAAAAACATGCAGTCATGGGTCACATCTCCAATCCTGGCAAAGCTTGGCACAGTGTCTGCATTGATTTTATTTGTCTCATGTCAGAGTTGGAAGAAAACTGCAGGTTTGATTTTTTTTCCGGCCTCCATCAGACTTACTTGTTATTTCTTTTCTTACCTTTCTTTCTTTTGTTTGTTTCTCTGGTGTTTCTTTCTTGTTTTGTTTGTCTTGATTCTCCTGTTTTGGTTCTTTGTTCTTCTGTTGAACTAAAGGGGATGTGCTATGTAGGGCTCACGCCCCTGTACCACTAGGGCTCGAGCGCCCCTGTACCACTAGGGCTCGAGGACGCCTCACGCCTCGAGGTCTCGTGGTCAACAAAGGGTTGGAATGTGGGTGGTTTGAATAGGTAGGAGACAGTTGGCGGTTAATCGTTGCTGCGGCCTGTTGTGCCAGCCAAGTGCTGGTGTCCACTCTTATCTGTGTTTGTAGAATAAATTCACGTACGTTCATCTGCACCGTTGTCCAGGGTTATCCTTCATTCACAGCACCTACCTATAATCCTAATTGTGCCATTCCAACGCAGGCAACAGTACGGCCTTGAGCGTGGACTACAGCAGCAGTGCCCCTTTCTAATGCCAACTTAATCTTGGATTTCCATGTGCAGTAATTAATATTCGTTGAAACTCTTTACCAGATATTTTTTTTTTTACCCGGTAAGGTTTCTGGTTTACTGAAAATGGTTTTCTGAAAAGTATTTTGAGTGGGAGCTTTTCGAACATTTTTGGTTCTGGTTTTGAATCCAGTTGCAGTTCAATGGGATTCTATCTAATTTCCTATGTTCCCATTTCACATTTCGAATAGCCTAAACTTCTCCTGCCATAGTTTCCCTTCTTGCTTTGCGCCTTCATTCACCTGTTTGTAGAATGAGCTCGATAAATGTAATTTACGCATAGTGCCTTAGGCATCTTCAATCATTACTGCTAGTAGAGTCTACCAGAGAGTAATTACAGCTGGCTGACCTTTGCGTCAGGGTGAACAATTGAACCGCCCACCATACCGCAACGGCTTTATGAATAGTAGGGCTAAACATCCTTAAAGAGACTAAACCCAGCCCTCTAACCGCAGCTCTCACAATACTCAGAAAACAGAGAATGAGTCCCTTATGCAAAAGATCCTTTATTCAATTACTTTATTTACAGCGGGCAGTCTTTGTACATGCACATTCATACCTATTATACTGTCGGAATTTGTATTTGAAAAAACACAATGTTTGAACTCCAATGTGTGCCACTCAGCTGTATAGATTTGCTTCAGTATGGTTTAGAAGATGTCATGCATTTTACAAGCCATACCATAGAAGTCTGCAGATGTTCAATACCGCTCTATATTCATTTTAATGTGGAAAACTCCATAAAATATGTAACTGCTCCTAGACCGCATAGTTAGTGAGCTGGTCACAGATGCTATAATAACGATAACAACATATGTCCGCGATTTGCCCTTGTGCTGTCAGTGTGTACCTATGTGGTACTTTGCGCGAACATAACCAAAAGGCACTCGAGTGCTGCTCATGGTCTCATTACTGATGGCCCCATTCACATAACCCATTCACGAAAGCTTTAGCGCACACAATTGAAAGTTAGGAGCTAAAAAAAGTGTCACCCGTGCCTCCAGAATCTGGCTTTGTAATAGGCCCACATAGTACGTACTCTGGTTTTATCGAAGAGCCGGACTGGGAACCGTACTCTGGTTTTATCGAAGAGCCGGACTGGGAACCAAAACCGGTCCTGGCAAAGTGCTTGAACGCCCCCCCCCCCCTCCTCCGGAGGGGGGGGGGGGGGGGGTTTGGGGGTGCCGCCAAGCTCTTTGCCAGGGCCGGTTTTTGGCCGATTTTGTTACAGGGACGATTTTGCAGCTATCGGCCCCACCCGTGCGGCGCACTGGGAAATTGCCCGGTGCCCGCTACGGCCAGTCCGGGCCTGCACCTGTGGTGCTGCGTTCGTAATTTGGATCACGCCAGCACAAAATGTGTGCCAGCGCAATCTCATTAGGGCATCCCTATATCTTCATGGCAGGAGAGCCCCATGCAAAGAAGGGCATGCCCTTGCCATGGCCCCATGTCACATTACAAATGCAATCAAAACAGCCATCAACAGCTGCATGGGTTGTGTGCCACATATGAAATGACGCACTGTACGTATGCTTTCTTTGGGTCTCCTTGGGAGAGGCGCAAAGGGGTTCCACAGAGGGTCCTTTGGAAACACCCCCTGAAGGCTGGTGCGTCCAACTGGGATCCCTACCCACTGTCTGAACTGTCAGAGTTTGCATCTGCGCTGGGAAAGCATGGTTTTCTATGTCTGTGTACCTTGTCCATATCTGCACTGGACTCATATAATCAAGGATCTGCTGTGGCACATCCGGGGAAGTAAATGTGCCATCTAATGAAGCACCGGGCAGTCACATCTTCTCCAGTAACAGACAATTATATTTATACGAGGTGTTTCCATGAGAGGAAGTTGGAGGTTAGTGGTCTTTTAATAAGTGCTCAAGAGCCGTATACCAAATGGCAACAACTTGTCTTTTGGTCTGGCTTCGGTTTTATCTTGCAGCAAAGAGTCAGGTTTGGGATGTCTGGTTAGAGACTGCATCTGTATTTTTGAAAACAATAGATGGGTAGGATGATAGACATGTCCCCTGCCCCCCTGCCCCCCTCTCCCCTCCCTGGACTTGGAAAATCATCCTGTGAGCAAAAAATATAAATTACAGCCTCATTTTCAATACTAAGAAAAACGTAAAGGTTGAAAATGTGCAAACGATTTCTCCTTCTGAGTTATGGAGACAATCCTACCCCCAACATAGCCTAAACTATGTAAAACAGGGCCTACGGAAAAATCAAATGTTATTCCCATTCTTCTTTTAATACACGATAAATGTAAATAATCTTGATAGATGTTATGTAACACGTGCTAACTGTAACTAAAAGTAATTATCACCCTGCTAAATAAATAGATACATACACAAATAGCAACTGTGCTTTATTTTCTAAAACAAAAAGATAAAGGATGTCACAGCAACCACAGCACTGGGACCTCCCTAATCGCCGCCACCGACAACATCAGGATCCTGATGGACAAAGGAGAAACAGCCACCCTCATCCTCCTGGACCTTTCAGCAGCCTTTGACACAGTCTGCCCCGCACCCTATCAGCACGCCTCCATGACGCCGGAATTCAAGAGAAGGCCCTGACCTGGGCCACATCCTTCCTATCTGGCAGAACCCAGAGTTTCCGCCTCCCACCATTCCGCTCGAAACCCACCAAGATCATCTGCGGCATCCCACAGGGATCCTCCCTCAGCCCGACGCTGTTCAATATCTACATGGCACCGCTCGCCCACGTCGCACTACAACATAACCTCAACATCATCTCCTATGCCGATGACACCCAGCTGATCATATCCCTCACCGAAGACCCCCACACCACCAAAGCCAACCATCACAGAGGTATGAAGGCCGTCGCCGAATGGATGAAGGACAGAAGACTGAAGCTGAACTCAGACAAGACGAAGGTCCTCATTCTCTGACCCACCCCATCAGCCTGGGACGACTCTTGGTGGCCACATAACTATGCACAGCCCTGGAACCCACAGACCACGCACGCAACCTGGGGGTCATCCTTGACTCCACCCTCTCCATGACCAGGCAAGTCAACGCCGTCTCCGCGTCCTGCTTCAACACCCGTCGCATGCTCCGCAGGATCTTCAAATGGGTCCCTCCCGACACGAGAAAAAACGTCACCCAAGCCCTCATCACCAGCAGACTCGAATACGGGAACGCCCTCTACTCAGGAACAACTACCAAGCTCCTGAGATGACTTCAACAAATCTAGAACGCCTCGGCATGACTCATCCTCGACGTCCCCCGTCGCAGCCACATCACACCCCACCTGAGAGGCCTGCACTGGCTCCCCATCAACAAGAGGATCACCTTCAAACTTCTCATCCATGCACACAAAGCCCTACACAACACCAGACCCACATACCTCAACATCCGTCTCAGCTTCCACGCTCCCACCCGTAACCTAGGCTCAGCCAACCTCGCCCTCGCTACAGTTCCTTGTACTCGGAAAACCACTGCCGCCAGCAGATCCTCCTCCTACCTTGCCGCCAAGACCTGGAACACTCTCCCCACCAGCCTACGACAGACTCAGGCCTGCTGGCCTTCAGGAAACTCCTCAAGACCTGGCTCTTCGATCAGTAGTGCCCCCCCCCCCACCCCAGCGCCTTGAGACCCTCACTGGTATGTAGCGCGCTTTATAAATGCAGTGATTGATTGATTGATTGATGTGATCTAAAGTTCATTGTGGTAAATAAAAGTATAAGAAGGTGTTTTATTAGTGGCAAAGAAAGTGTTTTTTTTAAGTCTGCAACCTTCTGTCTACTATAAACCAAGTACCTCGTTGTAGCACTTGACTCATAGGCATTCGACACACGGTACTCTACCATTCCTTATTGAGAAATTGTGTATCATGCACACACTACTAAATACTATGCCGAAATATATCCATGATGGCATGTGGAAATATCTCAGGTGTCACCCTCATAACAGTTCAACTAACAAGAGTCAGGCCTACTGGCTTTCGGTGCCACCACGTTAATAAATAATTCAAGAATTCCGCGAATCACTATTTTGCATGCTGGTTGTGTCACCCTAAGTGGGACGGGTTTGCCCAGATGTGGGTCCGGTGCACACTGTGTCACTGCAACCAAACTCTACCTGACTGATGAGCTAATAACTAGGGCAAAACCGGTCCTGGAAGGCTTGTGTTCTGGTTCAGGGAGAACATGGCTTGGCAGTTAGGGCTAGAATGCTCCTATTGGAGCAGGGTCAAGACTGATTTGCATATAGCTGGGTCCAAACTGAGGTGGCATTGTATGCAAAATAGCAGTGGATTAGGATGTGGTGTGAGTGATTACCAGTGGCTGAGATTAGTTCAAGCATTCCACCCATCACTGTTTTATATATTTATTGTGTCTTAATGGGTATGCCCAGATGTGGGTCCTGTGCATACTGTATCACTGGAATTAAGCTGTACCTGGCTGATGAGCCCATAGTTAGGGCGAAACCTTTCCTGGGTTGCTTGTGTTCTGGTTCATTGAGGATCTGGCTTGGCAGATTGGGTTGGACTGTTCCTATTGGAGCAGGGTCAAGACTGATTTGCATATAGCTGGGTCCAAACTGAGGTGGCATGGTGTGTAAAATAATGATGGATTGGGATGCAGCCATGTGATTACCAGTGAATGAGATTATCTCAAGCATTCCACCCATCACTGTTTGTGTACCACGTTAATAAAAGCAGAAATATAGCATACAAACAAGGCAACATCCTTAAAATCACTAAGGATGGTACAATGACATTCCCTAAGACATTTAATGGCTCACGGTTTACTTTGTGATTTTCAACAAGCCGTTTCAGTGTCTTTGGGGTGGGGCGGGGGTGAGCTTGCCTGGCCTGAAGATGGGCACCTGCTAGGCGAGATCCTTCGCCGTTTTGTATATCCTGTCTTATCCTGCTCCATCGGGTGGCAGAGCGCTTCACAAAATACGGCTGTCAGCTGCTCGTGTACCTTTGCGTTTACGGAGCCTGACATTTCCAGAGTGGGAATGCGCTTGCAACGGATCTTGCGACCTACCCTGCAGCATGGGTGCGGCACCCGCTAGACCTGGCCCTGAAAAGTACCTGAGTGACCCCTGCTGCAGGCATCGAGCAGAGCCCCTGATGTCTTGAGGGGAGCTGCATGGGGTGGCGGTGACTCCGGATTGCTGGTGACGCCTCTGCAGCCGGATACATTGGGCTCGACATCTGTTCCTTGCTTGGGGCCGGCTGCATGGGCTGCACGACTCTCTTCGGCATGTGGCCTTCCGGCACTATGTGGTACAGGGAGATGAGTGGCGTCTGGAGCCCTAGGGGGCTGGGCATGCACCTTGTCATACTGCGGCAGGCTGCGGCATGGCCTACAACCCCTCTGCTGCTGGGGGTGGAACTCTGTTCTATACCCCAGTGAATGTGCTTGTTTTTCTGCATGAAGCTTGCTACCTACACTCTGGGCTGGATGCGGCCCGCACGGCTTGTGGCATTGAGCAGGGCAGGAGCCCTGGCCTACATTGACTGTGAGGGCTGAGTCCGTCACGCTGCCATGAGGTGCTGGGGTTGCCAGGGTCTGTCTGCCCTGCTGAATGGGGTTGATCACTGCCAGTATTAGCTGTGACAGTTTGTGAAAGCAATAAACACAGATGAAGCCCCTGAATGGCTGAGGTGTCGGTGTCTGGCGGGACGGTGAACTGTGTGTGGACTGATGTGTCATCAGCTGCCAGAGGCACAAGAGCCTGAGATTGCACCGTTGGGAGGGCGACGTCCCTAGTTTGAGGTGACTGCCGTCATATCTCCCTTCCCTCTTTGTGCGCATTGCCACCAAGCAGTAACTGCATTGCGTATGAGGCGGGAGCGTCGTGGACATGAGAGCTATTCTCAGCAGTACAGTTCTGATTGACCTTACTTTGTGACCTTGGTCCTGGGCTCGGACAAAATAAACTAAAGGCAGTAGTCAGAGTCTGGAGTCACAGGCACACAGCCACAGTGTAAAACAGTGTAAAAAACATATTTAACAGGTAAAATAACTCTGAGTTAATTTGAGTGTTTTTAGCTATGGTTGTGGATTAAGTGTTTTCCAGTCATACTCTCAATGCTGTAGCCAGTGTTGAACTATGTAGCAAAGGCTGTGATAGACTCCCCTTCTTGAAATGTGAAGCCCTGTGTGAGTGTTTCCTCAGTTTGCATTGTTCCGCTTCACTTGGGAAAAGCAAGCGACAGTCAACTAGTAAATGAATGACGCACCATGAGCTCAATAGTACCGCTCCCTCACTAAGCTGAGCTCACATACAAACCACTATCTATGGGTATACTGTGGCCTGCCTCAGGCCTGTCTAGGCTAATACATATATTTGCCAGTCATCTTACCTGGCATAAAAAGTGGCTGTTTTCACTAGGCACCCATAAGCAAAATGTATTGCTGCCTCTTGAGAATTAAAAAATCTGCTGTTATTCAAACTAGCTATCAGTAGTAATGAAGTCTTCATCAGTATATGGCGTAACTATTTCCAATATCTATCTGCACGCTTTGAAGGTCACAGTGGTGCATGAAAATCAAGGCTCTGCGAGTTACTATGCGTGGCGGTGCCAAGAACCATGTAAATGTAGAAAGAATGTGGCATTATGGCAATGCTAGTTAAGATATATATATATATATATATATATATATATTACCTACTGGCGGTCGCCAGTAGGTATATATAGTTAGGATTTTTTCTCTATGGGATTTTTGAAAATTCTATGTCTAATAACTTTGGCGTTTGAGGACGGAATCGGCTGAAATTTTCGGGAAAATGGCACATTTTGTTTCCGAGCAGCCCCTGAAAATTTGGGGGGTGTTCGTCAAGTGGGGGCGGAGAAAAAAGGGGGGTCCCAAAACGCGTTTTTCCCATGTTAATTTCCATAGGGCGGTTGGCCTCACTTTTAGCCCGAACGGCTGAATGGATTTCCACCAAACTTGCCAAAATTGTAGGGACTGTTAGCCCGATGT
Source organism: Lissotriton vulgaris (assembly GCF_964263255.1). NCBI lineage: Eukaryota > Metazoa > Chordata > Amphibia > Caudata > Salamandridae > Lissotriton > Lissotriton vulgaris. The sequence continues at coordinate 1,416,161,755 of NC_141693.1, forward strand.
GCCTTTGCTGGGTCTCAATATATGTGCTCCAGTGGATTTTGAGAAATTAACGTTCAAAAAAAGATATATATCTGTAACAGCGCTCCGGGCTGCGCTCCGGTTCGCGTACTTTTCGCGTAACGGAGCTTTGCGTAGCGAAGCTGATTGGCTTTCCGGTGTCTGTCAACATTCTAAACAGTCCGTAGCGGCCGCCATCTTGTCTCTCGGTAGGATCGAGAGACAAGAAGAGGTGAAAAATGAAGGGGGAATTTAATGAAAGGGGGCAAGGTAGACCCCTCTTGACCCCCTAGGAATGATGTTGGGGTTATTAAAGGGTCCCGTGGGGAAAATAAAAAAAAAATGATTTTTCACGGTAGAAGCGCTTCCCGGATCGCGAACAGGGCCGCAAACTGGTAGCGAAACGGGAATTCGCCATTTTGTGTTTCGATTTAATTAAATTACTAGGTACAAGGGGGTACGGGAGACGTATCCTGATCCCTTATGTTTTTTGAGGGTGGCTGAGGAGGCTCATATATGTTGATACATGTCTTCCAGCGGCTGTGCATGAGCGTTTTATTTTTTTTGCTGCGTGACGTCTGTTAACGTTCGATTCGATGGAAATCAGGAAGTGTTGACCGCCAATTTGTCACTGCGATAAAATATTTTGTTATAAATTAATCCTTATTGATAAACATTGTCTGCGCCATCTTGCCTTTTTTGCAATGCCACAATTTTGTCGTGCACGGCAGCCATTTTAGATGCCTTGACCAGACCCACTCTCTGCACGCCGTCGATTCTCAGCACGGCTCCCCACCCTCGCAAGCATCTCCCCCACGCACTGGTCGCCCCCGCTCTCTCTCTCATACATGAGCCATAAACCTCCCCCCATCTGCGCTGTTCTTCTCTGAGAATCACACCCTGTGCCCGCCCGACACCTCCCTTTCACCCTATTCACTACCGCACCCTCTGATACTCCTCTTCCTCTGTGTCCGATTGTCCAGGCCGGTCCCAGGCTATCACCTAGCCCTGCGGATGTAGTTTATGGCCCCAGCTGTAGAGAATCATCCCTCTTCAAAGGAGTTACAGTAGATGAAGGCCCCCACCCCATGAGATTCGTCACACCATACGGGTTCCTACTATCTGATAACCATCCTGTATTGTGCTTGGGGAGGGGATTCTCACTGTGAGGGTGTGTGGGTCCGAGCCTGAAGCGGAAGATTCCAGGGATGCCTCTTTGTACATCAAAGTTTTTACAATTATGTGTCACATTAAAAATATACTCCAACAAAGTAGTAGGATTATAACACTTTAATAACTTTTAAATATATAGAACGCAACAAAAACAGTAAATACATTTAAACATTTTTTTGAAAAAAGAAGCTGTGTTTTGTGCGAATAGTCCCAAGGCAGCACAACGTGCTGAGTTCTGGACGGCACCCAGGTGATGTTACCTGGGTGCCGCACTGGTTTTTGGTATCCTACAATGCAGCTCCGAAAAACGGCGTGTGGCGTCCCGGGGGGTGCGCGGGGAGGCCCCGTCAGTAGCGGTCTGTTGTGCGAATAGTCCCAAGGCAGCAGAACGCGCTGAGATGTGGATGGCACCCAGGTGATGTCCAGTAAGTTGCCGCACTGGTTTTGGCATCCTACAATGCTGCTCCGAAAAACGGCGTGGGGCGCCCCGGGGGGGCAGGGGGGGGGTATTGTGGCGGCGTGAACGGGCCTCCCCAGGTGGCGGCTCGTGTGCTGTAGTGGGGCGCCCCTTTACCGTTTCAGTTGCCATTCCGCCCGCTTTTGGTACACTGTGCCAAAATCCGCCATTCAGCTGAGTTGCGCCTACTCTTGCGGTTCAGTGATAGGCGGCTGCCACAGGACTCTCAAAATGGCGGCAGGCTCTTTCCCTTTTGGGCCTGGTCCACTAAAATGGCCCTGGGACACCTTGGAACTCGGACGCATGTCTGCTAGGTCTTGGATCCCATTCTCGAAAGCGTCCCCTCAGCCGTGAAGATTCTACAAAAGTCTTGGGGGCCCTCGACTCCTGCAGGCTTCCGGTGGGGAGCGGCTGCCATGATTGCTCGCGGAATGACCACGACGGAGCCACGAGATGGTGGTGCTTTCATGCTGACGCCAGCTTCAGTCTGAAACATCCAGAAACAAGGTGGGGCTTTCATCGTTTGGGAAAAAAAATGTTCTAAACCAATGAAAAGTGTTATTTTTAGGTCATATGACCAAGCCTTCCATCATTAGGAAACCAAAAGTAAAATGAACCAATGAAAAGTTTTATAAACAAGTCACATGACCTGTTATGCGGCATAGGTCTAAAAAAAGCGTAGAAAATCCGTTGGCACGTGAGGCGGCGTCAGTAGCGGACCGATGTGCGAATAGGCCGAAGGTCCGGATTGCACCGAGGTGGTGTCCAGCAAGTTGCTGCACTGGTATGGCTATCCTACAATGCTGCGCCGAAAGTCGGCGTGGGGCGCCCCGTTGGCCTGTGAGGTCGCGTCAGTCAGTGGGGGCTGTGCGTCTCTCCCAAGATGGAGGCTGCTCGGCTGCAGTGGGGCGCCCCTTAGCGTTTCACTCGCCGTCCAACTGAGTTGCGTCCGCACTTGCGGCTACAGTAGGCCGAAGGCAGCACAGCGCGCCGAGATCTGGATGGCACCGAGGTGGTGTCCAGCAAGTTGCCGCACTGGTGTGGCCATCCTACAATGCTGCGCCGAAAGTCGGCGTGGGGCGCCCCGTTGGCCTGTGAGGTTGCGTCATTCAGTGGGGGCTGTTTGAGGATCTGACTGCATTAGAAAGCAATGTGATGCAGTGCGTCGCCCCCAAGATGGAGGCTCCTCGGCTGCAGTGGGGCGCCCCTTGGTGTTTCACTCGCTATCCAGTTGAGTTGCGTCCGCACTTGCGGCTACAGTAGGCCGAAGGCAGCACAACGCGCCGAGATTTGGATGGCACCGAGGTGGTGTTTAGCAAGTTGCTGCTCTGGTGTGGCCATCCTACAATGCTGCGCCGAAAGTCGGCGTGGGGTGCCCCGTTGGCCTGTGAGGTGGTGTCAGTAGCGGACCGATGTGTGAATAGGCCGGAACCAGCACAAGGCGCCAAGATCCGGATGGCACCGAGGTGGTGTCATAGTTGAGAGTTCTGAGCAGTGCTTGTAACACTGTCTGAAGCTTATTTGCACCTGCTGCAGCTTCACTATCGCCCTGGTGTGGCCAAAGATCGCCCATGACATAGGCGGCCGGCTCCCGGGGTCTGGCGGAACTTTTTTCCTTTTCCTTTCTGCATCTTGTCCCACAATCCGTTTGACCTGAAGACACGACCAGGTCCCTGAATGTGTGCAGGGGGACGCTATTGATTGAATCAAAATGGCGGCTTCACACAAAGCTGAGTCAAGCGTTGCTGTTGATGCTATACAGACAAAAATTGGTTTTCAGTTTGTACATTCTTCAGGATTTTTTTTTCCATCCAAGGCTGGTTGAGAGTTTGTAGAACAATGGCTTCAGATTTTCAACATACTACTCTTCAACATTCTTCCTAAATGTAACAATGTGAGACTCACTAGGAGAACGGCTGTTTATCTTTCCTTTCAAAATGCTGCCAACAATATTTTCTGAATGGAAGACACCATCTTGTAGCATAAAGGGCCGAAAGGGGTTCTGGTCCGGCCGATGGTTGGTGGAGACATTTTGACTATATCCTGGACCTGCCCGGCCTCGCCAAAAATGGCGCCGGTATAAATGGGACTCGTAACTCCTTGTTGTGTACTGGTTGAACAACCTTGATATCACGAAATACGAATGCAGTTTTGAAGCACATGGCGGGCGGGGACGAGAATTGATTGAATATTTCGACATCCCTATTGATATTAAGTTCTGATGTGTTATTGATTACTGTACTATTGAAAGTTCGAATTAACGTCACCCATGGTACTTGCCCGCAAATGTATATCTAGATAATTTTATTGTAAGTGGCCCTGTCGTATTTTAATTACAAAATGTACGTCCACCGATTCCGCAACTGTTAGACACCTTAGTTCTTGCAACCTAATGGCCCGCTCGTTACGTTCCTCTACAATGTAAATGTCTCCTCATCATATACGATTTCAGTTTGCTCCGTGGCCGGCCCACGTGGTTATAGGCCCGTGTTTGTATACTGACATTTTCACAATAAAGGTTTTTAAAACAAAACATGGTAGTAGTATTTACATTGGTAAAGTTTTTAATTTTAGTCACTGTTTTTGAATCAGTAAAAGGCAAGTGAAATAAAGCAGTCCAATTACATGACGGATAAAAGGTATAATACGCAGGAACGCAGTAAAGATAAATGGTCAAGGGCAGTTGTGTTTTCCACTCCTGCAACATAAAGTGATCGATAAGAATCTGATAATCAGGCGTATCGGCGACTAAGACAGCAGGCCGAGCCTCTTTTACTCAACGGCTCCGTCATGGGACGAAGAAACGCCCTTTTTCTCGAAAAAGGAATATATTTTACTTGCAGGACAGTTGTAAATTTTCCGGGAAAGTACATTAGCCTGGAACATTATAACATATATGTTTATTAAAAAATAATGTTCGAAACCTATAAAAAGCGTAATTTTTAGGTCATATGACCAAGCTTTTCATCATTAAAATAACAAAAGTAAAATGAACCAATGAAAAGTTTTATTAACAAGTCACATGACCTGTTATGCTTACGTTACGTGCTGCGCACCGCGCCCCGGATCGCTTCCGGGAAGCTGCGCTTCGCGCACCGGAGCACTTCCGGGTGCGCTAACGCGGCGTGTCATATAACGCATTACGCGACAACGTAGGTCCAGAATATAGTCAAAATGTCTCCACCAACCAGCGTTCGGAACACAACCCCTTTCAGCTTTCTAAAAAGTTCTGTTAAATGACAACAGAAGGGACAGGCAACAAGAACCATCAGTCAAAGAGGGGAGGGCAAGTTCTTCTCTACCGGGTCATGTTGGGGCGCTACCGGAACTGATCGAATTGGTAGTCTACAGTGTTTCTGGATGTTTCAGACTGAAGCTGGCGTCAGCATGAGAGCACCACCATCTCGTAGCTCAGTCGTGGCCATTCCACGAGCAATCATGGCAGCCGCTCCCCACCAGAAGCCTGCGGGAGTCGGGGGCCCCCAAGACTTTTGTAGAATCTTCAAGGCTGAGGGGACGCTTTCGAGAATGGGACCCAAGCCCTATCAGGCAAGCGTCCGAGTTCCAAGGTGTCCCAGGGCCATTTTAGTGGACCACGCCCAAATCTGAAGAGCCGGCCGCCATTTTGAGAGTCCTGTGGCAGCCGCCTATCGTTGCATCGCAAGAGCGGGAGCAACTCAACTACATGGTGAGCGAGACGCTGTAGTCGCAAGAGCGGGCGGTAAACAGCTGAATGGCGGAAGAGGCACAGTGTAGCAAAAGCGGGCGGAATGGCAACTGAAACGGTAAAGG